>NC_137925.1:28216135-28411135 GCF_963457725.1 Sprattus sprattus | reverse complement strand
AAACAAGCCAGACGATGGAACCCCACTCAGAAGCATGTGCTAATGTAGAGTGGACAGAAGAAGAAAAATTCCAAATACAAGCAAGGAGTGGATTTTATGCTTGTGTCCGTGATTTTAGTTCTAATTTAATTTACCCTTTCAAACCGGACCCTCACGTTGTAGATACCTTCATTGTAGCCAAAGATCGAAAGCGTAAGTTAATATTGTATACCACTGAAGTTAATATAAATAGCAGTCTCTATTATTCTATTATAAAATATACAAGTTACCAATATGGGTGCATTTGACATATTCTTCACAGATTTGTTTAATGATGACATATTTTACCTGTCCACAGGGCCGGTTAATGGGCAGCACCCTCCACAGAATGTGACTGAAGGATCACCCATCCTTTTAGACTGTGCCCTCAAGGGTCTAAAGCCACATCGGCCCTTCGTGGTGTACTGGCTGAAGATGATGAGTGATGTGAGCGAGAGGAAGATCAGTGCCTGTGTTTACTTCTACAGCAGTGAGAGCCTGGACCATGACCAACACTGCCCCATAGGCCCACACTTACGCAGCAGGATATCCAACTCCTCATCAGGTCCTTCCAGGGCTTCAGAACTCCCAGTCCAAAGCTCTCATAATGTCAGGATTGACCGAAGCCGGCCTGGCAACAGCGGCATTTACCTGTGTGTGCTGAACGAGCAGCCACAAAGACCAGAGAGGGACAGAGGACGCTGGGCTGTATTAAGTAACATCACCGTCACCGTGATGAGTATCCATGCACCAAACCCAATCAGGAAACAGACAGGTAGGTGTGCACATCATAGTTTTATAGGGTTAGTAGCAGTATTAGTATCAGCAGCAGTGTAAATAGTAGTAGTAGTAGTAGTAGTAGTAGTAGAAGTAGTAAGGGTCTTTCTTATGTCCCATGTTGATGATTCTGTATTCTGTTTAGTGTTTCCAATATGGGAGTCTCCCAGTTTTACTCTCAACAGTTATATATCGATTCTAGAACTTTGTGCTACAACCCCATCTCTTGAGTTTTTACTATGAATTGACTTACTAAAGACATGCTGGTTCATGTATTCCTTTTTTAACAACACGTCAGGTTCAAAAGAAGCAAAGATACTTGTTTTCTAACTAATTCAGACAGTAATAAGCAGAATATGTTTCCTGAAGTATTTTGTTTTGATATTATCACGACTTGATGACTCATACTCTTGACATGTCCAGGAACTCCAATGGGGGAAAAGGCCACACTGATCCAGCCAGTGAGTTCCATCCCCTCTCTCAGACTTTCTTTAAAATAACTTCCCTCTTGTTTCTTGAGAACTATTTCATCCATGAGGTAAAGAACTACAGTATTTCAGCCATGAGGTTAAAGTGTTGCTCAATGACTCCTGCACCATGAGGTTAAAGTGATGAAGTGCAGGTTCATGAGGTTGAAGTGTTGCTCAATGACTCCTCCCCCATGTGTTGTCTGCTCTCTCTAGGCTCTCCCTATGCAGTGGGCTTCAGGCAGCCTGAACCTTAATTGCTGTTTATACGAAGTCTAGTTTGTCTGCGTCCAATCTGTTCATAATACAGATAGCCCTATCCGCACACGGTATCCGCAACGATCCGAATCGGGGCTAGAAAGTGAGTAGTTTGAATCGGTACGGGGGCTGGTGTTCGTATGCACGGATTCACGCAACCTGAAGACGTCATTGTCCCACGTGATCCACATGCGATCTCCAACCAATATATATAACACTTGTTGCCGCCAGGGGCGGTTTTATATTGGAGGCCCTGGGCAAAGAACAATGTTGAGCCCCCCCCCCCCCCCCCCAAAAAAGAAATCGTTTTAATGTTATGTTTCATTGTGAGTATATGACTTTAACAATTAAACAGTTGTAAATTATTTGAATTATGAGGTTTTGAGTGCAGTGTTTTACTAGTGTAACTTTTGTATTACTTAATCAAAACAATGTTACATTTGATCAATGCTTTAAAGTTCTGAATGTTTTCAACTGAAACTTCCAAAAAATCGTACAGGTCCTGTTTTAACCATTTCAATTCTCTCTCTATCTTTTAATTAGTCACGCCATAGGGGTCTACACTAATCACTGTATCACCACCATTGATGTTACTCACATTGTTGACATCACTGCTGTCGTTATCAGCCAGCTGTGCTTGAGCTGTGTTCATGACCATGGCAGTATCATGCGTGTCGTCAGTGCGGGTGTGACAGTGTCTCGGATATGGGCAGCTGTGGTACATGATGGCTCACCGTTTGTAGAAGCAAAGCAGGCAGAGCTAGTTGGTGTCACAACAAGCTGTTTGTCTGCTGCTGCTGCTGCTAGCAATCGCTACACTTGGCTTAGCCGCACTTGAAACATTATCAGATGAACTTGACACATAATCAGATAATTCTTCCACTTCCCCGGACGAATTCCTTGATTGGAAATTGTGTGTTACCTAAGGTAATTTCTCCCTGAACTTCTCATCCTGCCCTTTCCTCTTTCTTTTCTCGCTGCCACTTAAAAAACGCTTCACGCTTAACTTTGCAACCACACATGTCACCACACGAAACATTGTCAGTGACAGAAAAGTCACGTGACCTGGAATAATTTGTTCCATGATGGAATTAAGATACATTTTTAGCTGATACTGAAAAGAAAATAATCGTTTTTCATGCTTATTATGAATTGTCATTATTTTGCAATGACAAGTGGTTTATTTTAATTAGCAATTTATTTTGATTTTGAATCGGAAATTCCAAACTCTTTATTATCAATAGAAAATAGAATTCATTTTCGCATAACCTTTAGTCTGACCACTGATTTGATTAACCACCATAATGTAATGTTGCTAATTGGAGCTTGAATGTCTTGGGTAATGTGTTTATTTTTTGTGTATATTTTTGAGGGGGGGCGCAGTTCGGCGGCGCGGTTTAAATAGCACTCCACAATGAGAAGAAAACAGGTTTTGAGTAAACCATTTGTTACTGAGGTTAAAAGACTGCATATTTCTGCTTTCACCACATGGCACTGCATGAGATGGTACATATGGGTGTGGTCTGCAATGGGAATAGGGACCAATCCGCACTGCACTAGATTACATCAATATGAATGATTGTTACACTATAACAATTACACATAACCAATATTATTACCAATATTAAGACACATATAATAGTGGACATTACACTAAGCAACATAGGTCTCATTCGTATTATATTTACAGTATGAGCTGTATGAACTCATCCTTATTACATAAGTCAATATAAGATCACCTATAAGAGAACATGCTAATGGCTACTATTATGCTATTTATTATGCTAATCGCAAATCGCTGCTAATAACAATGTAATCCCACTACTAACTTCATGAAACACACTTACTTTTTATCAGGTACGCACACAATGCCTCACATATGAATTGAAACAATGATGATTGGAAAACTAGGCACTCAGTATGTTTAACAACTTAACTATTACTGCTACTGAATTGGCTAGGAATGAAATGTATCGATATAACTGTTAATCTTAACTGAGGGAGCTACACACGTCACGCCATTACTAACGGAGTCTTTCGTACAATATTCAAAAAAACAAAGCTTTATTTCAAAAACACACACAGTGCTCAACTATCAAAAAACTGTAACTTGAAAACTCATTACTCACTGAACACTGAACACGCACAGGCCCAGTAACGGTGGGTGTCCACGGGGCGACAAATCGTGTCGCTCTCATTGGGATAGAATGGAAGCGTCTTGTTGCCTGCCGACAACGGCTGAGGAAAAAGTCGGCTCTCCTGGCTGCAGAAAGTTGGGGATTTTTTAACTCTATGCAAATGAAGGCGACTTGCTGCCTGCTGAGAGCCAATCAGTTCGGCGTGTGGGTGATTTGGAAGTCAGCGTAGCTCATAGGGGCGGGAGTAATCAAACATTTTGAACAAAGATGGCGGACATCGGGACTCATTTACCGGGACATATTTTATGTGAATAAAGGTTATCTACACGACTTGTATACGTCTAATCGACTCGGTTTGTTGTTTATATGCTACAGGAATGCTGTGAGGTCAAACATAATATTGTAGGTCTTAAATTAAGCTCTAATTAAGCTCTCAACTATTAGTTAGCTTGCCGCTAATACTTTGACCGAAACCCCATTGAAAAGCCATTGTAGCTAGCTAGCTGCTAAATATGTTACAATACCATGTTTTCGTGATTGAACTGGCTGATATATATGGTTTAGATAGAATACATTCACAAATTACAAATTAAAGTAATCAGCGCAACATCTTAACTGAACTATTACTGTTAGCTTGCCGCAAAAACCCATTGTAATTAGTGGCTAGCTAGCGAGCTGCTAATAAGTTTCATATACTTGGAACATTTGCTACAGCCAAACTGAATTTTCTGACCACGCCCCCCAGGCAACTAAACGCATACCGACTAAACGCAAGACATGTCGCCCCGTGGACACCCACCGTAAGACTTGGACTGATGTGTCGCCTGTACCTGTATAACAGCATAAATCCTTTAAACCCTTAATGAGAGCTGTCTCGATGCTAAGGCCTTAATGAGAGCTGTCTCGATGCTAATGCCTTAATGAGAGCTGTCTCGATGCTAATGCCTTAATGAGAGCTGTCTCGATGCTAAGGTTAGCACGGAGACCTGACTGAAAGTTATCGGGAAAGCCATTAGACCTTAAGAAGGAGGGGACTATTGGCCTGTTTCAGTCCCTCCTTAAAACATTCACAAAACATCTGGCCCAACGACTGCTGTATATAACAAGGTCATAAACATTACATTTAAATTCATTCAGTCATTTAGCAGACGCTTTTGTCCAAAGCAACGTACAAGGGAGAGAACAGTCAAACAAAGAGCAATAAAAACCTGGTGTAATAAATACTACTTTACATAAGAAAATAGAAAAAAGACATAGAAAGAAAAAGAAGTGCGGAACTGTCACTGTTTAAGTGCAAGTTAAGCCAAGGTGCCAGTTAGGAAGGGAGGCACTCTCTGAAGAGTTGGGTCTTCAAGAGCTTCTTGAAGGTAGAGAGGGACGCCCCTGCTCTGGTGGTGTTAGGCAGGTCGTTCCGCCAACGTGGAACTACAAATGAGAATAGTCTGGATTGCCGTACTTGCACAGACGGCAGTGCCATCAGGCCCTATGAGTGCCGTATATAACGTGGTAATCAACATCAGGCCCTATGAGTGCTGTATGCAGAGCTTGCCCATAGTTTTGACAAAAAATCAGTAGTTAAAAAAGACGTGTAATTTGTTATGTTGAATATGTTGTACTTATTCATTTATTTGTTTTGATCATTATTAGTAGTTGGTTTTTTTATTGAGATCTTTTGTAGTCAGCTACACATATAAAATCACATTCCAATAGTCTGCATGTAACCCACATCATCTAAGAGGGCGGGATGGGTGTCACAGGTGCTGTTATGTTTGAGTTCCTGAGGTTAAAACCTTTGACCTCTCAAGGTCAGATTTCATTTTGTCGTTCATGGTGAAGGAAACTCTGAAGGAAATGTTTTCTTTTCTCTTATAAATAAATACTCTTTTCCACTCCATGTATAATGAAAACCAAAATACAAAGATGTCAAAAGTTCTTGTTTCTAGTTTTTTATGACAAACGAGGACATCATCTGGTTTCAATGGTTTGTGTGTGACGTTTGCTGTGTCAGTTACATGTTCTGGTCACAAGAGTGCACTGCTGCTGTGGCAAACTCTAACACCTTTCTCACGATCCTGTGTAATATGTTTATAGTACCACAGTGGTTTCAACCTGCACATGACTGCCAAGCTTTAACCAAAATGCAGACGTCTATTTTTTTTTTTAACTTAAATTTGTACTTGTGTGTCTAGGGCCTCTTAGTATTTCTTTATTCTGTTTCTATTTTGCACAGTACTCCTCAAGAAATGAAATGTCATTCGCCTGTATATATGTGACACGCACATGCTGAAGGGGCAATGAAAGCTGGCTTGACTTGACTTTTCCCTTGTTTGACTTAAGGCTCTTTGTTCTCGGGTGTATTAGATCCTCTGTGATAACGGATCTTATATTCCTCAGGTGAAAGTGCATCTACATTATAGGGTGACAGCAGTGAGAACATCACTGGAAAAGAACATCCTTAAAAAAGAACTGCCACCATTCCAGTGGTGTAGAAATAGTGTGATCATGTCCCATTTCTCAGATAGGACCAATGCAAAGAGCATGGTCTTTCTCCTCTCTCTCTTGTCCTGTTTCTCTTTCCAATCCAAAGAGCGTGGTCTGTCTCCTCTCTCTCAGGTCCTATTTCTCTTTCCAATCCAAAGAAACACACATATGTGTAACACACCAAACTTATGTCTGTAATGTTAGCACACCTATGTAACATACCAAACTTGTCTGTAATATGAATTAGTAACACACCTATATGTACAATACCAAACATACAGTATGTCTGTAATAGTAACACACTTATAACTTATTTTTTGTGAAGGACTCCCTTATTTTCATTACTTGACAAAGGATAAGAAGCTAACTCTGTCCTATGGCACTTGAAATTGGCAAGCAGACATCAATTTCAACAACTTGGTAGACTACAACCTCTCATACCAGCACTGGTTTCTTCCGTTCACTCTCCTCTGGACCAAGGTGTATGTGACCCAGAGGATGACTGTCAAATCATGAAGTCCCTCACATCCATTTGTTTGTGTACATATACTGTATTCTCTGGTCATTGACAGCTTCCTGTAAATACCAGTGTAACGAGAGTGAATACAGGAAGCTGCGTGCCATAGACAGTGACTAGAGAATATATACAGTATGTACACAAATTAATGGGTGTGATGGACTTCAGGATCTGACAATCAGCAATGCAACTCATTCAGACAGTACATTTTACAAACCCAAATCAGAAAAAGTTGGAACGGTATGGAAAATGTAAATAAAAGAAGAAACACAAGATATTTTCATGTTTTGTCTGGTCAACTTCATTTGATTTGTAAATATACATCAATTCCTGCCATTCAGGCCTGCAACATGTTCCAAAAAGAATTGGGACGGGGGCAATTTAGGGGTAGTAATGAGGTAGAATAATCATGTAATTTGAAACAAGTGATGTCAACAGGTCATTGTAATTGTAGCTGCTCTTAACTTTTCTCCTGGCTAAAGATGAACCACGCGCCTCCAACTGATGGTTAATGAGTTTGTATTTTCTCTCATACTCCAAACCACCGTGAAAAACTGAAATAAAATGTATCACATTCTAACATCAGCATGTCACGTAATGATATTATGAATTAACTCTGAAATTATCCTTTAACACTTTTAACACATTACTAATCAAATAAAACATACAAACATACCGTGTGCGCCCTTCAACCAGAGAGTTAAGCGTAGCTAAATATCTTCTTTCTCGCATACATCCTTCTCCATGCACGTTGTAGATACAAAAGAACGAAACTTACATTTTACCTGCTATTAACTATAAGTGCATCACAAGACTACGGTATCCCAACTGACCCAATTCTCCTTTTTCGCCAGTAGGTGTCCTTAACATGTAAAACCAAAATTCCATTCAGCAAATAATGAAATATAATTTAGTATGCACAAGCACACAAACAAAGAAACAAACACAAACATATTTTAATAAATAAATAAATAAAATATGTATATATTTCAGCGACAGCTACACTGCCACCAAAATTACAGAAGATTCATATTCCCATATTCAAAGAAAATTTGCATGAATCTTGTTATTTTCCCATAACTTTGGAAATGAACCATTAACCTTGCTTTTAATCAACAGCTTCTTTTAAAGTTTTTAGAAATAAATATTATGTAACAATGAATTATGCTCAACTAACACAACTCATTTTTGAACTGGACGATCAAGAAATGAAGGTTGCGTTAAGCGCTCACCTTTCTTTCCTAAATTACTTTGTCCTATTTGAATGTTGACTTTTCGCACAAGACCATCATCCTATTGAATTCCTTTTCTACCTTGTTTTGAATTCAATGACACAACTCTTGACATGCTTGGCCACTACCTTGCTGCTTTAACTAAAGTGTGGCTGATGACATTCTCAACCTGCCTCCAACGCTGAGCACTCTATTCTCATGAATAAGGTCAAGTTGATACCTTTTTTGCAAGTTTTCCAGAGTTTGCTTTTTGCTTTAAGAGTAAACCAGTTCCGCTCTTCTTCAAAGGGTTCTGTCTGCACTGTCTTGACCAGCACAAGAGCAGCTTCCTGTCTTTCCCTCACACTAATGGGCCTAGATCTGTCTTTATGTGCCAGTCTCTGAATCCGAGCAATGACGTTGATCCAATCAGTGTCTCTTCCAACAACATCTGTTTTCAGGACTTTTACCTCTGGGTCACCTAAAAGAAGCTCTGGTGATCCTTTGTCAAAGACAATTTCTTGTTCCCATAAGAACTTGGGTCCTCTAAGCCAATGTGATGCTAGGTCTGCCACCTTGAGACCCCTAGAGGCATGGTCTTCCTTGTCCTTGGGACTTCTCTCCATCCTCACTTTTGAATGTTTCAGTCTGACTGTAGCCAGATGCTTGTTGTTGGGAAGTTGAGGCCACTCTCTAAATGGGAGAGACATCTCCAGATGTCCAGTTTCCTTATGGTGAATTTTTCCATTCAAAAATTGCAAAAATTGAATATCCTCTTGAGATTTTGTCTAAGCTCTCGAGATTGTGTTCTGGAAATCAGTCTCCAGTGCTTTAATCACAGACGCAGGTGTGATGGGCGGATGACAGAATCTTGTTTCATCCCTTCTGCTAGTGCTAGGTATCTTGGCACCAACTATACTCCAGCCTAAATCTGTCTTGACTGCGTATGGTTCATGCTCATCCCCTGATACCACTTTCTTTGGTTTAAGAGCCCTTGCACAGTCATCGCCAATTAGGAGTCCAACAGGACAGTCCAATAGGTCTGGCATCTCTTCCGCTATGCTAAGCAGGTGGGTCCACCCTTTGGCTGTGTCACGAGTTGGAATGCTAGTTTTCTCCAATGGGATGTATTCTTGGGTGTATGCTGGTGGTAGCTCAATACACTCTTGTGAGCTGTACCCTCTCACCTTCATTCCAACAGCTCTGTGACAATTCACAATTGAACTTCTGTCTGTCATTGTTGACAGCTTCAGTTTGACAGGTTCTGAGTACGCTTGAATTTTTTCACAAACATCTTGGTTGATGAACGTACTACTACTCTGTGTGTCTAACAATGCATCGGGGGGCACTGTGGCTCAAACAGTAGCCCCGACCACATCCGGGCTTGACGCTCAAGGGTTCGAATCCGACCCGATGCCATTACTCCTGTCCACTCCCCACCTCTTCTTCCTCTCATTTCTTGTCACAATCTTCACTGCTCTGTGAATTAAAGGCATTAAAAGGCCAAAAACAAATCTTTAAAAAAAAAAAAATCTTTAAACAGAAAAAACAATGCATACACCAACATTTGTGGGATACTCTTGACAGCACGAGAGAGCCACACTGGGACAATCATTGAAGTGCGGGTGGTATTGTCCTTGTTCAAACTGCATAAGGAAGTAGAATAACTTTCTGGTTGTAATGACACTTCAGGCTTGCCTTCTAGAGAGCGTTCTTCATGAAGCGGAGACGGATGGCTCTTCCTGCAGATGTTACAAGTGGCCCTATTCCGGCAGTTTTTCGCAACATGGCCAACTCTCAGGCAACCGAAGCACATGTTGTTGCTCATGACGAACTTTTTCTTCTCATCAAGAGGCATTGCTGTACATTTTTCGCATTTATAAATGAAGTGATTCTGTTGACAGCAAATGCATTCTACTTGTCTTTTGGTTTGTGTTATGTATGTACATAATGAACAAGAATACGCATGTGAGACAGTAGACATGAAAGCCAGCGGCTACGTTTACTGCACATGAAATCCCAGTAACAACAGGCATGAGCAATCACATAGCTAGGCATTACTAATCCTACATCCTAACAGAACTCCAATACTATAGTGCCATCATGTGGCTGCTCAAAATACTACAATTCCTCCCTCCTAGATTTTTGAATAACTGAATGTCAACAACACATAAATACAAGTAACTGTAAACTTTACTTAAGTAACTGTAATAAACATTGTTCAATATTAAAGATTAGAAATGATCTTGGTAGCTGTAAAGTCATTCCTCTATGAGTCTTTGCGGAGGTCTATGGAGTAACGTTCCTCTTCACCAGACGCGTCCCCCTGGGACACTGGTGTCAGTGGACGTCGCAGGAGTAGAGACTGATGGACAGTCCATTGCAGAAGACTCAGGTGCTGCAGTCTGCCGTCCTTTTTCAGCACTGGTGGACACCATGGACAGGTCTTCCTCTAAGGTCAGTCCAGAGCTTCTCAACTGATCAACATGGCGCCGCCAAACAGCACCTAATGCAACTTCGACAGTGTAAGACAGAGGGCCGTGTCGTTCTTTCACTGTGGCCGGGACCCATTTGTGATCTCCTCTGTAACTTCTAGCCGATACAGTCTGTCCAACGGTGAAGTGACGAAGTTTCCTGTCACTGGCCCTATTCGCCTGTTGAATTTGTCTGTCTTGGACAGTGCGTTTGCTGTTTGGCTGGAGAAGATCCAATCGTGAACGAAGCAGTCGTCCCAGGAACAACATAGCTGGTGTCTGGTTGGTGGTGGCATGTGTGGCATTTCTGCAAGCAAACAAGAGGTTACACAGCTTTTGATGTAGGTTGATATGGTCATCATTCATTGCCTTCAGGCCTTGTTTCAAAGTCTGAACAAACCTTTCTGCCTGGCCATTGGTAGCTGGATGCCAGGGAGCTGAAGTAATGTGCCGGATCCCATTGTTCCTCAGAAATCTTTGGAAGTCCTCACTCGTGAATTGGGGCCCGTTATCGCTGACTAATTGCTGTGGAAGTCCAGTTCTGGCAAAGAGCTCTCGAAGCACTGTTATTGTTTGGTTTGTTGTGGTGGAGTTCATGGTGAAAACCTCTGGTCATTTGGAACATGCATCCACTAATATTAGGAAGTTTGTGCCCATGAAAGGTCCTGCAAAATCCACATGAATGCGTTGCCATGGGGAGGAAGGCCACTCCCACAGGTGAAGTGGGCTACGTGCTGGTTCATTTTGCACCTGCCGGCAGCCAGAACATTTCATGGCTACGCTTTCCACATCCTGGTCAATTCCGGGCCACCACACAAAGCTCCTGGCTAGCGCCTTCATTTTCACCACCCCCAGATGGCCGGAGTGCAGTTCTTCCAAAACCGGGATCGAGATGCAAAAGCTATTGGGCGTTCATTGCCATCATCCATAATGTGAGACTATTGGAGAGAATTACCATTACTTTTTACTAAATCTGAGTTCGATAATCAGAAGAGTCGAGAGTCAAGGTTGAAGAAAACTGGAAGCTGGTTTATTGCCACGCACACGACAACAGGAGACAGGACTCCGGAATCCAAATCTAACTAGACACAGACTACAAACTGTTTTTATACCCATCAGAAATCCCAGAATAATATGTAATTGTACCTCCATGTATTAATTGTCTCTAACACTAGCCAAATAGGGAAACAACCCCTTTCAGCCAGAGTCACAATGTCTGACTAGGTACAGCTGCCATTCTGCTGAGCCTAACTAGTTTTGGTACTGTAAGCATAACCCCACCTGTCTAAAGACTGTATACCCTGAAATAGGGACACTCTGCTTATCTTTTAAGGTAAACTGAAAGCGCACATGAGTGTTGTACTATTCATAAGTGACTAGGCTATTTCAGTTTAACACAAAACACTAATTCAGGACTACATTCGCCCCTTTGTGAATTAATTCACACCTTATCCTAATGTAACGGAGGTAATCTTCCCCCGGTGTTTCACTCTGCGTTGTGTAGTTTTTTTAAGAAGGACACAGCCACCGACCTGGTATTCATACGTTTATTTCCTGATACACGCAATGACGAACAGAAAAGCAGTTGAACAGAAGTTAGCACGGTGCATAGCTCCTCTGTCTCATGCACCCAGGGAAAGAGACCACGCTAACATGTGCAGAAAACACAAGTGCAAAATGTGACCCACCTGATACACGCAATGACGAACAGAAAAGCAGTTGAACAGAAGTTAGCACGGTGCTCAGCTCCTGCCAATACAAATCAGGCAAGCCACTCAAAACAATATGCACAAAACCAGCTCACATATATGTTAGCTAACTCGCTAGCGTGTGTGTGTGTGCAGGACATATACCTACCTCTGTCTCATGCACCCAGGGAAAGAGACAGAGGAACGGGGACACATAGAGATAACATCTCAATCACACCCACTTAAAACAATGTATCAAAACAATACTTGGGAGCCAATCATCTGCACCTTGAATGTGCTAAACAATTAACCCATGAAGGGAGGGAAATTCAGGGAAGCATATTTAACCCTGTTACACTAACACATGTTATAACCTAAACATTTATCACTATACTACACAGCAAACAAGCACAGTTTTACTTATACAGTAAAGCCTACAACTAACCTTATGCTAAACATCACATTACTCTAAACATCCAATACAGCTATATCACCAACTTCCAGTAGTTTACATCACAGAACAATAATGCCTCTCTAGGGTACGCCTAGGAGAGTTTCACAACACACAGACCATGGAACATTCCCATATGGCCTGTCATATGAAAAATAAAAAATACACAAGTATGGAAATATAGCTTTATCTAAAAAGCTACAAGCACATTTGTCTATTTTACTAAGGCACTCTCAGTTTATCTAAACTAATACACACACAATTTTAATATAGAAGTTAAGTTAATATGGATATCTAATTTCTTTTTACCCATTACACTTTAACATTACGCTTACATTCATCTCTAGGAAGTATAGTTCCTTGAGAGGCCTTTCTGTATGCGAGGAAAAATCCTCTAAATAATAATAATACCCCCCTTTGTTCACATCATACATTATTACATTTTCCCTGAGTTATGACATTATACTTATCAGTAAATGTAACTATTGCATCATACTTTTGATACATAACACATGAATGCTGGTGTTGTGACTCTTCAACTTCCTTTGAGTCTGCCGTAGAATCAGAGGTTGCGATAGTGGTAAACCACTTATCGCTCTGCCTGGCGAGGGCAGACTAGCACTTGATTTTGGCCTGCTACTTTGTTTGTTTCTTTTTTTCCAGGACTAATGTGGTCTGGTCACCCAGTTCCCACACGTCACCGTTGAAGTCAGGACTGCCTCCCTGACCCATAATGTCTTAGCTGCTCATAACCTGTAACATTTCAAGCGCTTCATCGTTCGCATAAGACATTGTTAACCCCACTCGGCTTTCACTTTTATCAACCAACACTGTCATCTGGGTGAATTGAGACGCTATTGCTCTAACTGCAAGTGACCTGCAACAAGAAATAACACAACATACAATTAGACTGAACACCAATACGATTAGTGCAATGATACCAAGTACTGAAGCAAACCAGGTCCCCCATCCCCCGAAGATGCTCTTGAACCAGTCTGATAATACAGAACCCATCTCAGGGGGGCCTGCATTCTGCTTCAGCTCTGTCCGCAAATTAAACAGTTTATTCATTGCTATTGTGAAATTCCCACCAGGTGCTGTGTTGTTGGGAATGTAAGTACAACAGTAACTCCCTATTTTAGCACACACTCCACCTTCTTTTGCTAGCATCCAATCCAAAACCATGCGATTCTACATAGTCATTCTAGAGGTAGCATCAAGCTGCTGACCCAATGCACCTAGTGCATCTGAGGTGTAGTTGATAAATCTTTGCTGATTGTAATAGATGTAATTAATCCATTCTGTGTTTTTGTTTATACTTATCCAGGGGAGAGTTGACTAAAAGCCAGCACCAATTTCATCCCTAGCTTTAAAATCAGGTGGGATACGCCTGGGTTGCCCAATAGCATTTAAGTATCCCCCGTATGCAAATGGTCTGGTGGCCCCTTCCTCATCCTCAACATCACTCTCCTCTACTTCCCTTTTGTTTCTAAGATGATTCTCCTCAAATCTGTCCCCGTCTAGGCTATTGTCCACGTCGGTAACTTTTGTTCGTTGCATTATGGCTACTCTAGCACATTTCCCTGTCCAATCATGAGGTAGAGTGTTTCTTAATCCAAATTCTTTTCCACAAGCCCACCATATATCAGCTAATGGAACATCCTGCGGAGAATGGGGGAACTGATGTGCATACATAAATGTTCTTTGACCGTCTAGGAATCTATCCATTTTAGTACAGTTAGTCATGCCTGGTTTACATCTGATGGGAACAAGTCCTCGTAGGTCCCATGCTTGCCTGTATAACATAGATTTCTTATTTGAAGTGTTAAAAGGACCACTGGTAACCAGTGTCCAAGTTCTATTACAATTTCCCTCAAAAATACCCACATCTTCCCCACCATGCACTTTATCAGTCATGTCAAAACATTCGTAATTGAAATATTCTTCTACAGTGTACTCACGGATTTCCGCTAAATCAATTACTGGCCAATTGTGTACATCTAATTTACAATGGTCTCGTAATGTATATGCAACACCCTTTTCCACATGAAATGTCCTAGTTCTATGTGAATGACTTCCCATGTATATCATACAACAGTTCTTTCCTGTAATGGCAAGAAACATTCATTCACTGCAGCATTTCCATGACCTCCACAGCCTCTCGTCCAGGTTGAGCTGCTGCAACAGAATGCTTCCTATTCTAACCCTGATACAATAAATTGTAGTAGTCCCATCACCTTGTGGTCCTGAAATTCTACAAAAAGTTAGTACAATATTACACATTAGAACCTTCACATCACCATAGGCTGGAAGCTCTTTTTGTTCAAAATCTTCACCTATACCCAGTCTCCTGACTGGATCAGTCCATATGCGTCCACCTGTGTATATATAATCTTCAAAAATTAGAAATGACAGATACACATCATTTCTACATGCCCTCTAGACATGCTCTAAAAGTGTAATATGATTGATGATTTGTAGTGCTTGTATTCCATGCTTCCCATACATTCCTATTTGTTGTACTAAAAGCATTGCTGTAATGCTAAAACAAAAATAATATCACATATTTAGAAAGTATACTTACCCTCTCTTAATTTTGGTCCTGTCCTTAGACATTCCTCAATCAATCATATGAATCACTCCATATCTCCAATACCTTTTCATATCTATGTAGTACGTAACTACCTATATGATTACACCTTTTATTGTAAAATATCATGCAAAAGTTTTATCCGCACTCCTTTTCTCTGATTAAAGATGCTACAAACATAGCATTATACAAATTGTAATCCCAAACCTCCCATAATTAGGGTGACCATAACCCCAAATTCAAAATTGTTCTTGTATACCCCCCTTACGCACTTAAAATCAAAGTGCGTACAAAACAACAGGGCTAATAAGATGTATGAAGTTACCATGTGGCCATCATAGTACATTCATATTTTATCATGCCCGCAGTTAATCCCCTTTTGTCCAATGGTCTTATCCACTAAACTAGTTTCATCACATATTTCTCAGTATATTCTCTAGTACTAAGTTTACTGCAAAGTAATTATTGAATCCTATGTGGCAAACAACCAAAGCCCACATGGCTTATCAAATATATAATGGCTGACCCCCCTTGGTAACATAATAATAACCAAAGGGCTTACACTGATGTTCACAATCTGCATACTACATCAACCCTACTCAATACCAAGATATATCACTAGTAAACTAATACTTCACAGGGCATGGCATTCCTTCCTCATGTTCATCACCCACTGAAAGTACAATTACCCGTGGCATACCTTCCCTTGATGCCATTTCTGTTTCTCAACAAAAACCCCTTAGTGTAAATATTACAGCCAAGCCTGTAAGAGACACTTAAAACCACTTATATTCAAATATACCTTTATGTGTTAACATAAAGCCAACACCATTCCTCACTCACACCCTTAGTGTTTGGAAGATTCTCATTTTTCTGCTTCCCTCACAGACTCACAGACTCACAGACACGCCCCTTCCTATCACTCAGAAGAACAGCAACTTCAATACTGCTACATGGTTATCCAGTGTGCGATATCTGAACAAAAAACCACAAATACCTATCTTCCTCACACAAACACACAAGCACACCCACAAATCTTTGAATTACACACATCCATACAGTCCCACTCATATTACTGAAAACTCCCCATACACCCTAAACTGTGATTCCTTATTGGAATATGCGTTCTCACCTGACACCCCCTTGATCTCAAGCCAACCATTCCAAAACTCCTTCACACCTCCTTTTCATTTACATAAGCCATATAACTCCATACCCATAATGGCCTAGTTCTAAGTTTCACTGACGCCTGCACATTGTATAAATAAGAATACTGATAAGAGAAACTTTCAATACTCTACTCGTCTTTTCTCCATGTCTCTATTTTCTCTGTATTTCTCTCCTGTTTACCAGGTCTAATTTTCAAATTCTAAATGCATATCTAGTTAAATCTAATTTAAGTGTTTGTGTTGAGCATCATCTCATCTTTTAAACCCCTTATTAACCCTATCTTTATATGACATATAATGGCTATACTCACTATCAATAAGGATCATTTACTCTAAACCTGTGTATTTGGAGGTGTAACAAAAGTCTGAAGGACCATAGTGTTACCTGCAGTGAAGTTCTCTATCAGCTTGGTTTGATTACATTTGCGGCGTAAGAAGTGCTTGAAGAATCATTGTGAGGCATGGTGTCTGATTAGTCAAAGAAAGTCCATCCAGGGCACACTCAATTTAAATTCTCATATGGCAAAACACATAGTTCTCTAACAAATGAATAGGAGTATGATTTAAATTAAAATGAGCATCCTTACTTCCTTCCCACTCATTTTAATTGATACTGGAATTGTAGAATTCTCTAGGCCCTTTATTACTACACACCCCAGTACAGGGAAACTAGACCCCCTGGTTTCACCAATTCATGGCTGAGCATATCCTCGTCCCACCATATAGTACATATACTTGAGAGAAGTCCTTGCTGTGTGGGTGGTCATGTCGGAGGCCTATTCACCTGCCACCTCCCTTCACCCCCTCTCCCTCTTTCCTCTGAGGGCTGCTGCCACTGTCAAGATGGCTGTGTCCAGTTGGATTGTTCATAAGCTGGTCGTGATGTGCCATGAATCTCTTTGGGAGGGGATTGCTGTGAGACGCCGAGCAGACGTCGACACAGGCATGAGTTGCAGTCTCAGACCAGGTGCAAGGGCCTGAGCTATCTTTGTCCTTCTCACATAGTCCAGTTAGTTTTGAATTCAGATCTTAGGCATAGATCCAAGCAAGATGTTTTCTTTCCATTTCTCTTTCCAGACTAGTTATATTGGAGTACTTTCTTGCACATATGGGTAGTAGAGGTCAGCCCAGCCACAACCTGATGTCCCCAAAGTTAATAGTTTGTATGTGTCGGCCTTTTCTTTTTTCCTCTCTATCTACACTTCCCTCAGAATTTATTTCTACTCAGCTCCGTTATAAAGCATTTTCCTGCTATTTCTGATTCTTAATTACTGCCTTCTCTGTTTTTACTCTATTCTTGAATTAGCTCAACACTTTCCCTAATGGACTATGTGCTGTCTCTTTTACTCCTGTTCAAAACCTTAATGGGAGCACTAGTGTTAACAAATCTGGCTGTGGAAATTTGTCCTTTTCCACCTCCCCACTAAAGTTACCCTTTTATGGACTGTCTCCAATACTCAGACATCTCCACACCTCACCCCTCACTCTCCACAAACTTCTTAATTGCCTTCATTTCATTTTATCAAATATCTTTTGTCCTTATCCTATTTTCCTGAACTTAGAGCATTAAAAATCAATGTCTCTTCTTTCACAATTTTCGTAATCAAGTGCTCCATATCTGCATTTGAGCAATCCTGTTTTATTGTTTCCGTCACAAATCCATTAATGAGATCAATTATTGTATCAATCTTACCCTAAAATGTCTCATAGTCTTTGTTAATGACCCGGTTTTCTTTGATATTTCCAGTTGGTCAACGGCCCACTGAAACTCTACGTTGTTTTCCAGTGATCTATGTTAACGGGTGGTTGGGCGTTCAAAGTATTTAACACAGGAGATGAAAAGGAGGTTTCGTAATGGTGGCAAGATTTATTGTATTCCACACAGCATCTATGCCCTTCATCTAACACACGCATAATTTAACGCAGCATGTCAAAAACGCAACCCATGACAGGGGTCACACCTTAGATCTTGTCTTCTCCTTTGGTCTCAGCATCCTAAATACCAGCTGTGAGGATCTAGCGATAAGTGATCACAAATGTATATTTTTTAACTTGTTTTTATCTCCTGACCCTCCCCCCAACGAAAGACCTATACGCTTTCGTCCCATGTCCCAGAAGGCTGTGAACCGTTTTTCCTCACTTTTTAGCAGTGATTTGTTTTTAAACTCTAATGACGTCGACCACATGCTGGATTCTTTTAATGCCCATTGTTCCTCCATTTTAGATAAAGTTGCCCCTGTAAAAACTAAACAAACGTCCTCTCACAATCCTCATCCATGGATCTCTGATGAGGTCCGCCGCCTGACGAGGAAGTGCCGCAAGTTCGAGCGGCTGTGGAAGAACACAAGGCTCGAAGTCCACCGCCTACAACTGCGCCAACTCAGGCGCTCCCTTAACGACCTGATCAGAGACAGCCGTTCTGCCTATTTTGCCAATTTGATAACATCATCCAAAGGCAACCCCAAACGTCTTTTTGACACGATCAGCAGCATTGTCTCCCCTCCCACACCTGTGCTGCCTTGCTTTTCCCAGGATGATTGCAATCTGTTCCTAACATTTTTTATAGAGAAGATCAAAACCATCAGATCTGACATCCAGCACAGCCTTCTCTCCCACAGCCCTCCTCCCTCCCCTCCCTGCAACCAGTTAGTGTCCTTCGCCCCGATCAGCCCTGATGATCTTAATAAGATGGTAAAGAGCATGAAACTGTCCTCTAGTCCCAATGACATCCTTCCACCATCATTTTTCTCCAAAATCTTTCCCACTATCGAACCGGCCATAACTGCCATTATTAATTTGTCATTGTCCTCTGGCCAGTTCCCGTCTGCCTTCAAACATGCCGCCATCCAGCCTATCATTAAGAAGCCGAATCTTGACCCCTCTCAGCACAAAAACTACAGACCCATATCCAAACTCCCATTCCTGTCCAAAATCCTGGAAAAAGTAGTTGCTAGTCAACTGACAGACTTTCTTAACACTCACTGTCTTTTTGATAAGTTTCAATCTGGTTTCCGCAAACTTCACTCCACCAAAACTGCCCTGTTAAGGATTACTAATGACATTCAGATGGCTGCTGACAACGGTGAGACCTCTGTTCTTGTGTTACTGGACTTAAGTGCAGCCTTTGATACAATAGACCACCATATTTTAATCAAGAGGCTGCACGACTGGGTGGGCATTTCAGGGATTGCACTAGAGTGGTTTGCCTCCTATCTGTCGGACAGGATCTTCTCAGTAGCCATTGGGGACTTTGCCTCTCCCCCCTCCCCCCTCTCCTGCGGTGTCCCGCAGGGGTCAGTGTTGGGCCCTCTCCTCTTTACACTATATCTGCTGCCTTTGGGCCAACTTTTACGTAATTTTAACATCCCCTATCATATGTATGCCGATGATCTTCAACTCCACTTTAGTTTTAATCAAAAAGATTTACCCAGCCTATCAAGACTTTCAGTATGCCTGGACGCCATCAAGGTATGGATGGCGGATAACTGGCTACAGCTGAATAAGGACAAAACAGAAATTTTAGTCTTTGCACCTTTTCACTTTTACCTCTGAGATCTCAAAGCACCTGGGCACTTACTCTACCTTTGTCCGCCCAAGCCTGAGAAATCTTGGGGTGATCTTTGATGGTTCCCTGTCTTTTGAGCTCCACATAAAACAGCTTACGAAGTCCTGCATCCTCCATCTGCGAAACATCAGCAAACTGAGGTCCATTGTATCATATTCTGAAATGGAAATGCTCCTCCATGCTTTTATCTCATCCCGTATTGACTATTGCAACTCCCTTTTCCCTGCTCTCAAGAAATCAGCTCTCTCCTGTCTACAGTCCATTCAAAATGCTGCCGCCAGACTACTAACTAGAACAAATAGATATTCCCAAATAACACCCATCCTTAGCTCCCTCCACTGGCTCCCCGTTAAATACAGGATACAGTTCAAAATTCTCACCATTACCTACAGATCTTTCCACCGACAGGCTCCTCTCTACCTGGTAGAATTACTCAACCCCCATTCAGCATCACGATCCCTCAGGTCCACTGATCAAAACTTTCTTTCTGTCCCACGTACCCGCCTCAAAACCTGTGGCGACCGCGCTTTCGCAGCCATGGCCCCTAGGTTATGGAATGACCTACCAGTGGATCTTGCTCCCTCAGTGGACCGCTTCAAGAGCCTTTTAAAGACCCACCTTTTTAGACAGGCATTCTGTTAATTTATTCTTTACACCTTTCACAAGGCCTACTGTATTAACCCTTGTGCTGATTATTATCTTATTGTATGGTCTTAAAATTTGTTTTGCTTTTATTGCTTTTATATGGTTTTGTATATGCCTGTTAGGTTTGATGCTGTGTGTATGCCTTCCTGTGTTTGTACATTGGCCTACTTTGAACTGAACTGTAAAGCACTTTGTGACTGTTTTGTCTGCGAAAGGCGCTATACAAATAAAAT
Organism: Sprattus sprattus; assembly: GCF_963457725.1. Classification (NCBI taxonomy): domain Eukaryota; kingdom Metazoa; phylum Chordata; class Actinopteri; order Clupeiformes; family Clupeidae; genus Sprattus; species Sprattus sprattus. Next base: position 28,390,453 of record NC_137925.1, on the reverse strand, counting down.
GTACTTACTTACTTACTTACACACACTCACCACTTCATTCAACGCATCTCTGACATCAGAACTACTCAAACTGTACGGGTCACCCCGAGGTACAAACACATCAGCGCAAACAAAATACAAACACGGCTGCCAGCCTGCCTAGAGGCGTAGCACATAAACTACCTTACAGATACATGACGGGACAACCAGATTCTGTCCATTCCTCAAAATGTATCTCTAGTCTTATCTGGTGGTGCGCTGATCTTTATCTCAATTTTGTTAAATCTTCCTTTGTAATATGACTATAATCTTCTTCCGTTATCATTGTGTCATCAGCCAGAGACCAAAATGCAGCGCTAACATAGTTTCTCACTTGCTTCCGAAAAATACAATTTACTTATTTCTTCCAACGCCATCCTTGAATTCAAATTTTTACAACAGACTATGTTATATTCCTCTTGATCTCTTCTAACTTGAGTACTATTAGTTACAATGTTTCTTAACATACAATCCTCTCAGGACACAATTTAGTAATCCTACTCCCTAACTTCAAATTCTTGCAATCACCTAATCTTTTTGTCAATTAAAAATAATCACAATAACCTACAATGTACTACGTATTATCATACAGGTCTTCCAAATTAAACCCTCAATTTTATTTCCTAATGTATTCTTTTATCTTTATGTTTTATTCCAATCCCTTAAAAGCACCTCTAACAATTCTATTTCAAACTATGTAACGACAATAATATCAAATTCTCTCAAATACACTGTAACCACAATGCAGTCTCTTATGTGCTCTCTTTACTAGTCACGAAATTACCTTTAAAGGGATATTCAATGACAATTTCGGGATTAGGATTTATTGACAATTCATAACTGAACAACTGCGTGTGGTGTTTATGTCTGTTGCTTAAGGAAATGTGTCAATCTTATCTCCCAGCACCCTTGTGTTTTGTACTTTATGTGTTGAATGTATTTACCTTATTTTCAGTTTAAATGCTTAATACTACAACTCACAATATTTCACAGAATCGTCATTCTTTGAAAATACACGTAACACTTTCACAATTTAACACACTATTCAACGAAGAGATCTCACATTTGTACAAATATTTTCCTACGGAGAGATCCTCTCCTATCCGTAACATTTAACACCTTTCTTGAACATTTAACACCTTTCTTGATTATCACGCTATTCAACGAAGAGATCCTCTCCTATCCGTTTTTACTATAGGCTACCATTCACTTGTAACTCAGGCCCACACACATTCTCACGTCGCAAGGAGCTCCTCTCCAACCTGCACACTCTTTCTCGCAGAGAGCTCTTCTCCAATCTGCACACACACAACCTTTATTCTGAAGAAATATAATTATACTAACGTTTTTACTACCGTATATGCCTGTAGCGTTGTACTCCTACTGCGCATGCGTAACTCTATTGAGCATGCTGGGAAGTGGAGTCCTAAACACTATCAGCGCATACCACCATACCATTTAACGAAAGCACGGTGAACTCCTCTCATCCGTAAACTTTCACTTTAGACACGATATACACAATACGTGCACACCAAGACATTAGTATACAAACATTCTACAACACGTTCTACAAACATAAAACATATTACTACCAGGCCATTCCAATGTTCCTCAACCTTAAGTCTCTTAAATTTAGAATTCTTTAACTGAGGACTACGCCAGGATAGCCGTCCTCGCCTCTGACTTCACTCAGCTGCATATATTTTAGCAAAAAGATGCCATTCTTACCTAATTAATGCGCGCTTGCAGCTAAACGAAAGCCAGGCGGCGAAACAACGTCTCCTGGCGCTTTCTTTGTCCTTATTCAGTACCCTTCGTAGTCGTCAAATATATTGGAGAGAATTACCATTACTTTTTACTAAATCTGAGTTCGATAATCAGAAGAGTCGAGAGTCAAGGTTGAAGAAAACTGGAAGCTGGTTTATTGCCACGCACACGACAACAGGAGACAGGACTCCGGAATCCAAATCTAACTAGACACAGACTACAAACTGTTTTTATACCCATCAGAAATACCAGAATAGTATGTAATTGTACCTCCATATATGAATTGTCTCTAACACTAGCCAAATAGGGAAACAACCCCTTTTAGCCAGAGTTACAATGTCTGACTAGGTACAGCTGCCATTCTGCTGAGCCTAACTAGTTTTGGTACTGTAAGCATAACCCCACCTGTCTAAAGACAGTATACCCTGAAATAGGGACACTCTGCTTATCTTTTAAGGTAAACTGAAAGTGCACATGAGTGTTGTACTATTCATAAGTGACTAGGCTATTTCAGTTTAACACAAAACACTAATTCAGGACTACAAGACATCACTGCCCCGATGCCAAATGCTGAAGCATCACAGGCCAGCTTTACTGGTAGAGAAGGGTTGTAGTGGGTTAGGACTGTGGGTGATGTCACAAGGGTCTTTGCGTCGTTGAATGCACGTTCACAGTCCTTAGTCCACTCCCATTCATGTCCTGTCTGGAGGAGCTGGTTAAGCGAATGGAGCGCAGTTGCCAGGTTAGGCAAGAATCTGTGATAATAGTTCACAAACCCCAGAAAGGATCTCAGCTGTGAAACATCTTGGGGTCGAGGAGCCTTTAACACTGCCTGGACCTTCTCCTGACACTTGTGTAGCCCGTTAACATCAATGGTGTGTCCACAATATGTGACGCTGGATTTGAAAAACTCACATTTGTCTCTCCTCGTTCGTAGTCCATACTCTTGTAGCCTCTTCAGGACTTGTCTCAGGTTTTCTAAGTGTTCACTATCAGTGCCTCCTGTCACGATGATGTCATCGAGGTAGCATTGTGTGCCTGGTACCCCTTGTAACACCTGGTCCATGGCTCGTTGCCACATTGCTGGTGCAGAGGCCACTCCAAACACAAGCCTGTAGTAGCGATATAGAATGGTCATAAATGTCTTAGAGTCCTCTTCCATTTCCATCTGGAGGTATGCGTCTACTAAATCCACTTTTGAAAAACACTTTCCCCCAGACAGGTTTGCAAAAATGTCCTCAATCCTCGGTAGTGGGTATTGCTCCACTTGAGGTACTGGGTTGACAGTGACTTTAAAGTCACCACAAAGTCTCACTGTGCCATTTTTCTTAACGATAGGAACCACAGGGGTCGCCCAAGGGCTCCAGTCGACTCTGGAAAGTATCCCCTGGGCTTCCAGACGGTCCAGTTCCTTCTCCACAAGAGGCCGGATGGCATAGGGAACAGGGCGTGCCTTGTGGAATGTTGCTTGAAAGCCATCTTTCACTGTAATTTTTCCCTTCATGTGTTGCAGCGTGCCGATTCCATCCATGAACACCTGTGCTGCTTCATCCAGTATCCTGTCCAGCTCAGCCTCAGCGGGCTGTGGTACCTTGGACAAAACATTGAGGCTTTTTATGGTGCTCCAATCAAGTCTCAGCTTCCTCAGCCATTCACGTCCCCAGAGTGGTGCACCTCCTTTTTCTAGGACATACAGGTCTAACACATCTTCCTGGTTGTTATGTTCCACTTGAACAGACAGTACCCCAATAGGGACAACTTTTTGGAAGTCGGTTCCAATGTTAATTTTCTGAAAAATGAGTCAAAGTCCTTTTTTGATAATACTGAAACAGCTGAGCCAGTGCCCAGTTCCATTTTAATCTCTTGTCCGTTAATTTTTGGAGTGAGCCAGATCATCTGCTTATCTCTTCCATGCATACTGTGTAGTTCTAAACTGGCTAATGCATCCTCGCTCTCACTATCTGACATTTCTGTGACATTGTGCACACGTCTGGTTACTCTGCGATTATCTTTAGTGTTGTATTTTCCACTACGACACACTCTTTGGATGTGACCTGTTTTTCCACACTGTCTACAGATCTCATTTCTGAATCTACACTGTGATGATGAGTGGTAGCCACCGCACCTGTAGCATTTTTTCTGATCTAACTGCCTTTGCGTTGTTCCTCGCGTGGCCAGCTGATTCAAGCTTTCAGTTTTCAGTCCACCTTGTAGTTCTAGCGCGTCTTTGGCAGCCGTTTCCATCGACACCGCAATTTCCAATGCCCTTTTGAACGTGAGCGCAGCCTCCGTTAATAGTCTCTTCTGGATTACTTCATGTCTAGTACCACAGACTAATCGATCTCGTAATGTGATGTCCATGTAAGCGCCAAAGTTACAATGTTCAGAAAGTCTTCTGAACTCAGCAACATATGCCATTATAGTCTCATCTTTTGTCTGGTTCCATTTATGAAATCTAAAGCGTTCTGCAATTTCAAGCGGTTGGGGCGATACATGTGTCTGCATTACTTTCACAATCTCGTCATAGCTCTTACCGGAGGGTTTTTCGGGAGCCGTTAGGCTTCGAAGAAGGCTGTATGCTTTTCCTCCCATCGCGTTGAGCAGAACAGGCACATACTTATCTTCCTCCACTTCATTTGCGGCAAAGAATTGTTCTAGGCGTTCGATGTACGTGTTCCAATCCTCCGTGGAGCTATCGAAAGCATCAAGTCTGCCTATGTAGTATGCCATGCTAGCTTGAACACTCACGCCAGGCTTCGAATTCTCTCGTCTTCCAAACTCCACTTGTGTAAAAATCCAACGGTGTAGAGTCCTGTGTCGTGTTGTCTTACCTTCACAAATTCACAATTTTAGTTTTATCCTCGTCGCCACTGTTATGTATGTACATAATGAACAAGAATACGTATCTGAGACAGTTGACATGAAAGCCAGCGGCTACGTTTACTGCACGTGAAATCCCAGTAACAACAGGCATGAGCAATCACATAGCTAGGCATTACCAGAGCCATAGAAAACAGAGTTGCGACAATTCCATTGACTCCCATTGTAAAAAATGGCGGACGACACTTCCGGGTTATGGAGACGCCAAAAGTTCCCAAGTTCCAACGGAGCCCCGTTTATTTCAACGGCGCGTCAAGAACAATTACTGGTAAGTTGATGAAATAACAGCATTTTAAAACGGATTTCACACTTTTAAGCATTAGCTATCAGTAGTATACTCTTAGACATCGATATTTTTTTACATTTAGTTTGCATGAAATGTCGATGTTGATGTTAAACATGTAATGGATGTATGGACCTAACTGAAAGCTTGGTAACGGAGGCTAATGTGAGGTAATTAACGTGATCATTTCGTGAGGTAATTAACGTGATAAGTCCGTGATAAGACTTTTTGTTGTCAGGTGACATTATTATGTAAAGTTGTTTTGATTGTTAGGTTTTAAAACATTACCAAAATAATACCACTGCTGCTAATAGCCTACTATTAGTGCAGTAATATAGTGTTGCCAGGCTGGTCTGCACACACACACACACACACATACAATAATATAAGTGCTGTAATAGTGTTGCCAAGCTGGTGTGCTTTCAATGTGTGTCTGAAGAGGGTATCCCAGTGTTAGACAGACACGTGTTCAGTGTTACATGTGTGTGTGTGTGTGTGTGTAATGAGAGTGTATAGAGAGTGTGGCTATTCTGAAGCAAGCCTGTGTTTTGATCAGTGGGTTTACTAGAGAGAGCCAAAGCTAAAAACCTGTTCTTCCTCCTCTTGTCTCCCTCTCTTCCTTCTCTTCATCTTCATTCTCTTCTTTCTCCCTCTCTGTCTCCTCCTCTCCGCTCTTCTACCCCTGCTCTCTCTCCATCACCTCTTCATCCTCTGTCTCTTCTTGTTTTTTGATCCTCCTCTCCTTACTCCTCTTCCTCAGTGCACACAGGCAGTCCACCAATAGCAGGTCTCCTCCTGGCGCTGGTCGACCCAAGCCCATGCCATTATCTAGCAGTCTATCTCACCTATATCACCTATTGATATGATGCTGGCAATGTGTTATATCAAGTAAAGATTAAGCTCTAACTGCTGTGTTATTTAACCATTTTCCCTGACCCTGTTTACTTTTTTACGGCTTTGCCTGGCTCCTCCTCCTGTCTGTGTGCTGCATCTGATTCTTATAGGTGAGCTGGGCGCAGGTACTTGGAGTCGCGCTAATCTGGGGTCTGGGCCTTTAAAAGCGCTTCAGACCAGACTGGAGGGGGTCCGCCGCTGCTCTGTCTCTCCCTCACCAATTTTGGATTTTGTTTGCTTATTCACTGCACCGCATTATACTGATTGCTTACACTTTTATTTTCCAACTCCAATACTGACTTCTGTTCAGTTTGATTCATTTAATAAATCTTTTACATACATAGCTACTCTGCGTGTGTAAGGATTTCAGTAGAACTTGTGGAGCCAAACGCACGACACAGAGACAGGGGTAAGTGCAATTCAATTCTTTACTGTATTGTTCATAGGCAGTCCATAAACACGTTATATTCCACAATACAACAACAGCGGCAGAGTTCGTTGTCAGTTCGGTCCAGGGTCGGTACACAGGCAGGCAGTCGATGGTGGTGCAGGGTATCCAGGAAGGGAAAGGCAGAGTCGTAATCCGTTTAGCAGGCAGAGTAGTCGGTACACACGCAGGCAGTCCAAGACGGGCAGAGTATCCAAACGGGGAAGCGGCAAAGACGTAATCCGTAAGACAGGCAAGGGTCGGCAACAGGAGATCAATACACAAGGAAAAACGCTGGAACTCTTGAGACATGAAGAAACAAAGACGAACTGGCAACGAGGGACAGGGACACACAGACTATATACACACAAGGTGATGAGGAACAGGTGACAACAATCATGACTGGACAGGTGACAACAATCATGACGGGACAAACAATCAACGAGGCGGAGCACACACAAGGGTAGGGCGTGACGTGTCTGAAACGAGAGGAGAGATGAGTAAACAAACACAACACAGAACATAGATAACGACAACACAGGGGAAACATAAACTATCTCACAGGACGGGACTTGACAGTACCCCCCCCTCTAGGGACGGCACCTGACGTCCCAGGTAGATCAGGGTGGAGGCGATGAAAATCCTGGATGAGGGAAGGATCCATGATGTTGCTCGTGGAAACCCATGACCTCTCCTCAGGACCATAACCCTCCCTATCCACCAGATACTGCTTTCCACGGCCACGACGTCGGACTGACAGAAGGCGTTTGACGGTGAAGACAGGACCCCCATCAACAAACCTGGGAGGAGGAGGAGGCTTAGCGGGGGGAACCAAAACGCTCTCCTTAACTGGTTTGACCCGGGACACGTGGAAGGTGGGGTGAACCCTCATAGACCTGGGAAGTTTGAGACGAACAGCAACAGGGTTAATGACTCTAGATACTGGGAATGGCCCCACAAACCGGGGAGCCAACTTGCGGGACTCCACACGCAAGGGAAGGTCACGTGTGGACAACCAAACCTTATGTCCAGGCTGGTAATTAGGAGCGGGAGTCCGTCGTCGGTCCGCCATCCTCTTCGACTGGGTTGCACTCCTCATGAGCATATCTCGGGCTCCCTTCCAAACACAACGACATCGGTGGATAAACCTCTGGGCAGAGGGAACGCTAACTTCCGCCTCAAGGTCGGGGAACAGGGGTGGCTGGTAACCGTAAGCACACTGAAACGGAGACAAGCCAGTAGAAGCACTGGGTAGCGTGTTGTGCGCATACTCCACCCACATGAGATGTTTACTCCACGTGGTTGGACTCTGGGAGACTAGACAGCGTAATCCGGTCTCCAGTTCCTGGTTCAACCTCTCCGCTTGGCCGTTAGACTGGGGATGGTAACCAGAAGAGAGGCTGACTGTGGCACCGAGGAGAGAACAAAAAGCCTTCCAGAATTGAGAAATAAACTGTGGTCCCCGACCTGACACCACATCCCTAGGAAAACCATGTATGCGAAAAACATGGGAGAGAACTGCCTCTGCAGTCCCTTTGGCAGAGGGCAGTTTAGGCAGGGGAATAAAATGTACCATCTTAGAAAATCGGTCAACGACTGTTAAGACTGTAGTATTACCTTCGGATGATGGTAACCCAGTGACGAAATCTAAGGAGATGTCAGACCAGGGAACAGGAAGCGGCTGAAGGAGACCAGCAGGAGGGCGGTGGGAAACCTTGTTCCGGGCACACACCGAGCAGGCTGCCACATATTCCCCGACCTCCTTCTCCATGGACGGCCACCAGAACCGTTGCCGGGCAACAAAGAGGGTTCGTCGGACTCCGGGGTGGCAGGACACCAGAGAAGTGTGAGCCCAGTGGATGACCTGGGAACGAAGAGATACAGGAACATACAACCGTCTTGGGGGGCAGCCATCCGGTACATTCCTGTTACTATTTGCCTGTCTGACCTTTCCCTCGATTCCCCACGTGACCGCTCCTATCACACAGGCTGGAGGTAGGATGTTGGACGGGGATCTGGGAGCAGAACTAGAGTCAAACAGGCGGGACAGAGCATCAGGCTTGACATTCTTCGAACCAGGACGATAAGACAGAGTGAATTTAAATCTGGTAAAAAATAGAGTCCATCTGGCCTGTCTAGAATTTAGCCGCTTGGCAGTGCGGATGTACTCTAAGTTTTTATGGTCAGTCCATACTAGAAAAGGGATCTCTGCTCCCTCCAACCAGTGACGCCACTCCTCTAGAACCACCTTGATGGCTAACAACTCCCTATCACCGACATCATAATTTCTCTCGGCAGGAGAGAGTTTTCGGGAGAGGAAGGCGCAGGGGTGGAGCTTATTGTCCTTCGGTGAACGCTGCGAGAGGATTCCTCCCACTCCGACATCAGAGGCGTCCACCTCCACCACAAACTGTAGGTGGGGATCAGGCAGGGTGAGGACAGGAGCAGATGTGAAAATCCCTTTCAGCCTCTTGAAGGCTTGTTCTGCTGCAGGGGACCACTGAAACCTGGTTTTGGGAGAGGTCAGAGAATGCAGTGGAGCAGCAACAGAACTATAATTCCTAATGAAGCGTCTATAGAAATTTGCAAAGCCCAGAAAGCGCTGTAACTGCTTGCGAGTGGACGGAGTAGCCCATTCAGTCACAGCACTGACCTTAGAAGGGTCCATCTCAATGTTGTCCTTAGAGACTATGAAACCCAGGAAAGAGACGGAAGAGACGTGAAACTCACATTTTTCTGCCTTCACAAAAAGCTGGTTGCTGAGTAGGCGTTGGAGAACCTCCCGGACGTGTTGAACGTGCGTCTCCTCATCCGGTGAGAAGATAAGTATGTCGTCCAGGTAGACGAAAACATAGCGGTCAAGCATGTCACGGAGAACATCATTGACCAGAGCCTGGAAGACCCCTGGAGCATTGGTCAATCCAAAAGGCATCACCAGATATTCGTAATGACCACTAGGTGTGTTGAAGGCAGTCTTCCATTCGTCCCCCTCCCTTATCCTCACCAGATGATACGCGTTTCTCAGGTCTAGCTTGGTGAAGATCTTAGCATCTCCTAACAATTCAAACGCAGAGGACATCAAAGGGAGAGGGTACGTATTCTTAATGGTGATGTCATTAAGACCACGGTAGTCAATGCATGGACGAAGCGTCTTATCCTTCTTGTCCACAAAAAAAAAAATCCTGCACCGGCAGGAGAGGAGGATGGACGAATGAGCCCCGAAGACAAAGAAGAGCTTATATAATTCCTCATAGTCTCAGCCTCTGGTGCCGACAAGGAATAGAGACGCCCCTTAGGGGGTGAAGTCCCTGGGAGCAAATTAATCGCACAGTCATAAGGCCGGTGAGGTGGTAGAACTGAGGCCCGGGTCTTATTGAAAACCTCCTTGCAGGGTTTTTCCTGGGTCAAAATGGCTCTTCGGTGCACCCCCCAAAAAAATTGCGCGCTGCGCGCGCACAGTCTGTCTTATCTATCACCGTATTAGCAGACATCAAAGTCTTTTTTCCCCCCCTTTTCTTACATTTCATAAATAATGGAGGATATGCTTGAGGTTATCATTTTGCTTCCACTTTAAATCAAAATCGACAATAGGCTAATACATTGACAATAGTCCAAGCCCCATGGTGCTATCATGTATGGTTCAAAGATTATCAAGGTTTACCTCATATATATATGCAAACTACTGAAATCTATATCAATAGAATCTATCTGAAGTCAGGTTGCATACGCAGGTTGAGTAATTAAGTGATTGGCAGCTGGCCGCTCTGTCCATTCGCGCACCTCACAGTTGCGTATAGATCAGACTTATCAACTCGATTACTATTGATGAAAACAGAACGAGGGCTTGGCTGTAGCCTACTTGAAACATAGGCTACTATTCAGAACATATTCGCTGACATGCATTGCATACGTGATGATTAAAACAACTAGTGAAGGTGTTTTAGAATAATATTTATGCCATACAATAAGTGACGTTATGTTAACACCACTTATTAATGTTATAGTAAACACTATTAACACCCAAGCTATTAAAAAGGTGACAAACAGTTATAAACCTTGATAGATAGAAAAATCTTTAATCAATCAATTTTAAATATTTCAGTAGCGGTGGGTGTCTAGATTACGACAAGTAACTTGTTTGGATTTCAACTGAAACATGTTTTCGGTTTTATCCCGTTGTGTAGTAGACCAACACGCAAAATTAGCTGATACACGAGGTATTGTGTATCAAGATCCAATCGTGATTTAGGCCTACCTGTGGTACGTGTCAAGAGATTAGCCAAACATTACCGATATGACCAAGTATGATCTCTATCAAAATCCGTAATCTCTCGTGAACATCTCCTCACTCGGTCGTCAGCTGTCGTCCCTGTGATAAGCGGGTAAACCTCAATTTAAAGAGGGATAGAGGTATCGGTGTCGGTTGAAAACTGTATGACCCTCACAAGTTCTCGTTGCGAAATCGAATTCGCTCAGTTCGTTCCATGACAGTTTGTAAATGGCTGTCTAGTACACTTAATAACGTTCTACAACTGTAGTGTTTTGCACACATACAATTTAAATACCCCTTTTGGGCTGGAGCGTATATTGTTTAAAATCCGTTATCCTGATTGACACCGAAATCTATATTAAGTAACGTGTACCAGCGCGTAGGTGTTTATAGGTCGTGGGTGCTAATAGGATGTCTATGGTGCTAATAGGTCGGACAACATTTTTAACTAACATCTTCTCTAAACTGGCAACTTGGAGAAGCCTCTGTTCAATGATTAGCTGAGGGGGTGGGAGGCGGGATCTGCTGCTGCTGTCTTGAATTCAACGTGAGGGCTCAAAACACCGTTAAACTGAATTGGATGACAGTTTTTTTTTTTTTAAATCGCAGACTCTTTTTTTTTTATTTAGGCGCTCGGGATTTTTCATAGGCGCACGGGAAAACGGCTTAGGCGCGCGCCGAAATTTTCTCTATGCAGGAAAAACCCTGTCCTTGAGGTCGAGGTAGCACGGAGGAACCTTGGAGAGATCCGGGAAGTCTGAGTCCATCGATGCTGGCAGAGAAGTAGTAGAGCTGCGTGGAACCGCAGTGAGTCTGAGACTGATAGGCGTGGCCACATCAGGGGTGTGGTGAACCTCTGAGGAAAAGGCTGCAGAGACACAGGTTACCGAACACTTCCTGTCCCAACCCAATATCTTCCCTGTGGACCAGTCAATGTGAGGGTTATGTTTAGTCAGCCATGGAAAACCCAAAATGAGAGGGTGTGCTGGAGACTCAAGGAGATGGAAACTCAGAAGCTCTGTATGTACCTCAGAAATAGTAAACTGGATAGGATGGGTGCGGTGAGTCACCCTACACAGCAGGCGTCCATCAAGAGCATGAGCCTCTAAAGGCTTGGGGAGAGAAATTAATTTCAATTCTAATTTCTGAGCTAACCTCCAATCAATAAAGCTCTCATCAGCCCCAGAGTCTACTAACACAGGATGAGTCACAGTCTGAGAAGGAGTTTTTAGTTGTGCTTGAATCACAGGCCTAAATGAAGAGAATATGGCACGGCTTACCATTGGGTTTCTCACAATAGCCTGGCTCGTCAATGGACATCCGGAGATGAAGTGGCCCATCTGTCCGCAGTAGATGCACTCTCCCTCACGAAACCGCCGCTGGCGCTCCTCTGCCGTCAGTCTTGTCCGACCCAACTGCATTGACTCCTCCACACCCGCGGGAGGTGCTGGTGAGGCAGCCGCTGAACAGAACAGAGCAGGAGATCGCCAGGAGTGTTGACGAGAATCAGTCGCTGGTCCCTTTAGGAACGCTGGATTGAAGTGCGGCTTAGCTCTCTCTCTCTCTCTTTCTCGTAGCTTCATACGGTTCTCAATCCGATTCACTAGAGCGATGAGAGAATCGACATCCGTTGGCAGCTCGAGGGCTGTCAGTTGATCCCTAATCGGATCAGCCAATCCACGCATGAAAGCGTCGAAAAGTGACTCCTCATTCCAACCACTATCTGTGGCCAGAGAACGAAAATCCATAGCATATGCACTAACACTACGATTGCCCTGCCGTAGATCCATCAATGATCGTGCTGCCTCTCTACCATGAGCAGTGTGATCAAATATTTTGCCTAAACTCTCTGTGAACAGCTGTACTGAGGCACAGATCGGAGTGCCTCTAGCCCACTCAGCAGTCGCCCACTTCGCAGCTCGGCCAGTAAGAAAGGAGATGATATACGCTACCCGAGCGCGTTCCGTCGGAAAGGACTGTGCCTGCATCTCGAAATGAAGTCCACACTGAACTAAAAATTCCCGACAGTCTCCAGATTCGCCAGAAAACTTCTCGGGCTGGGCGAGCAGCATTGGCGTCACGGAAGGCACTGGATTAGGCTGGAACACTGGCGCTGCCATCTGGGCCAGTTCGTACTGTAAGGATTTCAGTAGAACTTGTGGAGCCAAACGCACGACACAGAGACAGGGGTAAGTGCAATTCAATTCTTTACTGTATTGTTCATAGGCAGTCCATAAACACGTTATATTCCACAATACAACAACAGCGGCAGAGTTCGTTGTCAGTTCGGTCCAGGGTCGGTACACAGGCAGGCAGTCGATGGTGGTGCAGGGTATCCAGGAAGGGAAAGGCAGAGTCGTAATCCGTTTAGCAGGCAGAGTAGTCGGTACACACGCAGGCAGTCCAAGACGGGCAGAGTATCCAAACGGGGAAGCGGCAAAGACGTAATCCGTAAGACAGGCAAGGGTCGGCAACAGGAGATCAATACACAAGGAAAAACGCTGGAACTCTTGAGACATGAAGAAACAAAGACGAACTGGCAACGAGGGACAGGGACACACAGACTATATACACACAAGGTGATGAGGAACAGGTGACAACAATCATGACTGGACAGGTGACAACAATCATGACGGGACAAACAATCAACGAGGCGGAGCACACACAAGGGTAGGGCGTGACGTGTCTGAAACGAGAGGAGAGATGAGTAAACAAACACAACACAGAACATATATAACGACAACACAGGGGAAACATAAACTATCTCACAGGACGGGACTTGACAGCGTGTGACCTTCCCTTCTCTGTTCCCAGCTCTGAGCAAGGCTTATATCAATACAGATGAAAAGCATGAGAAGGGTGTGAATGGAACTTTAATAAAAGATCTTGTTTGCTTGTGTATTGGTCTATTCCAGTCCATATTATTATTCCAGCTCATCAGCTCTGACATAAATTGCAACTGTGAATAGTTGCTTGTAGAGTTAGATTTGGTTCTATTGACTGTATTGATATATTCAGTCATAATGAGTGTCTGTTTGATAGATCTGATACATGGCTCCATATTAAAATCGCCATGGTTCTGATGCATGTCCTACAAAAATAACTAAAATGTAATGTAATTTAATGTCCTTTAGTCTCCTACATGTCCTTTCAAAATAACTTAACTTGGTAATAAAGATACAAAGTACTTTGGAAAAGCTGATATTTAACAAAAGTGCTGAGAGTCCAATAACAGTACAAGTTAGATGGTAACTTGTTTATCGAAGTGCAAATGCAGAACGTAAGGATAGCACCACTCACGTAAGTAACCTAGACAAGCTAACACGAACTTTTCCCTCCAAACGTGTATTATTATTATTATTCAAAAGTAATACATGCAGTACTTCCCATGTTTAACCACAGCTCAAAAGCATAACACACTAAAATACGTTACATAGAGCATACGTGTGCTTACGATATGATATTTACCATGCAATAGCTCACTGTACCATACGGGTCAATGACAGTTTGCGGTTTCTTAGGAACTATTGAGGCTCGCCTGAACCACGGGACAGTAGCGGCGACATCAAAGCGTGTCGCAACTCTGTTTTCTATGGCTCTGGGCATTACTAATCCTACATCCTAGAACTCCAATACTATAGTGCCATCATGTGGCTGCTCAAAATACTACAGTTTGAGTGGCAGGATTAGATGTAGAACCATCTGATATTCTTGTGTCTTTATAAGTTGGTCTTGTACTCACCAGCGTTTCTGTTGTCCGGTAATTGCCGAAATGTCCGAAAATATTAGAGCTCACTGGTCAAATTGTCTGATTGGAATTTCTTAAAAATCCCGTCTTGCAAACGCAATCTGAATTTGACATCAATCCTAATATTAAGGCCTATAAAGCAAACGTGCACTACCCTTATTATGTTTTAAAGGAACAGGCTTATCTGCCGTTAGAAAGTTATTAAACAACACACATATGCTGCATTTTAAATAAAGCGCAAACCGTCGGTTACAAATAAGGAGCGATCTGAGTGAGAAGGATCAAACATGGCCAAGCAGACTAGCCTTAAAAGCTTAAAACCGGCTGATGAGGGTAAACCGTCTGACGAGGATGAACCTGTAATAGCCTACCTGCAGTGTTGCGTCTGAACGCGTTTCATTTCATGATACTGTCTATGCCCGTGCGTGAGCGCGCCGAAGTTGCGTAGGAGCCGAGAGCGGTATTGCAGACAGATAGAGATTTAGAAAAATTATAGCTTGCAGCGTATTGAAAAAACTAATTGAACAAGTATTTTTTTGGGAGCTGTGAACTTAGTTTAACATTTTGAATTATGAACTATGAACTGAACTAGTTAACCTTTCAGAACCTAGGTTTTTTTTTTACCAACCTACCGCAGTGGGTGAGTTTTTTTTCTGGCTGATTCACGAATGTTCTACAGAATGTTCTACAGGAACATTCTACAGTCATTGTTAAGGCTTCAAGGAAATTATTATGCAGAGTTTTCCTGATCTGATATGCTATCTTGACGTTTTTATCAGAAGTGTAGGCTATTCATTAAAAATATTTAACAAATATCAGACTAATCAACAAGTGCTTCTTTGTCAACCGTTTGACGTCATTGTAACACCATAGGCCGACAGGTGCCTGCACGTTTGTAGCAATGATAACGTCGTGGCAGTAGTTACCAGACAGTCTCACGTGAATTTGTCATCACCTGGCCCAACAGTTGATGATTGTCAACGACTATTTGTGATGTGATGTGATATGATGTGAAAATGCAATGCAATCGCGTGAATGCAAAACAATATAAATGTGAATACAATCAATGTCGAACTGCAGGCCAATAGAGCTAGTTAGATCAGTGGCGGCGCCAGAGATTTTTTTCTGCAGGTGCTATGGGGGTGCTCGGCATTTTACCGAGGGTGCTATGAAATTAAGGTGATACTAGCATATGTGTCACATGGTTCTCTACTACAACACCTACCCACCATATCGTCACATCTGTTTACATGTTTGCTTTCTGAAGCGTCTTTGTGGCCCATGAAAAGCACCATACAAATCGATCGTATTATTATTATTATTATCAGGCTACTTCCGACGGACACGCAAATAGCCGCGTTCATCTGCGCCGGTCACTGACAAAATGCATGCAGCATGGTATAGATTCCGCAATCCCAAATACTTCGCTTACTTCAGTGGGGGTTAAAGTTTGCACTAGGTGACTGACCACCAAGCCACCACTACAATGTCTGACAAATTAAACTAAACATGAATAGTTTAATACATTCTAAACTAAAAAGGGCAAATTAGAATAGCAGAGAGGTATTAATAGATGGCCTTTAAACATGTCCGTACAAAGTGAGGCAATTCTATTCACATATCAGTGCTAAAACAGTCAAAGAGTCAGAAATGCTTTCAAAAAGTAGGTATATTATTTCAGGTCACAATCAATTGAAACGTAGAAGCTTACGTAAACCTGGCTAGCACAGACAGACTGCTCGCCCTAGGCTAGGCTAGTCTCTGATTTTTTAAGGCGGATCCAGAAAACCCCAAAAAGGAGCGCATTCCACCTTAAATCTTAAACGGTGGAAAGATACAGGCCCATTTTAAAAGTGAATGAAACTAAACAGTAGGCACTCAAAACCACAATAATCAGAGCTAGATCACTGTATCATTGTACAATAAAACTTTACTTCTCAAAGAACAGGCAAAATGCTAACAAAACTATGCTGGAAAAGCCATAAGCAAAACCAAAATCTGGGCAAGCCAGCAGACCAGGAGTAGCATGGCTAGCACCCTCAGTAGAGGTGTAGGGTTCATCTCTTTAATCACAACGTCCCTCTTCTTCCAATAAAATGCAGATACCTTTTGCATTCAGTCTTCTTCTTCAACGTTACATGATTCTTCTACTCGTGAAATTTTGGGTATCAAAAACCGTTCCATTATTGTGAATTTGTTGATACTACCGCTTGACTGACTTTGACAGTGTACTAGTTCTCCTTCTTCTCCTTTTGTCGTCAGTGAACGTCAACGTTCACGCATGCAACCTGTCTGTGTCGTGCTACGTGAACTATCCGTTCATTTCAATCTGTTATTATTTTCTTTTGTGAATGAAATATTATTATCAAACAATAAATTAAATTAAGTACGCAGAATGAAATTAAATACTAATTATAAATAAACCATTATTTTCTTGGGGGTGCTATGGCTAATCTAGGGGGAGCTGTAGCACCCCCTAGCCCCCCCCTGGCGCCGCCCCTGAGCTAGATGTGAAAATAACGTGGAAATATACTCCAGAAAGTGAACGTCTAATTCAGTCGATTCAACAACAATAGCCAATAATTTTTTTGCGCAAATCCAGAGCTAATCAGATGAGGCAAACGAGAAGTTGAGGTGAAATTACCTTATTTTAGTGCACAGATACCACATATCAGTGTATTACTTTGCGAAGTTAATGTAGTCAACAGGGCCGGAGTGGGGCCACTTTTCAGCCCGGGAATTTCAGGCTCATGACCGGCCCACTTTTTCCATGGTAGCGGAAATTGGATAAATGAAGCAACAGTTCAGCTCTTACTATTCTGATTTTTTTTTTTTATTATTAATACCATGGTTCAGCAAATAATGTAAAGGTTAAATAATAATCCACTTAAACTGAGAGGTCAACAAAAAATATTCCGCTATTCCACAAGGATAGGTTGATAATTAACAAAAGCAGAAATAAATAAATAAAGCATTTGAAACCTATCCCACTCTTCAACAACGAGGATATTGATCTAATGTTTACAGTTCAACTCACAGTACAGTAAACAGTTACATTGGGAATAGCACCAACAGCATCTACAGCATCAGTAACCGCCTAAGCATTGCAATGGTTTAAGCTACTTTATCTATAACTGTGTCACTGCTTCTAGACATGAGGATTTCCTTTTCTGTGCACATTAACATTAAATCCTCCAAGTTCTCCTGACTCAATGAGCTTCGAAGCCTATTCTTCACAAATGTTAGGGTTTGGAAAGCTTCTCTCACATGCAACCTGTGTGATGGACAAAGTCAACCCAAACTTATATGCTTACCTAATGACATGACAAGCATCTGTGAGGACTGGAGGTTGTACAGTGAGAGTATTAAATGGGCACAAATGGCACAGTTTTTGCAGGAGGAACAGCTCCATCTCTGGTTCTTCCATATATGG
The DNA here is from genome assembly GCF_963457725.1 of Sprattus sprattus. Taxonomy (NCBI): domain Eukaryota; kingdom Metazoa; phylum Chordata; class Actinopteri; order Clupeiformes; family Clupeidae; genus Sprattus; species Sprattus sprattus. The sequence goes on along the minus strand of NC_137925.1, from coordinate 28,372,733 downwards.
TAGTCCGCCACTATCCTCCTGACCTTCCTGTGCCATCTCACTAGCCTACATGCCCTGACAGTACAACCTTCAAGAGAGGACTTTTTCAGTCTCTCCCACTGGTATGCCAGGTTAGACAGCTCAGTTTGTAATGTGCTAACAGTAACTCTGTAAGCAAATGTAAGCAGACATTTGCTGATTTCCTGGAGTGCTGAGTTAGGGAGCCCATCTATCTTTATTTCAGGAATGTTTTTAGGGTCAAGACAAGCTAAATCTGAGGCAAGTTTTGCATTTGCTGAAAACCTCCTATCCATGCTACCTGCCACAGTGTCCAGAATAACATTATGGACATTCACTTCGAAAGCAACATCAGATGAGACAACTGGTTCATCATCTAAAATCTCCCCTGGCATTCTTTTCTTTCATCAAGCACTGTCATATACTGCTCTTTCTTACATTAAATAACTTTAATTCATATTGTTTATTTGGCTAACCTCTCTACCTGTCCCTGTAGTCATGGCCTCCTCATTGCACATTTCGTGCTCATCATTTTCAGCAGGAGTCATTTTACCATATATTGGGTGAAGGCTCATATTTCAATTAAATGTAATATTTTGCTTGTGAATAGGTTTACAACGCTACAACGATATTAACCAACGCTACAATGCTAGCCGAATATTTACGTTGCTAATCATTAGGCCTATGTCTCTCTTTACCAGTTGCCACTTGTGTTTTTACCTCTTGAAAATAAATCGGTAAACTTGGCACATTTGGCAGCATCCTCCTCCAATGCCTTTCTTTATTTCAAACTGGCTTTTTCAGCCCCTCCTGGTCTTTTCCTCCCATCCATCCTCCCTGCCTCGTATCGATGCGTTTGGGCCGGCCCAGCAGCAGTCTAATGAGAAAACTTTTTGGAAAAGACGGGCTGTGGACCCAACCAACTCTATTTGGGAGGGGAGAACTTCCTCGCATGGTACAACCCATGCAGAGGCTGCGGTGTCAGAATGTGAAACGTGTTTAGCCTACTTTAAGAGAAGATGAACGAACGTGACAAATGTCAAAAAATGTAATTCTCGACCGGCCCAGAAGTGAAGTGGCCCACCGGGAAAGCTCCCGATTCTCCCGATTACCCACCCCGGGCCTGGTAGTCAATATCAAATAGAAGGCAGTGTAGTGTAGATTTTGGGAACATGATAAATGTCGAACAGTGATTTTGAGTAAAAGTTAGGCTAAATGACAAAAAGTGTGTACAACTCTATAGCAAACTATTTGAATATTTCAAGAAACCAGAAACATTTATTTTTAAAAGAGGCCAATTACTTTTATGTGCTCATGGTCATGGACACACACACACAAACAAACACAAGCACACACGGACACACATTCACTCATGAACAGGTTTTCATTTGATGACTTGTGTTGAGACATCAACTTATCTATGCTTAGCGATGAACAGTGTTTGTACCGTAGGTTTATGCATGTAGGCTATGTGTCTTTACATTTTGGCCATTACACTAACAGACTGGTATTTCTGTGTGTTTTAGCTGGTGAAGATGTCCCGAATTTTATCATCAGTGAGCTGTTGCCTCCTTTCAACATTTTTTGTCATGTTTATTTAGTTTTGTGAGTTAACGTTAACGCTACTTGTTTTTCTGTAATAAATGAATGAATGCGATGCAGGTATTGGTGTGTCGTTATTTTTTTCAAACTGTTGCATGTTGTGGATGCGCTGATAGTGCGCAAATATGATTTGTCAGTGACAAGTGATTGTAATATGAAAAGATGTCTGCGCAGTTTGTGTGCATCAATGATTACAATTATGCGTATCCTGAGGAGCGTATGCCTCTAAGCTAGTCAGCTCGTGAAGCATTTCATATACGGTATATTCCCGCTGCGATGCTGGTATTCATATCGAGCTGTCGTTGGAATTGATGTTTGGCTGAACATTGAGTAATGTACCATACATGTTATTTTCAGTTATGTATATTTAATTTACCATTATTTCCCTACGGGGATTAATACAAGTTTCATGAAAAAAAAACACTTGTTGTGCTTGTCTTGTACTGGAGATCATGTCTTCCCTATACTTGCAAACGTTGTAACTTTATCATGTACAATTGGACGTGGACCACACAAATATAGTAAGTCTACATATAGTAAACAAAATGATACTGACAAGACGATTTTAAGAGGCATAATGGATGGACACACAGGCTTATTGTTATGCAGCTTTTGGAACGCTCCTGTCGCCACATTCTGTCACACCCGTGTGTCGGTACGTCTTTGCGGAAAATTGGCTGCTGTCACACCGGTGTGACGCTACGTTCTGAAAGGTTAATGTAGAAAGTGAACTTTCCAAAATACTGAATAGGCCTACCTGAAGCCCTAGATGTTCGAACAGCTTCACCAGAGAAAAAGCCGAAATGTCGGGCGTTTATGTTGTTATGGAGTGACAAGTTCCGGTGCGAGGTAATTGATAGTCACAGTAAAATGTTCTGTTAGCACTGCGAAAAGGCAGGACGATGCAACGGATTCACAAGAGGGTAGAATAATTTTAGGCTCTCTGCTCTCATTGAACACAGTCAGAGCAATGACCTTGTTGCGGCGCTCAATTTAACACCACAGCAGGTTGCGGTTAAAGGCCACTTATTGACGCGCATCAGACATTAATGTTTTTTTCCATTGTAAACTTGGGCAAATAAACATGTTGCATTCTAAACTACCTGATTATGTTATTATTTAAGCTACGCATGCCGTCAGTTTTCTTCAATAGGCTAATTTAGAAGCAGAAATAGATATTTGGCCAGCTTATCATTAAAATGTCCGGCAAAGGAAAACATTTTTCTCTAGCGGAACCTCTGGTACTCACCCTTGTTGATGTCGCTAGTGTGCTTGCTTTGACACGTTCCATTCCTTGCCTTATCTCTCATCAGTTCTGTCATTCTGTTTAAATGCAAGAAGAGAAGACACCGGATTGCATGCAATGCGTGCCTCCTCTGCTATGAAGTTTGAGAAATCCTCAAAGCCTGGATATGGCTTGCCTTCTTCAAATACCTTAGTGACATACCGGTTCCAGCGGGTCGTTGCCCAGTCAGGAAGTTTCTGAAGCAATTTGTGATTTTCCTCACAATCGTCTAAAACCCTCAGACCTTGTATGTGAGGCATGGCATTCTTGCAGGAGATAAGGAAATCACTGAACTCTCTTAATTTCAGTGCCTCTCTCGGTCCAATCTTGGGCCAGTTGCTCAGTTTACCTCTAAAGGCTCTTTGAACTATGAAGGGGTGACCATAGCGCTTGTTCAGAGCATCCCAAGCCTGTGTGTATGCTTCTGCATCACTCCTATAAAATGTTCCTTCCAACACAGACAGGGCTTCTCCACTTATATATTTTTTCAAATAAAACAGTCTATGTGCTGGGTCTGAGCAACTTGTTTCTATCAAGGCCTTGAAGCATGTGCGCCACTCAGTGAATTTGAGTGGGTCTCCTGTGAATACGAACGGCTCTGGTGCAGGAAGTCTTGTCATTACCAAAGATTCTTTTAAGGCTTGAACCAGCGAAACTTCATTCATTTTTTCAGAAGGTGAAATGGCTGTCGGGACATGGGCATACGGAGCTTTGATATGCGATATTGGAAGCTGCTGTGGAGGCAGAGTAGTTTTTTCTCTATTTTCTCCTATTTCAGCAATCAATTTTGATTCCTCTTCAGCATAAACATTGTATGCAGCCTCCATAGCTTTAAGCTCCCTTTCATTTTCCATCGTTTTAAGTTTCTCTTGCTGGGCTAGCATTTTCTCTTGCTGGGCTAGCACTTCTTTCCTTTGTTTGGCTATATCTGTTTCTCTGCTTATTTTAGCACGTTTAGATGCCAAGCATGCCGCAGCTTTTGCCTTCTTTATTGACACGTGACTACCTGGTAAGCTATCCACGCCAGCTCTTGATACAGTTGACCCATAAATTGACCTGGCATCTTCTCTCTGGAGCAATTTCAAGAGTGTTTCTTTAACTGCATCTGGATCAAACTATTTTTCAACTTCTGAGTAACGTGTTTTCAGAAGAGCAATTACCTCTGTACACTGTAAAAAAATGTTTTTTTTTTTTTTTTTGACTTCAGAATTTGAATTTGACTTTGAATTCAGTTAAATAAATTCAGTAAATTTAACCGTAATAACTCGTGTGAAAATTACTGCAATGTTGTGATCATGACGTTAACTACAGAAATTCAAGTAAAATTTGCCAACAGAATGATGGCGTGACGTCACATTCTAGACATGCCCCAACGGTTGACTTTCTGAAGTGATGACCTTGATGCGATGTGAGATTTTGTCATGGTGGTCGCGGATTAAACTCCAGGTGCATTCAATTCTGTTGCTGTTGGTCGTCGGTGCTTCCCTTTCCCAGGCTTCTGAAGGTGTGGACATTCACCACGGTTAAGGTAAGCAAGCACAAATCAATTCAATTTTCGGGCTTCGCAACTTCATTTGAACGCGCTTTGGACTAATGAAATATTGCAGCATCTAGAAAAGGCTAGGCTACATGGATAATAGGATGGTATCGGGGTTTTTATCTGGGTTTTTGTGGTATTGATGCGGCGATTTGTCATCACTGTTGCATTAAAAGTAGGATAGTGATACTAACTACGACGTGATTTTGGGTGGAATCATTATTATTTTAACAATAACGGAATCAGGTGAGCTGTTTTGCGGGTGGTTAGTTAGCTGGTGGATTTGCTAGCAAGCCAAGTGTGTGCTATCAGTTAATTACATAGAGCCTTAGCCGTTTATGAAATGGCAACCATATCGCAAGGCTAGCTAATATCTGGTGGTCGGAGTTATTTCAATTTCAAGTCAGTTCAAAGTAAACATTTACCGTTCACCTATTTAAGCTCTAGGTTTACGGGAAAGACTATGCCTAGACTTTGTTTTAACATTGGGCAAAGTGTCTGAAGTGGAGCCGTCTCAACGGAAATTTTGGTCACTGAAGTGACAGTGAGCAGAGCACGGCTCTGATTGAGGATATATTAAACAACTTGGGTTTGTATTAATAGCAGGTGTTAGTCGTTAAATTGATATGGAGTTAGGGTTGAAGAAGTAGAATTATCTGAGCCATGAATACGCTGCTTTAGAAACCGATTTTATATATTTTTTTAACCGTTGTGATCATAACAACAGGGTACCCGCGGAGTCTTAAAAGTATTAAAAGAGTCTTAAATTCAATTTTTCAAAATTAAGGCCTTAAAAGTATTGAATTTCATCTTCTAAGTCTTAATTTTTTTCACGGAGGTCTTAATTTTTAAAAAGGTGATAAACTATCACTAGACTAGTGTAATATCGTAAGGTCGCGTAAATTCTGTGTAATGTCAATATGACGCTAACATTCTGATATCTTTGCGTAAACAGCGGGAAATCAGAACGCGCCAAAACGTGAAACAACGAGCAGAGCCAGAGTGATTGAGGTAGAGGAGAGAGAGCATGGGGAAGTGTAGGTTTAACCCGAAGTGGCCGCTTGATCCCAAATAGCCTACACCTGGGTGAAGGAAGTAGTGAAAAATGACCATGAGGCGCTGTGCATTTGGTGCAAGAAAACGGTTCAGATAGGGACTATGGGGTTTAACGCTCTGGATTCCCACATGAAGAGTGCGAAACACCTGTCGTTCGCTACAGCTTTTCAGCAGCAGGCACCTATAGCGCAGTACTGTGTGCAAGCTCCAACGCCTAGCAGTACAACAACAACCCAAGCAGAGAATCCATCGTCTGCATTGGGGATACGGGCATATGTCGGTGGAACTCCAACACTTCAGGCAGAGGTGTTGTGGATTCTGAAGACCATCACAGACCACCACTCATACACTTCAAATGAGTCCATCGGTGAGCTGTTTCGGCTTATGTTCCCAGACTCGACCATAGCTTCTACATTTGCGTGCGGCAGCAACAAAACGGCATACATAACAAAATTCGGCCTAGCACCGTTCATCACAAAAGAATTAACAAAACAAGTGAACGAGTCGGATGCATTCATTGTCATGTTTGACGAAACGCTCAACAAAACAACGAAGACGAAGCAGCTAGACCTCCATTTGAGATATTGGATCGGGGACCAAGTCGCATCTAGGTACTTCGGCTCGCAGTTCATGGGTCATGCAAAGGCTGTGGACCTGCTTAAACATTTCAAAGTAAGTATTTCTCTAATGAATGGTGTTTGATTAAATCTCAAATATAACATTAAGCTTATCATAACTTAATCAATCATAAATGTAGTAATGTTGTGTTTCTCTAAGGTTTGCCTTTCAATGAATGTATCTCGTTTTTAGCTATTCTAGCTAGCCATGTTTCCATGCATTTGAATAGGGAGCTAGCCAAGTACACTAGCCTAGCTCTAGCCTGCTATGGGATGTAGGCAATTCCCGCGCAGCTGAAGTTTCTCCAGATACGTTTACCTGTTTTCCTTGATGGAATAAGGATATGGATTTTCTATCTGTGATAAAATGGTCTTAATATAACGAACAGATGGATTGGCATGAGTTTTGTGTGCTTCTTGATATGATTGCAAAAACCTAGTTAAATGGTCATACCTTTCTGATTTGTGGTAGTGGTAGTTGGCACAGAAATCAGTATAAAGCAGCACGTACTCGCAAGTGGGCTCAAAAGCGACGAGGACGTAATTTGGGGGACGTTAACGATACTTTAGATAACCAGTATTAAACGAATTATTGTATTTCTTGTAGGAGTGTGTGAGTGACCTTGCCTTAAGGAAGATGGTGTCGGTGTCCATGGACGGACCTAATGTGAATTGGCGTTTTTTTTGAGATGCTGCAGCAGGAACACGCAGAGCATTTTGGTGGTGCACAGCTGATCGCAGTTGGGAGCTGCGGCCTACATACTGTGCATAATGCAGTTAAATGTGGCTTCAACGCCTGGATTATGGAAGAGCTTCTAAGAGCTCTGCATACCATATTCCTGAATGTGCCTGCAAGGAGAGAGGATTTCTGCAATCTCACCTTTGCCTTAGCTTTTTGTGGTCATCGCTGGGTGGAAAACCTCCCCGTGGTGGAAAGGGCACTTTTCATCTGGCCTAACATTCTGAAGTATGTTGACGCTGTCACCACCAAAAAACTCCTCAATCCTGGAACCTAGTCGTTCAACACAATTGAGACGGCAGCCAAGGACCCCTTAATCGTGGCGAAGCTGCATTTTTTTATGGCAGTGTCACGTAGTGTTTCACCTTTCCTCACCAAGTTTCAGACTGATGAGCCTGTGCTGCCTTTTATTGGAGATTACCTGGCTGAGCTGCTAAACGTGAGGTTCTTTTTGCAGTCACAGTACAGTTAGAAATCTAGGCGCACCCTAGCAGCAGCACATTTTGAAGTGATTTAGGTTTATTTATCCATTGCATTTTATGTTAATTACATAACACTGAGAATCTTGACTTATTTCCATTGTAACAGTGTTTTTTTAGTTCTGCAATAACTCTGTCTTTTTTTATTTATTTATTCTTTTGTACAGAGTCTGCTAAGGCGATTCATTAAATGGAAACTTCTCCATGATGCCACCCCTCTGCATTTGGTCCGAATGGATGTTACTGATAAGCCATCCCAGGTGCTAGATACAGGCTATTGATATTGGCATTGGTGCTGAGAATGCCATCATGGTATCTTTCTTATTCTATTAATGCACAATGTTCGCAGCGGCCATATTGTTGACATTCCTGACATAGGCAACATATGCAACCGTGTCTACTTTTCGCCACTTTCCCCTACTACGTTTTTCAGCGATGGTTTGTTGTGTAATCCACCGCTGCTCTGACAGTTCAGTAATAAGAATTCAGGACTTAGTTTTTATACCTTTCAGACAGTGACATAAACAGGAAAGGAAAGAAACTGAGGAGTTGAGCCAACGAGATTTATGGCTTGCTAGCTGAACTTAAAGTTTTGTGCCACATTAACTTACTGGCGGACTTACCAGCCCGGTGTGAGATGTAGTTGGACACTGTCAGTTTGTTATAAACTGGTAAGGGAGAGGGAGAGGGAGAGTTATTTCAGTTTACTACAGTTAGTCCCTATTTATGCGTAGGAACTTCAGAAGCAGAGTAGGACCACCGGAGAGCTCTCCGTCCTTCAGTTCAGAAAGGAATGCATGGAGGGTCTTTCCAGAATTGTGAAGAAGATTCAAGACAAGAGCCCTTTGAAATACACAACCGTGCGACAGATGAGTTGTCTGAATCCAGCCCGGATGTACCCGTGTCCAGTGCTGTGTCGGACCCAAATGAAAGGGCTAGTGAGGCAGTTTCTTCAGGACAAACAATTGGTTGGAGGAGTTGCTGCTGGTAATGTTCTTGCATTTAAGGCGAGACACGGCAGGCAAAAACATCGTTTTTTCAGCAGTGGTCAATTTTGAGATTTTGAGCTAGTTCACTCCCTAAACATGTAATCTTTCATACTAGCATAAAGAAAATATCCTAATTATACATTAATGTGTATATTTATTCACATTTTGTCTGGTCGCGGCGTCAGCATTCTCATAGGTTTCCAGGAAAGTTAGCAGTCTAACGTAACGTGCAGTATGTCGGCTTTCTGATGCTAGACATGTTTGGTACCGTTGGAAAGCGAAAATCGTTTTTTTAAGGCTGTAGACAGTATATTTTGATTTTCTAGGTAATGAAAGCAGATATCCTGAAATCCCTCTGTAAATTTGTTTGCATCTTGTATGTTAACAAAATGAAAATAAAAAAAATCACCTGGCTTTATCGTATGTCCAGATATATCTACCGGAAATATATGCAAATTTGAGCATATTTAATTAGATAAGGCCTAATTTGCATAATCAAACATAGTAATTACAGAAACTTGTAATACATTTTTTGTTCATACATGTGTGAGTAATCAACTGAGGAAGTTTCATGGTGATATCTATTATTTAAAAAAAATACCCTATTCACCTGTAGTGTCTCGCCTTAATCCATGAGCCAGAGGCCCAAAAAGGGGCGTACCACTACCACTCACTACACTATGATAGCAAGTTGGATCTTGTAGCTTTGTGATTTTAACATGCGATACGTATATGTGACTTTGACAAGCTATACAAACCAAAATATTAGTTATGCACTTCTTTCATCTGAGAATTCATACAATCCAATTCACTTTGAATGGGAGGGCTCTTGAGGGGCTGTTAAAATCACAAAACTACAAGATTGAACTCAGAAAAAGTTAGTGAAACAACAATCACTAAAATATATGTTGCAACATAGTTGCACATTGTTGATGTGTATGTAAAAAATATTTGTTCAAATTTTTGTTTGTCTTTTTGATCACTCAGCAGTTCTGTCAATTACTGTCAATGGAGGTGAGGAATGAGGAGGCATTCTTGGCCTTCAAGCCTTTGCAAGAGAGGCTGGATGTTTTCCTCCGTCGCCATGTTAGTGGTCCCTACCCACAGCTTTGGACTTTCATCCAGAAGCTTCTCCTCCTTTCCCATGGACAGGAAACTGTCGAAAGGGATTTTTCCATAAATAAGGAAGTAGAGATATGCAACATACAGGAAGACACACTCGTGGGACACAGGATTGTCTGCGATTACGTGTCACTGCATGGAGGGGTGACCAAGGTGCCTCTCACACCAGAGCTGCTAGCCTCTGTATCTTCAGCGAGAAGCAAGTATCGTATCCATCTTGAAACGGAGAGGCAAAAGAAGGAATCTGAGGCAAAGGGCGTGAAAAGAAAAAATGCTGAGGAGCACCTGGAGAAACTAAAAAAGACCAGATCATCCATCCAGGAAGTTGCTGACAATCTGGTCCAGGATGCAGACAAGCTTTCAGAGAAGGCTGAGTCAAAGCAAGGCAGCAAGATGGCGGAACTTGTTGCTAAATCAAATGCCTTCAGGCGGAGCTATAAAGAAAAGTTGTCCGAACTGATTGCATCTAATGGAGCAGATCTCCGAAGGATGTAGACATGTCTGTCTGTCTGTGTGTGTGTGTCTGTGGTGAGTGAGGTGAGCGAGTGAGTGAGATGCGTGTGAGTGAGTGAGGTGTGTGTGTGTGTGTGAGCAAGTGTGTGTGAGGTGAGCGTGCGTGAGTGAGAGCGAGCGTGTGTGAGAATGTTGAATGATTAGTTTATTTTAATAAATCAAAATTTTGATGTCAAACACTTGTAAATGTTCATTATTTGAGGTTTAATCTGGTGTTCAATATATGATTTACTCTTCCATAATGGGTGCGACGAAGGTATTCAATTTCACCCCAAGTGGTATTAAAAAGGCCTTAAAAAGTCTTACATTTTGGTTTGACAATCCTGGGGGTACCCAGAACAAGATGGCGCTGGCCTCGTGGCTTGGTGGCCTAATTATTTGAGGTTATTAAAATGTTTATGTTGGGTTAATTGCATTAGAGGCAATCGATAATGAAGATTGTACGAGTTAGCAGAATGAGCGGTCCTGAATGCGCTGTTTTATAAACCATTATCATGCTTGGTACGTAGGCTATCATCCTTGAACGCAAGGGGGGGGGGGGGGGGGGGGGTGAGCTCTGGCGTCGTGGCTCCGGTCGATGTACTATGTGTCTTCACAAACATCGATATTGTGATTTTAGTAGGCTCCATGCCGAGTTTGACATTTTGTGTGCTGTACATGATTACTGCATTAAAAACATACAGCATAGAATATTAAGCTTAACGAATAAAGAAATACCAGAAGTATTCATAAAATATCTTAATATTTCATTTAACAAACACAATGCATTGATTGAACTCTGGGTGGTTATTGTGCAAATTATTAATTCATGGAACATTGTTTTAATTATTTTATAGGAAGAGCTGGAGGACATTTTTACCCCTCATGAGGCACCCTATTAAGGGTAAGTTGAGCACACAGTCATTCACAATACAGCATGCTTTGTGTGTGTGTGTGTGTGTGTGTGTGTGTGTGTGTGTGTGTGTGTGTGTGTGTGTGTGTGTGTGTGTGCATCCATGCATGTGCACCAGAAATGTAATTTTACAAATTGTTTCTATTTATTGTTTTGCCCTAGGTGTCCCACCATGAGGTGGCTGTGTAAAAGTTGTAGCTTTGCCTCAAATAGAAGGGTTGATCTTTTCAAGCACTACAGACTCAAACATGGAAACAGTGGCCGTACTCAATCCATACCTTGCCTATATGCTAATTGTCCTTGTTCATTTAAGACGTTTAATGCTCTCAAGGTCCATCTATCCCGTCATCATGTGGAATCAGTTGCACCAAAGGTGGTCGTTTCGTTCAGTTGTCAGCGCTGCAATTTAGCGGCCTTCTCTTCAGAGAAACAGTATTTTGAACATTTACACAGTCATTTGAAGAGGTTTGAAGTTGTGCAGTGTGTATTCAAAGACTGTAGCTTCAGTACAAACATCTATTCAACCTTTTGTTCTCATAAGCACAGGAAACATGGTCAGCACTCACATGAAGACTTTAAACCTGAGGTTTTGAAAACGCTTTCAGATACTCCTGTCCTCCAGCATGATCCAGTGTTCTCTGAACAGGATCCAGAGGTTTTTGTTGAACCAAGTGAGGATTTGTCTGAGGTTATAAAGGATAGACTTGGACTGCTGTTTCTAAAGTTGGAGAGTTGTTACAATGTGCCGAAAAGTGCATTGATGAAATTGTAGATGAGTTACAGTTCTTATCCTGCTCCTCATCTGTACCAGTTTTGAGACATGTTGTTGAGTCCACCTTCAAGAAACACAACTATGACTTTTAATCAGTTCTTTTAAGCGATTTGGTGAGCAACTTATGTGAGTCACATCCTATTAGTTCAGCTGTAGGGAAAGATGGTCCTTTTACTACATCATATAGGAGGAGGGAATATATGAAGTCACATTTTTCAGTTGTGGAACCAAAAGAGTACATTCTGAAGAAGAGGGAGAATAAAACATTCCAATATATTCCTATACTGCAATCCTTGTCACAGGTACTTAAGAATTCTCCTAGCACCTAGTTGCTACAAGGAACTCGGACAGGGCATCGAAATATCAGTAATTTCAAGATGGGTCTCATTTTCAGAAAAATGATTTTTTTTTCTCTTCAGATGAGGATAGATTAAGTCTTATCCTGTACATTGACGACTTTGAAATCTGCAACCCCCTTGGAACATCCCGGATAATTGATAAAAGATACACAAAGTTACTGCTGTGGATTGGGTCTTAGGCAACATCCTAGCACATGCAAGATCGGCATTGACGAGTATATACTTGGCCATTCTCTGTAAGGCCAGTGACACCAAACAGTTTGGATTTCAGACAGTGCTAGAGCCACTATTGCGGGATCTTCAAAGCTTAGAGAAAGATGGTCTTTTCATTCCAAGTTTTGGGAAAGTGATCAAAGGCACTGTGGTGAGCGTAGTGGCTGACAATTTGGGTGCTCATGCTGTGGCAGGACTTGTTGAAAGTTTCACAGGACCTCATGTCTGTCGATTCTGTCTGGCAGAGCGGTCTATGTTTCAGACAACAGAGGTAAGATCAGGAGTTTTTCAGCGAAGAAGGGAAGAGCAGCACACCTTGCATGTTCAAACAGCTTTATCAAGTCCTTCTCTTAGTCCGTGCTATGGGGTGAAAAATCAGTGTGCACTATCTGAAAAGCTGTGTTATTTTGATGTAACGTCTGGTTTCCCTCTTGATGTGCTACACGATCTTCTTGAGGGTGTTGTTCCCCTAGAGCTGTAGGGCCAATAGTTTTCCGCGTCAAAAAAAAGCAAATTCCGTGTCACGTTTTTGGTAATTCCGTGATTCCGCGTCAAAAAAAAAAAAAAACAGCCGTATAATGCCTTTCCGCACGTTAACTGTATGAAAAACTCTGTTGATAGTGATGTTGCCTAGCAACACTGTTTTCGCGTGCGTGTGCAGCACCCTCAAGTTCAGTTTGTCGCTAAGTAGTTGACCATACTGTGCCTTATACATTTCCAATGCGTAAATCATCATTGTTCGACCTGTATGTGAGGCATTATGTGCATACTTAATAAAAGTAAGGGTTTTCATGAAGTTGCTTCTGTGATATATCGTGTATTAAATACCAAATTTTGGGCTACCTGCTCGTGCTATTAGTAGTGATTAGCATGATGCTAAGCGGAGATTTAGCTATGTTCTGTTCTTATGTTGATACGCTGTAATAAAGATGGGTTCAATCCTGTTAAGATTTCGACTGGATGAGATATGAATGAGATCCATGTTGCCTAGTGTAATGTCCACTATTATATGTATCTAGTAATATTAGTTGTGTAATTGTTATTGTGTAGCAATAACTCATGGTAATGTAATTCAGTGCAGTGCTAATTAGTCCCCATAAATTAGACTGCTTGGTAACTCAGTGAATAATACGTGCCCTTCTTAGATTGTTGTTTGACAGCCATCAACACAACAGAAGACTTAACATTTTTAGTTTTTAATGCGATTGGGAAGATGAGCAAATGAACGTGAGTGCGTGACTACACTCTAAAAAATGCTGGGTTATTTTCGTAACCCAAACGCTGGGTTATGTTGGGTTATGTTGGGTCATTTCAACCCATAATATTAACCCAGCCAGTAACCCAAATGCATTGGGTTATGACAGAGATTCCAAGAATATACTTTGCCGCCTGAAAACTTTTCTGCCAGACAACGTCAGCCATTCCTTGGGAACCGTTACGGTTTGAGCTCTGTGAGGTAAGTTGATGTGGTAATATTTTTTTTGCAGCATTTCATTACACTTATGAATGGTGATGAATATCCAAACGTCATGATGTTCGGGGCCGTGTTTAAAAAAAAAGAGGGGTGTCAAAAGGTGAAGTTTTTACGTCCGTCGGTGGGTGGCGATGTAGTTCGTTGTAGGGTAGCTAGCGATAGGCTACTTAGCCTGCATTAGCTTGACAGACTCGAAACCAGACGAATTTAAGACATTATTTGTATAGCTCTCATTTTGGCAACACCAATAACAAACCTGCCATTGAATGGTTTGTGTATATGTACGTGTTTCCAGCGTACACGGTTTACTTTATACTAGTAATAGACTCATCACATTTAATCGACCGAAAGAATCCCCATAGCAACTACCGTTGCGAAGGCAGTAGTGCTTACCACAGCGGTATTCTAGTCACTTACAACCGCCAACCATAGCCCGATTAGCATATAGCTAACGGATGCCTGGCTCTTCCAGAAAGGCTAGACAATTGTGTAACAGATCCCCGTATATGAAGTGGCATTAAACTTACTGCTGGTGAAATAGTTGTTTTATTTTCTCCTTTTCTCCATCAAACATTCAGTAAACTTTCACAACTGTCACCACCGTAAGAGCTTTAGCCTCATACGGGTCCATTAAATCATTAAACTTGTTACAATCTCCGAATAGCATCCGTCCGTAACAATCTCCAGCCCACTGAGAAGTTAACATTCAACCTATAAACAAATCTCCGATACCCTTTTGACCCTGTCACAACAAAAGTCCCAATTATCTACAAGAGAGAATGGCATAAAATATCGATAAATTGTTCAAACACTACATTATCATTAAGGCACACATTAAAAACCAATAATGCAAATCTAAAACAGGCAATCAACACAAAATAATAGTCCTTCTATGGGGCTATTTACAAATTGTTTGTGTACAGATGTGCCTTGAGGACATTTACGTGTTCAATTCTACACATCAAAGACACGGTCTTCAAGATAGACAGATAGATAGAAGGATATATATAATGTGTAATGTTGGATACAATGGTAGTGTTAGCTAACTTCAGCTGAGTAGTCAAAACGCCCAATAACACCGGGTATGTTGAGTAGTCGTTTTCCAGTAGTCCATGGCCAGAGCAAGAGAGTCACGTGATTCACATATGGCCAACCTAGCTGATCATGTATTAATTGTTTACACTATGAAACTATTCACACTGTCATTTACGGTCTTACATGGTTTTTTTTATGTAAAAATGATCATTTACATTTGTTTTGAAGATGGATGACTTTGTCATACGGACACTTGAGGCCTGGGGACTGGGCGACTTGATTGCAACTTTTGAAGGTTTGAAATGTACCATTACTAAACAAATACTAAACAAATAATACACTTTAATCGTTTCAAGTGTCTTAGCATAGAACTGCCAAGCCTATTCAACATGCGGTCCAGATGTGGGCCCCAACAGTATAGCGCATCATTTTCTTTTACACTGTATATTCTATGGCTAAGTTGTAGGGTTAGAACAGGTTTGAAAATGGTTTGTAGACAGATTTAAACTGTCTTTACTGTCGGTACTTATTTAAACTGATGGCTGAAAATGTGTGGTCCGACTTAAGTTCTTGTTTTATTGTTTCGAAATGTGGCAACACCACTTTTAATAAATACTTGACATAGATTCAATTGTGTTTATAGCGGAGAAAATAGACAAAGAGGCCTTCACCCTTCTTGAAGGAAGTTGCCTCAGCACATTGATCCCTTTGGTTGGTCCCAGGCTCAAGTTTCTCCGGAACTTAAGACAACTGTTGGAGGTAAGGTCTTAAATGAAAAAAATGTACATCTGTTTCAAGTGTAATCGAGACATTAGCTGCAGTACCATACAGTACTTTAAACACCTGCGAGTTATCCACTGCATATACAGTTCATCAAACTTCTTCCAGTGCGCCCAACTTGGGTGTCACCGCACTTTTAATTATTACCGTTGCTTTAAGACGCATTTGTTGAGCCATGCACCTGAATTTGAAGGCGGTCATTCGACTGAACATGATGCAGGGCAGAGTGGCATTCAGTCCATGGAGTGTCATGAGTCGTGTGACTCTACTGAGCAGTCTGGGGAAGAATGGGATGGGCTGGAGGATGGTGATGTGAAGAATAGGGTAGCTTTGTTCCTGGCCAGGTTAAAATCAAAACCTTCGCAAACTATTAGTGCAGTGCAGGACGTAGTTGAACAAACCTCCAGTTTGATAAGTGACGTAGTTGGCACACTTAAACAGAAAACTGTGTCTTTTTTAAGAGAGGTTGGGCTATCTGGCACACCAGACGCAGAGGCCCTAATAGAGCAGTTTTCAGTAGCTGAAGAGCCATTTCGAGGTTTTGAAACTGAATACCAACAAATGAAGTACTTCACGCAGTCCGGTTACTTCATCCAGCCAGAGGCAGTACCCCTCCCTGGCTTTTCGTACACTCAGGAGAGGGACCGTCAAACTGGAACGGTAAGGCAGGTAGCCGTTAGAGACACCTTCCAGTATGTGCCCCTAATCGCTATGCTAAAGGTGATTTTGGAAAGTCCAGGGACAATGGAGAAAATCTTGCAGTGGCGTAGTACTAGTGCAGAAACATCCGGGCTACAGGACTTTAAAGATGGTACAGTCTTTGCCAACAATCGCCTCTTTTCAGAAGAATTTTCTGTTCCTGTAGTTCTGTATGCAGATGACTGTGAAATGGTGAATGCTTTGGGTTCGAAGACATGTGTCCATAAGCTAGGTTTTGTATATTTCACAATGAAATGTCTGCCATCTGAATACCTGTCCAGTCTCAGGTCTCACTTTCTACTGGCGGTATATAAAACAGACGATGCGAAAACGTACGGAATTAATGAAATTCTTCGTCGAATTGCCAGTGACCTTGCAATATTGGAAACATCTGGAATAGAGGTGAGCACCTCAGTGTTTAAAGGCACTGTTAAGGCAGGTCTAGCTCAATTTTGCGGTGACAATCTAGGGTTAAACGGCGTCCTTGGCTACACTGAAAGCTTTTCTGCTAACAGTGTCTGTCGGTCGTGCAAGATCAAAAAAGCAGGTTTATGGCAGCAACTAACTGAGAATTTGAATTTGATGCGCAACAAAGCAAATTGCAGTGCAGACCTTCAGATCAGTTACCCAGCAGAAACGGGCATAAAAAGAGATTGCTCCCTTAACACGCTGCAAAACTATCACGTCACAGATAACTCTGTTTTCGATGTCATGCATGACATTCTGGAGGGAATTGGTGGCCTTGAAGTCAAATTGGTACTCGGGTCATTAATTGATGACAAACTTGTGACCCTGGATCAGGTCAATTACCGTATCACAAGTTTTGATTATGGGTTTTCCGATTCGCGTAATAAACCGTCGTCCATCAAACCCCAGGATCTAAAGAATCCAGACGGGTCGTTTAGGCAAACCGCAACACAGACCTGGTGTTTCCTGAGGCTACTGCCTCTAATGATCGGAGATTTGGTACCAGAAGGTAATAAGCACTGGGAATTGCTTTTATGTTTATTGGCCTGCATGGAGATCATTTTTTCTCCTGAATTAACACATGGAGTGGTGGTATTTCTGCGTCACCTAATTGCCGAGCATCATAGCCTTTTCTTGGCTCTATACCCTGATCGACACCTGAAGCCAAAACACCACTTCATGACGCATTATCCAGGTGCAGCCATGAAATTAGGGCCTCTTGTCCATTTTTGGTCAATGCGTTTTGAGGCAAAGCATGCGTTTTTCAAACGGGTTAGCCACGTGACGTGCAATTTTAGAAATATCTGCAAAACTCAGGCCTTCAAACACCAGATGATGATGTGCTACACACTTCTCTCTGGTCAACTGTTTACACATGAGCGTCAAATTGGACCAGGATGTACTTCGCTTCTTGGAACAATAGAGGGTTTTACTGAGGTGAAGTCGAGTTTTGATGGCATTGCCATGTACACAGAGGTGTATCTGCCCGCATGGATTCAGTACAAAGGGACCAGATATAGGCCAGGAATGACGCTCCTTGTTTCACATTCGGCCAATGGCGACCCTCAGTTTGGCACCATTAAGACAATTGTTGTCATTGAAGCCACTGTCAGAGTTATAGTGCAAAATTGGGAAACAACAGGGTTTTCAAGGCACTATTTTGCATATTCTGTGTGTCCGGTGCCCTCAATTCAGGCTATTGATTTGGAGACCATTGCTGACCATCATCCTCTCCATGTTATGAAATCTTATAACATGAATGATGATGATCATTATGTTTCCATGCGATACAGGCTATTTTAAGTGCCTCTCAGATTACAAGACCCATCCTAGTTTTGTTCATCTTAGTTCGAGTTCTAGTGCAGTTTTGTTTGTGTGGTTTTATGTCTTAAACTTATACCATAACTTGTTTTGGTAACATAATCTAATGAAATGCGTTCAAAGGTATCTCAGGTAAGTTTTAATTTCAGTAGGGGCAGCAGTAGGTAGGTGGGAAATTGGGCCAGTTGGTGTGCGTTGTGTGAACATGTTTAGAATTTGTTTTAACAATTAATTTTAACAGTTTTAGAGAAGTTATATGACACTTGAGTCAGGGGAGTTTTAGGGCACCCTGCTTTGCCTCGTGATACAGCCCCCTTAGACATTCTAGATCCAGTACAACATAGCCTCTTGTTGCTTAGGTAGTCTGCTTCCCACAACGTTTCAGCTGAAGAGGTATTCCAGGTGAGTATCATGGTAAGTGTGCCCGTAATTGGCAACTATCTACTAATGCTTTATAATACTGACTCCATTCAGGTTCAATAGGTTCCACCATCACATGACCTCATAGCATCACCACCATCATTGTCAATTATTACAGCAAACAACAGTATTTGTATGGGTACGTAATTTCATGAGAATGTGACACCTGACAACATTAAAATGAAAGTTAAAATTAAATTTTCCGTGTATTCAGGGACCACAACCTGATACTGCACCTGCTGTGCATTCTGCTCTACCCAGAACGCAGCACATGATTCGAGTTGATTCTGTTGACTCATTTGTAAGTAGTGGTATGTCTCTCTTTGTATTGGTATGTTGGTGTCATTTCAGGGTAACATGTGCATATAAGAATGGCCACTACTGTCTGTATGTAACTCAGTATTTCTTTTCATTAAACTATTTCCACCAGGATGTACGCAGCATTCTGGAAAAAGTTCAAGATGGTAAAATGATTGTGGCCAATCTAGACAAAAACGGCTTTGTGGACCTCAACGACCGGCGCCTAATGGTCCGCATTCTAGTGTCGTATTTGATGGAGCGCTTTGGGGAAAAGTGAGTACTTGTGTTTGTTGTATTATTTGCATATTGTACTGATCAAATTTGTCCAAATTTGTTTAAGCATATGCCAACATTTTTGCAGCCCTTCTTCACAAGTAAAGGCCTCCCTGGCAGCAGCAGTGGTGAACCAGTTTGCATCTCTGAGAGACTGCCAGGGTACTGGTTATGTAAGTAACACGTATTATGACCCTCTGGAAGTTTATGCTTCTGAAATCTGTAAAGTTATTTTCAAATGTCTTCTCTCTTCTTTACACTAGGACGCATGGTTCACGCCAGGGAGATTCCATAGGCCTGCCACAGGGTTTCTGGAGGAGCGCCTCAGAAATGTGAGGAAAAGGCTACGAAGGGGCTCCCGTTCCGCAGCACCAGCTCCCTTTTCTCGGCACCAAGCACCGCAAGGTCCAGAGAGCGTAGTTTTGTCCATTTTGCCAGGTAAATGTAACCCCCACGCCCAAGTGTGGACATGAATCTGTGGCATTTACGTCTGTGATGGGAATTAGGAACACCACATCAGACATACAGTACGTGGCCATGGTGTTTCTGTATTGCTTATCCTGCTATAGGAAGTAACATGAATTAAATGACAACTCAAATAAAACCCCAATAACACACAACCCTTTCTAATATTAATATTTTCCAAACCCTTAATATGTGACATTGTACTGAAATGCGAATTAATACCTCTCACCCCCATAGAAGACACTGTGACGGCAGAGCGAGCCATAGAAATGGCTCAGTGGCTACAGGGTAACATTTGGCCACAGAGCCAAGTGACAGAATTTATGAAACATACCGTGTCATACCGGGCAAGGTGGATCCGTGCTAACGGATCCAAGGCGATTGGTGACATCATTGCCGAGTTTCCACGCCTGGTTGACACTCCTGGCATGGTAAGATCATGATTCTTTTTTTAAATTAATCTAAACACTTTGAGACAACACTTTAATTGCATAGAAAGCTAATTTTATATCACTCAGAGTGTCTGCAGAAATGTAAGTGTAATGCGGGATTCCAATATTTGAATATAGATCAGATTGTGTCTTCAGACATCCTGCCAATGAGCTATGATTAACTTCATGGGACCTTGTCCTGTTACCCTTGTATTATTCTACTTGTAGATTTCACAGGACTTTGCATTCCTGCATCCTAATTCAACCAAACTAGAGCAAAGTTGGAGGCTCTTTGCTGACAAAATCATTCAGATGGGTCAAGGGCAGAGGGCGGGCAACATCGAACACCTCTCTGCAGGTATGTGCGCTGTCACACTCCTTGTAATACAATATTAACCCATTGAAGCCAGGAAACCAGAAAAGACCACAGTGTTTCATGAAGGAAGGTGCACATGTTAGTGACTAAGCAAAAGCATTGATTTCCATGATTATTTTGTGTCTTTGTATTCACTGTAAACTAAATAAATTATTTTAATTATTTTAATTGGGTTTTCTTGACATATATTGCAGACAAACTTGACGAAGTCGCCCTTTTGCTGCTACCACGGGTAATACCAGCGATCCCTTACAAAGTGGGCAGGAAAATGGTGCGACCCACCATCTTAGAAAGCACCAATGCGTTTGTGGATACCCAGCCTGTGAGTTGAGATATTTACTATTTACTATTTTGCATGCAAAACATTTGTTAGGCATGTATTCGCAAATGTCTTGTTCATGCACAATTAAATAATTAACTGAGCAATGCCTCAATTTAGAGTAGGGACCCTTATTCCACATCTGTTTTCACACTGTTCAGGGTTTGTTCACACAGTGTACCAGGAGCTCATACACATTGTATTCTGGCACTTACTGCTTACTCATAAATAGAAATCTAGGTCTACTAGGTCCTTACTAAGGTTATATTGGTAATAAATCCCTTATTGTGCATGAACAAGACATTTGCGAATAAATGTCTAACAACTGTCTGATTTTGCTTAGTACATGCCTTACAAGTTACTTACACAGACATTAATATTGTATGTATTAGTGCTAATAGAATGTTCTTTTGAATAGAATGTTCCCTCAAACCTACATATTCCTCTTACAGATTGGAACAAATATGGCTGAGTACCTGACAGCTCACCAGAGGGTTGAGCACCCCTACATTTTGAAGTTGGGCAATGACTGCAGCACTCAGGCATTCATTATAATAAACGGCAGAGCTCTGCAACACCCGTCTTTACTATCAGCAGTGGACGAGTGCTTCAAAGCTTTTTTTGTTTTCGACATAGGATACCCAAGTCCCTGTGCCCAGGTTTGGGAATTTCTCCAAACTGTGTTTGAAATACCTGGACCAGTGCGTCCCACCATCCAGGTCCTAAGGGCACAATTTTCTGTTTCTGTTGAATGAATGTCTTTGTTGTCTTGTTTGATCTTTTTGTTTTGATCAAATAAATTGACTTTCGATTTTGAAATAAGTTGTATCTGTGTAGTATGTGTCTGCATGAGGTCGTTATTAATTGATATTGCATAATGAGATTGAATAAGTGACAATAACTTGGGTAAACCAAAATTCTTACTGCCACTTTTTGTTGACATTTTCCCTGCATGCTGCATGCTGGAGCAAGGCTGACTAATTACTTACTACAGTTAATTTATCATTCGAGCATTACTTTAGCATAGATGGTGGCAACCATCCATGGCAGTAAGAGTTTTGGTTTACCCATGATTTAACTTAATTTTTTGCAACCCAAACATTGGGTAAGTTCAACCCTGCAATAAAGTTGTTTCAACCCATCTGCTGGGTTGATTTCATAACCCAACTTAACCCAACGAACAGGGTTAAAATGTGTAACCCAGCGTGCTGGGTTATTCCAACCCATAATGGGTTTATGTCATTTTTGACCCAGCGCTGGGTTGTTTTTGGGTTATTTTTAACCCAGCATTTTTAAGAGTGTACCGTTGAAAAGGGGGGCGTGGCCGGAGCAGAGTTCAGCGCAGACGTGACATTTTCTGACTGCTTTTGTTCTTTAATTAATGTTTGTTCATTGTTGCGATCTTTGTTGTGTTTATTTGAAAGAAATTCAGTCTTACAGGGTGAAATACAGGGGGTTTTGGGCGATTTTGATGCACAAAATGATATTTCCGTTTGAAAAGTTGCAATTCCGTTTTCAGTGGTCCATTCCGTTTCAGATGGTCCATTCCGCGTATTCCGTCCGTTTTCCGTTTTCGCAGAAAACTATTGGCCCTAGAGCTGGCATTGTCACTGAATGCGTTCATCAAGAACAAGTATTTTTCCTTGGTGGAATTCAATAACTTAATTGCTCAGTTCCCTTACAAGTGGACTGACCGAACAAATCGCCCACATTTGGTCCCTGCTACTTTCGCTGCAAAAAAATCAGTAGGAGGGAATGCCCATGAAAATTGGCGCCTGCTGCGTCTTTTGCCTTTTTTGATTGGGTTGAGAGTACCTGTAACTGCCAGAGAGTTTTTGTGTTTATTATTTTAATTAACACATTTTCTTGATTATTTTATTTTCTGCATACTGTTGAGGTAATGTAAGTTTTCCCATGATTTACTGTTATTACGGTATTACTTTTGTTCAAGTGTACAAATTGGTATGTGTTGCACTGGGGAATTCTTTTTGATGACACACCTGACCAAGCAGGTGACAGCCACGGTACTCGTGTTAAGCATGTTCAGGCAGCATCAGCATCATTCGTGCTTTGATAGTTAGGAATTAAAGTTTAAGGTTAAAAGAAAGCTAAGTAATTGACACAAAGTTTCACCTACTCCCTTTGGTTGTGCGGCCAATGAGGTATGTGTATATTTGTCATTTAAATGTGTATTAAGTTTAGTTATTTGTTTCATTGTATTGTATGTTAATTCATTTATTATGTCTTTTTAGTTCTCATGGCAAAGCAAGATCTTATGAGTGTCATACATTCAATAAATTGCCAGTAAAAGAATTCGAAAGTCGTTATTGAACCGGGGGGATCTATAGTGAGAACTCATCGCAAGGATTGAGTGAAGATGCTAGGCAACTTCGCGTGAGAGAGTCTTCGGAGCCTGAGAAGAAGCGTGAGTGAAGGGAAATCGTGCTGCTAACGTGCTAGATGGTGAGGATTCGCCTGTTAGCAGTGCCAGAAGAGAACGACACCTTCTCCTCGCCTGTGAAGTTCATCATGTGCAACCTGTTCGTCGCTACTGTTGAGAGAGAGCCTCGTCTCTGAAGTAGATGACCAAACGTCAACATCGTCTCCAGGGACAGTTCGACCGTCTCGTTGCGAGTGAAAGATTGATGACTCACCTAGCTACTGAGCATGAAGCTGGACTAGCCCAACTAGCAGCGATTTTCATCTCGTTTTGGAGAAGACGCCTCTCCACCGTTTGAAGCTGAATCATCATTTCATCAATCAGATAAGACTGTGCATATACCTTTTAACAGAAGAAGTTAATGATTAACGAAGTGTATTAGTATTGTTGGGTTAAAGCCAAATAAGTGGACTTAGCCACAACTGCTATACAATACATTTAAAAGTTCGTTTGCATTGCTAGGTTTAAGTCAACAAGTGAATTAGCCTACTATTGCTATAAGTGATACTTTAAAGTGTAAAGTGTTTCATTTGCATAAGTGTTGAGGTTTGCATAGGTCTTATTCTATTCTGTGAATTGATGTTCAACTCTGATTTAAGTTAAAGTAAATGGTTTAGTCATTGCCACTGTAATCATTTAAGTTTATTAAGAAAGCAAATCTGCAGTGATATGGGTTATTAATGTAGCTTGTACTGCCAAGTGTAATTCATTGAAAGTGAAGTCTGATTTACAAACGGGTAAGTTTCATTTAAACTTATGGTGAATTCTGAGTTAGATAGTGATGAATTTATAGATAAGAATATTGTATTCAAGAGTGTGAAGGAAGACACTTGTATTTACATCAAACAGTTTATTTAATTTAGTTTTTTCATTTAAACAAAGTCAGATAAATACAGAATACTAAAATGGAAGTAAAAGAGCATGCAGCTTGTAATTTAGAAGGTGCAGATCAGTTGAGTCAGCAGATAGAATCCCAGGTAGGCTAGGTGTTGAGACACAAGTAGCGCCTGCTGGTGACAAAGCAAACACTGATGATGCACAGCAAGAACCAAGAAAGGGTGAAAGAACCCGGAAACTTACCGATAAGGGTAAAGAGCTGCAAGAAGAGAAAGTTAGGAAACTTAAAAAACAATTCATGTCTTTCTATGAGAAGTGGAAGTCTCAAGCTAAAGCTGCAAAGGAGTCTTTGAAAGCAGATCTACCTAATGAGATATTACAAGAGCTAATAGATGGAACTAGAAAATGCATTTCCTGAAGGAAATACCAGTGCATGAAATGCAAAGGTTAAGAAAGGAAGAAGAAAAGAAAGAAGAGTGAAAGAAGGAAAGAAGAGTGGAAGAAGGAAAGACAAAAGGAAAGAAGAGTGAAAAAAGAAGAGAAGAGTGGAAGAAGGAAAGAAGAAAGGAAAGAAGAGTGAAAGAAGGAAAGAAGAAAAGAAAGAAGAGTGAAGAAAGGAAAGAAGAGTGGAAGAAGGAAAGAAGAAAAGAAAGAAGAGTGAAATAATGAAAGAAGAAAGGAAAGAAGAGTGAAGGAAGGAAAGAAGAGTGGAAGAAGGAAATAAGAAAAGAAAGAAGAGTGAAAGAAGGAAAGAAGAGTGAAGAAAGGAAAGAAAAGTGGAAGAAGGAAAGAAGAGTGGATGAAGGAAAAAAGAAAGGCAAGAAGAGTGGAAGAAGGAAAGAAAAATGGAAGAAGAAAATAAGAAAGGAAAGAAGAGTGGAAGAAGGAAAGAAGAGTGAACAAGAGTGGCTCTGGATGAAGAGATAAAAGAGAGAGTGAAAATATTGAAAAAAGGAGATACAAATGGAGTGAAGAAGAGAGATTGAGTGTGAGAGAAAGTTGACTGAGAGAGAAAGATGGAGAGATGGAGAGAAAAAAAATAGAGAATGGATGGTGTCTTAATGTTCCTAGTTACAGTTAAATTGAGAGGGACAGAGAGAGAAGAGGTTCCTTGGATGCACAGGTGTCAGTAAAGCACAGGTGCAAGCCAGTTTAAAGACCCTATTATGATGTCATAATGGCCCAATGTAAGTCAATGGGAGAAATATTCGTTTTTCTTTAATATCTTAAAAAATATAAAGTTTAGAAAAGTGAAAAATACATAGCATAAGTGTCGTTTACAAGACCTACGCGACAAAGTTTGAATGAAGTTTCTACGTTAAGCGGTTCGGGCTGAATTAATCGCAGAAAAAGGTAACAAGAAGAAGAAGAAGAAGAAGAAGCCTAGGAATAACAATACAGGGCATTTCAAGCACTGTAATTACAAATTCATCCTCTGACCTTAGCTGTATCTATGAAGAATTACGTCAACACATTACCCCTGATAATGACACGCGCCGAAGAACAGACACGTGCAAATCAGTAACAACTAAAATTGTGGAGTCATTACTTAATCGCATAGTTATGGATGAGGTTCAACACAGTCGGCCTGAGGAATGGCGCCTATCTAATCTTAATGCCTTGCGGTCACACACTGAATCACGCAAATCAAGCCCTCGCCAATCCCATACTGTCTCAAGCAAATCGAGATCAAGCTCTCGCCAATCACATTCTGACTTCCTGTCTGCAGGGTCGAAGGGAGCAAGCCTGTGTTCTTTCAGAAAACAAGAAGCTGCTGCCGAAGTAGCGGCCACAAAAGCAGCCTTAGAAGTTCACGAAGAGGAAGAGCGCCACCTACAGGAGCTTGAAAGGCTTGAGGCTGAGGATAGGGAGCGAATGGCACAGCAAGAGGCAGAAAACGCTGCCAGAAAGACAGCCTTGCAAATGAAACGAAGAGAGCTGGAACGGTTGGAGACAGTTAAGCGACTGAATGCAGCTAAGGCACGCATGGAGATTTACGGCCAGGAATCAGACTCAGACATTAACCTGTTACTGCAGTGGGATATTTCGCCTTAATTTGGAACGATTTGTACTAACACACAATAACACTCAATATCTGAAGTTGTACACATGATACAAAGATCATTCATATCTCAAATTGAAGAAGACAAATGGGCCAAGACATACATTCACCTCCTGACTTTTGTTTTCATCATTAAGTATCAATTTCAAAGCATCATATACAGAACAAAATGTACAAAATGTAAAAAACGCCTTTCATTTTTATGTTTGACAGTGTGTGGATGGTTTCAAGGGAAGAGAATCCTGTCATGTCCTATATTTCCTGATTCACCATGTTCCTGAGAAACCAAGTAAAAATTTTGGAGCAGATATCTAAAAATTTCAAGGTGTTGCACAGCAATATCTAAATGGTGCATTCAGGCGTCTCCAAGTGTCCAAAACCTCTCCAAGCTCTCCAAATGCATACAAAATGTTGTCATTGTACACCGCGTTCCACATTATTATGCAAATTGGATTTAGGGGTCATAAACATTATTTTTTTTGTTTTTCAATTAAAGTCATGGGTGGTTTTGTGTCTCAGGGCTAATTGAATGATTGAAATCAATCTCAGACACCTGAGATAATTTGTTTGCCAGGTGAGCCCAATCAAAGGAAAACTACTTAAGAAGGATGTTCCACATTATTAAGCAAGCTACATGTTTCAGGCAAAATGGGGAAGAAAAAGGATCTCTCTGCTGCTGAAAAGCGGCAAATAGTGCAATACCTTGGTCAAGGTATCACAACATTGGATATTTCCAAAAGAATTGTGCATGATCATCGGACGGGGAAGAAATTTGTCACTGATTCACAGCACAAGTGGGTTCGTTCAGACAAAGGCAAGATAAGGAATATTTCTGCCAAACAAATGCGTAGGGTCAAGAGAGCAGCCACTAACATGCCATTGAATAGCAGCAAACAGGTGTTTGAAGCCGCTGGTGCCTCTGGAGTCTCGCGAACTTCAGGATGTAGGATGCTCAAGAGGTTTGCAAGTGTCCTTAAACCGTATTCGGCCACCCCTAAACCCAGCTCACAAGCAAAAAAGGTGGCAGTGGGCTCAGGACTACATAAAGACTAACTTTCAATCTGTTTTGTTTACGGATGAGTGCCGTGCAACCCTTGATAGTCCTGATGGATGGAGTAGTGGATGGTTGGTGAATGGCCACCATGTCCCAACAAGGCTAAGACGTCAACAAGGAGGTGGAGGAGTCATGTTTTGGGCCGGAATCATGGGGAGAGAGCTGGTAGGCCCCTTCAGGGTCTCGACGGTGTGAAAATGACCTTGGCAAAGTATGTAGAGTTTCTGACTGACCACTTTCTTCCGTGGTACAGAAAGAAGAGCCGCGCCTTCCATAGCAAAGTCATATTTATGCATGACAATGCACCATCTCATGCTGCAAAGAATACCTCTGGGGCATTGGCTATAGCAGCCAATGCCCCAGAGGTATTCTTTGCATAAAAGAAGAGAAACTCATGGTGTGGCCCCCATCTTACCCTGACCTTAACCCTATTGAGAACCTTTGGAGCATCATCAAGCAAAAGATCTATGTGGGTGGAAGGCAGTTCTCATCCAATCAGGTGCTCTGGGAGGCTATAATGGCATCCTGATAAGACATTAAAGCAGAAACAATCAAAGAACTCATGAGTTCAATGGATGCCAGAATTGTGAAGTTGATATCAAAGAAGGGGTCCTATGTTAACATGTAACTTGACCTGTTAAGATGTTTTTGATTACATTTTTTTTTGATTTCAGTAAATATGTAGCCTGGATACCAGCCTGAACTCCGCCCACAAAAATTTTGGTCTGGGAGATTCAGTCTGGAATCGAGTTAGTTGGGAGAGATTTAACGTTTCAAAAAGGTTGAAACGCAATCTAAACCAATCAAATTGTAAGGGCGGGCTTTATACGTTGATGGACAGAATAGATAGAATATACCGGAATATACATCGAACAAAGATGGCGCCGTCTCGGGAGCTTAGTGGGACATATTTTATATGATTTAAGCTATCTACACGACTTTTTTATGTCTACATTGACTCGGTTAGTTGTGTATACGCAAAACGAGTGTTGCCGAGGATTTTAGGTCCTAACTAAAGCACTCTAGACCATTATTGATCGGTTATGCTAACGTGTTGGCCAAAATAATCGTTAAAACTAATGGTAGCTTCTAGCCTTGAGTGCTAATTAAGTAACGTGAGCAGGCATATCTCAGCAGATATTGACAGCGCATTCATTTTGAAAGAGGAACAGAGAAACGCGATCAAGGCATTTGTCGATTGAAAAGATGTTTTTGTCGTCCTTCCTACGGGAGCAGGTAAAAGTTTAATCTGTCAGATGGTAATACTACGTTGCGCTGATTGGTTCTAGGTATCCAATTCAGAGAAGAGGAATTTTCTTTCCTGGTTCGTTGAAACACGCCCCATAATCACAGCCCAATTGTCCGATCTCAGACTCATATTCTGACTAGAATTATGAGTATGACATCGTCAGGCTAGTAAATATGGCCTCCTAATGCTGCAAATTCAACAAATGACAATTTTTAGTTCTTTACAACCTATAAAATATCTTAACTCTGAGACTTTGAAACTCTGCATAATAATTTGGAACACTGCATTTTGAGTTTTTTATTTTTGAAAAAAATACTGTTATCATTGGGAGGTTTGTTCAATACAATTTGAATTATACTCTAACAGTTGATGACTTGAAAATTATACTGACTAAATGTGCATTACTATTTAGGAAAATCTGAGCAAAGTGTCATTTGCATAATAATGTGGAACGCGGTGTATATCATTGTATATCATTGTTTTTTTTCGTTGTACAGACATATATAACTCCATTTTAGACTAATATTATAATTTCTTTTGAGATACTAACATGATGGCTCATTTCAAGGTGTTGCACAGCAATATCTAAATGGTGCATTCAGGCGTCTTCAAGTGTCCAAAACCTCTCCAAGCTCTCCAAATGCATAAAAAATGTTGTCATTGTATATCATTGTCTTTTTTCGTTGTACAGACATATATAACTCCATTTTAGACTAATATTATGATTTCTTTTGAGATACTAACATGATGGCTCATTGCCTGTCCAAAACCTCAAAAATGCTGTCACTGTGCATCAGTGTGTGTGTGTGTGTGTGTGTGTGTGTGTGTTTTGTCATTGTACAGACAATAATAACTCCATCTAAGACATTTCTTTCAAGGAAACCAATATGATGGCTACAAAACAGTCCATACCAGAGCCCCGTTCGCCAGAACATCTGCAAATATGTTTATGCAATGTGCTGTTACCACCTCCTACGACATGGACGAGGGGTTGGATTTTAGGAGGCAAAAACGGAACTGAACAAAAACGGAACTGAACAAGGAACACAGGAAACTATTTACAAATATGTACAAAAGGTGTGCCTCAATGTGTGCTGTTTAGGTCATGCCACTCTGTGAAGCACAGTCTGTCAACAATGATGCAGAGTGGCACTCTGCAAGACCTGCACATGTATATTGTCTTCTGCTTGCAGTGCACACATTTCCTCCTCCCTTGCGAGGCCTTCTGAGACCCGTCAGTGGACACCTCACACACTGGGACAGGGAAGCAGCCCAGTGGTCTGTCCTCCAGGGCAGGACGAGATGAGGAAGATGCCCCACCGGTGAACTCAGATGAGCGAGCAGATGTGGATGCCTCACTCTCTGCAGATGCCTCGCTCACTGGTCGGCCAGCGTCGGCCAGCTCCAGACACAGGAGCTCTCTGAAGCGCTTCTGGGTAAGCGGCTTCTCCCCCCTTGCGATCGCCATCTCTTTGTGGATTATGTAGCTGTTGACCACTGCAATATCCACGAAGTGGAGAAACAGCTTTACATACCACCGCCTGGTCTTCTGTGTTACGGAGTAGTATTTGATGAGGGCGTCCGACAAGTCCACTCCCCCCATGAACTTGTTGTAAGCCCTCACAGGCTCCGGCACACGGATCTGCACAGTGGACCACACCCTCGTTTGCTTGTCTCTGACACGGCGCTGCACAGAATTCCCACTGAAGGCTTTGTGAATTGTGGAGCAGAGAGTGACGTCTCTGGTGTCTCTCCACTTCACAAACAACAATGGGTCATCCCGGATCCACCTTATTTCGCCCCGCGGTGAATTCTTGGGCATCGCGTTCACCTCTGCCTTCGGAAAGCCCAGCCTACTCTCACGGATGGTTCCACACGCCCCATAGCCAATGCTGTGGAGATGGCTGAATAGCTTTGAGCTGGTGTAAAAGTTGTCAACGTACACCTTGTACCCTTTGCCCAGATAGGGCACATTGAGCAGATTGACAACAGCATCAAAGCTGAGGCCTTGACCTGAAGGAGTCCTTGCCTTGCCCTCATAGATGCTGAAATCGCAGGTGTAGCCATTGGAGCTGTCGGCTAGGACGAAGAGCTTGTACCCCCACTTCGTGGGTTTGTCTTTCATGTATTGCTTCATCCCGATTCTCGCTTTGGTGGCCACCATGCGCTCATCTATGGCAAGGTTCTCGTGTGGATGGTACAAGGCCCGGCAGGCGTTCAGAATCTGGTCCTGGAGTGGCTTCAGGCGGCAGAGACCATCAAACCCAGGCTGACCCCGAAGTTGATCGTTTACTGCATCTGCTGCTGGGTCACTCACATGAAGATAGGCCATGATGGCCTCAAATCGATGCCCAGGCATCACAGTTGCAGGGAATGGATGGCAATGAAGGCGGTCCTTCCTCCACATATCCCGAATAGCTGAGGACTTCACCAGACCCAGGTAGATGACTAGGCTGAGATACCGGTACATCTCGTCAGCATTGATGTCAGCCCACTGCCTCTTCATGCCTTCTGCCGTCCTCCGTGCAGCATATCGGTTGGTGTTACTGCATAAAGTGCGGATCACCTGCTTGCTGAAGAACATCTGGAACACATCGAGTGGTTTGTAGACCACTTGAAGGTCCAGCTGAGCTCCTGGGGTTCTCCTGGGGTGAAACGGCAGTGAAGGAGGCTGTTCATCCTCTTCCTCTAAGTCATACCATCTATCCTCCGGTCCTGCAAGTGGTAGTGGTGGCGACGGGGGTGGGGTTGAGGCTGAAGCTGGAGCTGGACCTTTTTGCCTACGGCCTCTGGCCCTGGATCGCGTCACCGTTGGAGGCTGTGCAGATGGTAGTGGTGGCGACGGGGGTGGGGGTGGGGGTGGGGTTGAGGCTGAAGCTAGAGCTGGACCTTTTTGCCCACGGCCTCTGGCCCTGGATCGCGTCACCGTTGGAGGCTGTGCAGATGGTAGTGGTGGCGACGGGGGTGGGGGTGGGGTTGAGGCTGAAGCTGGAGCTGGACCTTTTTGCCCACGGCCTCTGGCCCTGGATCGCGTCGCCGTTGGAGGCTGTGCAGATGGTAGTGGTGGCGACGGGGGTGGGGGTGGGGTTGAGGCTGAAGCTGGAATCTTTTTGCCCACGGCCTCTGGCCCTGGATCGCGTCGCCGTTGGAGGCTGTGCAGATGGTAGTGGTGGCGACGGGGGTGGGGATGGGGTTGGGGTTGAGGCTGAAGCTGGACCTGGACCTTTTTGCCTACAGCCTCTGGCCCTGGATCGCGTCACCGTTGGAGGCTGTGAAGATGGTAGTGGTGGTGGCGACGGGGGTGGGGGTGAGGGTGAGTGTGATTCTGGAGCTGGAGCTGGAGCTGGAGCTGGGGCTGGGTCACTGCAAGATAAAAACGTTGGACAATATAAATATTTTGACTGGGTCATGCCTTACAATTAATTTTGCTTCATGTTATTTACTAAGCTAATGCACAAATATGTAAAATGTAAACATATGTAAAAAACACCATAGTCAAGTTGAAGTGTGATAATAACATAACATCTGCTAAATGCATAATGCAGACCTGCCAACATTGGAAAATGTGTTTGAGTACCACCCCGGTGCGGCGCGGTGCGGTGCGGGGCGCGGCAAGATTGTGTGGCCTTCATTTTATTAGTTATAATGCTGTTGTTGCATTATTGAACCAATCGACGACATTCTGAGCTAATACATAATGCAGTTCTGAACAACTTTAGAAGGCCTAATGAAATAAAATAAAAAGACTGTGATAACAGTTATAAGTGATAACTGTGACAACAAATTTGTAGCCTGGGATGTTATTTCACTCTAGGCTCCTTAGGAACTTCTCACACAATGGTCATGTTGTATTTTTTCCCTACCTCATACCTATCAAGTGTCATGATTCATCATTCTTTTTTCTCCCCACGTCTGATGTTTGAATGCAAGCCCAATTACATGTGATACCAGGACTAGACAACTGCTAAGACCAAATGATGGCGCTGTGTTTGCTTCTTTATTATTTAATTAAATTCTAGTCAGTGGAAGAGTTTTTTAGGCTATTACAGACATCCCAACCTGCAAAAAGTCATTTCAGGGAGGTATTCCCCCCCTAGGCCTACGTATTACTGTTGTGGTCCCTAAAAGTTATAAAAGCATAATATCATTCTACTTACCGAAACAGGCCAATCAGGATGCTCCTGAGGCACACACGCACACTGCCTCACACACGCACAGTCTCCAGGTCCCTCTCCCTCTCTGTCGTGCGCGCGCTACACAGATGCTAACACAGTTTGGAGCACGTCGCTCGCTCTAGATTCCGGGAGATTTTAAGTCATTTGAGGGCATCAGGGAGTGGTTATCAATATGCGGGAGACTCCCGGAACTTCCGGGAGACTTTGGATGTCTGCTATTATCATTAGCCTATTATTTGTATTATTATTAGAAACATATAGCCTTTTACACTGTGACATGACAACAGCTGTGCGTAAGCATGTGTGGACACTGTACGTGGAAGGCTGCCGTCATGAACTTGACAGATAGGCCTATGATTTTCTGATAATATGCATCTCACTGTGTTCGTTACCTGTTGCTCCTTGGTGACTGATGTCAATAATGACATTGCACACTGTGCAGAAAGCATGGTGGGGATGTCTAAAAGAACGGAGGCATGGCCATCTCTCCCGGTAACTATCAATGATTTTTTGCGATCTTTTTATTTTATCCGGTGGTTCTGCCATGGTAACATACTACAAGAGTTTGTCTAAAATAAGTAGTTTGAAAAAACCCCAAAAGCGTAAAGTCAAACCATTTATAACACAGCCAAGACACTTAGATGTATTTGCCATTTTAAATCGATGGCGAACACGAAAACCACATGGTTAACATCGTTGGGCTAAAATTAAATACATTTTTAACGTCTTATCTCTACATTACTCGTTAGTTTACCTTTAAGTGATTTTTTTGAATGTCCTCACTTGAAGAATTGGCCAGATGTGGTCGGGAAGGGAGAGTTAGGTAAGTATTCATGAATGAAAAATCGCTAACTGACACTTAAACAGCGGTTGATTCCTCTGACCGCAGAGTAACCTAGTATTCTCTGATTTCGATGGTCATACAGGGGATAGTAACGGCAGGGGGTCTGTGATTGGTCAAACTCCTCTTCTGCTTCTTGCTCTGCTGCAGCTGCCTATGTACGCATTGGTGACTCGAGACAGACTGTGAAGTTTGAAGCCATTGAAAACCGGCAATGCATTATTGAGCGTTATGCGTTCTTAAAAAAAAAGATATATATTTTTTAGGTTTTGCGTACTTTTAGACCATCAACTCGTACCAGCGTACTTTGATGTCAAAATGCGTGCCAGGTACGCAAAATGCGTACATGTTGGCAGGTCTGCATAATGCCTTTCATTTATATGGGCTTAGCAGTGCAACATTCAAGTAATGAAATAGAAATGGGGATGTAGGCAGACTACAACAGAGAAAAGCTACAGAAGCAGAGCTCCTTGCACACCCACAAAGCCCTGCTCTGCATGTTTGAGCAACAGGTGAAATAGAAGAAACCAAAACGGAAAATGTATGCGAGCAATTCTGAAAACAGAATTGAGGACAAATGTTTGTTGAGAGTAGACAAACGATTGGTAACTGATGGCTGATATTGTATGCACAACTTTGATTGTTAGTCACGTTTTGGAGAGCTAGTCAACAGACTGGCTGAAGCAAGCCTGGCTGACTACCATCATATTAGACTGTGAACGCACATTATTACCAATCAGCCCCTGACTGTATGGAACATCTAGAATCACGATAACCTATATTACAACCATTACTGATAGGCTAGACTAATGTTCTGTATTAAATAAAACATTTCTATGCGTTTTGAGGAAAGAAGCAGGTTGTGCTATGTTAATGCTATGCTAATATGTGTTATGCTACTACAGCAGCAGCATACTAACCACTATCCATTACTAACTACATCCCACAATGATAAAAAAAAATAAAGCACTAAAGAGAATAAGGCATATGCATAGCTTACTGGTATGCACTAAAAAGTAGTTGATTTAAATTACTTACGCATCGAGGATGGCATCAATTCCATTCACCAATGCATCCTCTTCCGCTGAGTCCATGCTAGCAGCCATGGATCCAGATTCACTGGCTTCCCCGAAGTCATCGTCATCTTCATCGAAAATCATTCTATGTATCTCACTCATCTGCAATCCTCGTCTTGCCATGATGAATGAGTACAATGATATGCACAAAAATATGCCCTCAGGATCGTGTGTACCAAACCACTTGCTGTGCGCATTTGAATGTAAACAAAATGGCCAATTTACGCACTGGGAGCGCAGAAGAGACACTTGGGTTGCGCATTCAAAAATCTAAACTCCAGGACTGAGCAATCAGGGCAAATGACCTACCTACTTTTTTGTTAGACTCTCTATTATTCGGTAAAACAGGTGTCAATCACTATTGAGAAGCCTTACAAGAAGTGTGAAGTGATATGATAGGACATGCCTGAGCAGCTTCAAGATTGAGAGCTGATGCCATTGGTGGTAATGCCTGTCACTCATGACAAACATGTGTTCAACAGCCAATAAAATCCAAAAATTCTGAAAGAGGGGGTCTTAATCTTTGTAACCATATGTGATACACGTGATAACTTCGTGTAGTGTTTTCAGGAAGAGAGCGAGGAGATCGTCATCAGAAACATACAAGAAAGTGAACGTTTTTTCTCAATGTCGTGAGCAAGTGAATAAACAACTTTATGGACATAACCATGCAGTTCAAGTCTGTTTTTTTAGATGTTTTGAAGGTAAATGAATGTTCTATAACGTTATTTAAGGTACGGATAATGCAGAAACACATTTAAATGGCTTAGTTATGGGAGGAGGCTGCTCCATATGTAAAAAATGAGGATGTGTCATGGTGTGTTTAAAATTGTATTTATTTGTAACGGATGCATGTAGACAACTGAAAATCGGTTTACACATAGTTGGATTACCACAGAAAAATATTAAATGGGAGTTTGAATCATATTTTCAGAAATAGAATTTTCAGGATTTGTTTTGGCGATTTATCCAGTACGGGCCCGCCCGCGGGTCCATTAGGGGGCGTTAAAGCAGTAACAGGTTAAGGAGCTGCTTGAAGCCTTTGATTCCAAGATAAAGAAAACCCCACCCCTTGCAAGGATTTCTTTCTCTCAGCATTCTTCTCAAGCACAGCCTGCAAAGCCAGCCCAACCCGCAACAGATAAGCATCATGAGGACACAATGCTTCTCATAAAAACTCTTGCAGAGTCCATCAGTGCAAGTCGTCTCCCCATACCAGAGCCAGTGGTATTCAGCGGAGACCCACTTAGATTCAAGGACTGGAAAATGTCGTTTCAAACATTGATAGACAGAAAGGCCATACAAGTCAATGAGAAAATCTATTACTTGCGTAAATATGTTGGAGGTCCAGCAAAGACAGCCATTGAGAGCTACTTCCTGTTAGGAACAGAGTCAGCTTACCATGCAGCTTGGGTCATTCTTGAAGAAAGATATGGAAGCCCATTTGTGATAGCTAAAGCCTTCAGGGACAAGCTTAACTCGTGGCCAAAGATAGGATCAAAGGATAGCTGTGAACTTCGTGAATTTGCAGATTTTCTAAGAAGTTGTGAAGCTGGAACATCACAAATTAAGAGTCTAGAAATCCTTGGAGACTGTAATGAAAATCAGAAGATTCTTTCAAAGCTTCCTAATTGGCTGACGTCAAGATGGAATCGAAGAGTTGTGGAAATACAAGAGAAAACTGAAGCGTTCCCTACTTTCAGTAAGTTTGTGGAGTTTGTCACAAAGGAAGCCAAGATAGCCTGCAATCCAGTGACATCTCTGCATGCACTAAAATCAAGTGAGGGTCACACTACAAGACCTTTAAAACCCAGGAGTATTGGTGCAAAGGTGCTAGCAAGTAGCACTGGTGAGAAGACAGATGTTTCAAAATGCGTCTTTTGTGAGAAGCTAGGGCATGACCCCCATGTATGCCGGAAATTTATGGAAAAAACTGTTGCTGAACGAGTCAAGTTTATACAGACTAAAAGGCTATGCTTCGGATGTTTGAAGACAGGCCACCACTCAAAGGCTTGTGAAAGCAGAAGTGTCTGTGAAACTTGTAAGAGGAAACATCCAACTTGTCTGCACGAGGACCGTGTTAAAGGAAGAAAAGATGAACAATCAAAGGATTCAAACGAACGTGGGAAATGGAAACAACTAGGGATGCACCGATATGGAAATTCTTGGCCGATACCGATACCGATGTTCAAAACAACAATCTAGCCGATACCGATACCGATATTTGTTTATTTTGTTTTTGTTATTATTCATTCACCCTTTTGTGCCAGGAAAATAATGAAATCATTATCTAAAAAGCAATGTGTTAAATTATGTCAGCCCTTTATTACTCTTAACTTTGAATGAGCACAAATTCAATCAGATTTATGAAACAATCTTTAGTTTAATAGCAGGCCCTTAACTACTGAACATCTGAATGATCCATCTGGACCACAGCCCCTAACACCAAATTATTTTGACAATGAAGTCGTCAATAATCTTACCACCACCTGGGAAGTTCGTTAAGGAAGACCTTTACCTGCGGAAAAGATGGCGCAGAGTTCAGTACTTGGCCAACGAATTCTGGTTGCGATGGAAAAGGGAATACCTGCTAAATCTACAACAAAGGCAGAAATGGCATAAGAAATGCAGAAATGCAAAGATTGATGATGTAGTGATAGTAAGAGACGACACTGCACCACGTAACCAGTGGAAATTGGCAAGAATGATTGACGTTTATCCTGGAGCAGATGGACATGTGAGAAAAGTAAAGTTGTTGATTGGAGATTCAACACTGGATTCAAAGGGCAAACGGACAATCAAAAAGCCACTCCACCTTGAAAGACCCATCCACAAGACGGTGACACTGCTTGAAGCAGACGGATAGTCATGCTACGTGTCTCCACCTTACCTTGGGTTAGTTCTTAGTTGCATAATAAACTAAATAGTTAAGGTTTGAAGTTAGTTTATATAAAAGCATTTTTCAAAGGAGAGTTGGTTTGAAGTAGTTGTAGGAAATCAGAGGTGATTTGGTGGGAGTGTAACTGCCAGAGAGTTTCTGTGTTTATTATTTTAATTAACACATTTTCTTGATTATTTTATTTTCTGCATACTGTTGAGGTAATGTAAGTTTTCCCATTATTTACTGTAATTACGGTATTACTTTTGTTCAAGTGTACAAATTGGTATGTGTTGCACTGGGGAATTCTTTTTGATGACACACCTGACCAAGCAGGTGACAGCCACGGTACTCGTGTTAAGCATGTTCAGGCAGCATCAGCATCATTCGTGCTTTGATAGTTAGGAATTAAAGTTTAAGGTTAAAAGAAAGCTAAGTAATTGACACAAAGTTTCACCTACTCCCTTTGGTTGTGCGGCCAATGAGGTATGTGTATATTTGTCATTTAAATGTGTATTAAGTTTAGTTATTTGTTTCATTGTATGTTAATTCATTTATTATGTCTTTTTAGTTCTCACGGCAAAGCAAGATCTTATGAGTGTTCATACATTCAATAAATTGCCAGTAAAAGAATTTGAAAGTCGTTATTGAACCGGGGGGATCTATAGTACCTGAGAGTGATCCAGTATGGCAGGTAGGGATGCGTACCGGTACGCCGGACCGGTTCTGGACTTGTAAAAACGTTTAGGTTCAGGTCCAGAAAAACCGAAACCCCAGTGATTCGGTACTGGACTTGTAAAAAATCTAGCTCTCACATACTTCGTTCTAGACCATCTTAAACCTTCCATAGATCGCGAAATTCGCGGTGGAAAAAGACATTCCTATACCGTTACGCACCCGGACCGAAATGTCACGCAGATTTCGGTGCCTGAGCCAATTTAAATAAATAACAGCAACAAATCATGCAGCTAAATCTTGAAAACTTATGTAAAATGTTGTCTTATGAACAGGAATTATTTCAGGCTGCAACATGAAACACAGGGGCTGCTTCCAAAACAGTAGAAAACTAGCGATAGCTAACTAGCAGTAACGTTAGTGGCGTAAGTATGATCTGTATGAATTATTATGCATTTTTTTGCCAGGCAGATTTCGAGGGGCACATTTACACCTGCCCTAGCTCCCAATATAAACTTTGTCCTGTGTCGCTCATTGGTGTTTTCATAGCAGCAGTCTTATGACAATGAAGAGCAGGCAGTATTTCACAGAACAAGAACAAACAGAGCTAGCCATAAATCTTTTAACACAGAAAATACCGAAAGGTAAACAGTCAAAATGTGGCTGTATTTTGCACAAAGATTCAAACATCGTGATGTGCAGCAAATGGAGAGAAGGTCAACAGCAAATCAGCAACCTCAGACTGACAAATAAACGGAGATCACAGCAAAACGTATCCTAGTCTCTTAAAGGAGCAGTGCACATTTTCTCGTACTCAGTGTGTTCAAGTAAAAAGATTTACTATAAACAGATAGAAAAGATAGGTATAAACTAATCAGAAATGGTGAAATTTCATGAAATAAATAATACAATACAAACAAAATATTACATTTTTGACTCCAAAGGCAAATATGCTCATATTTTTGCAAAATAAGTTTGAAGCTGTAGTGTGTGCGTGTGTTTTTTGTACTTATTTATATTTATTTAAGTAGACTATAAACTGTTGTTTACAGTTAATATAATGTTCATAGTTTGAAGTAAAAAAAAAAAAAAAAAAGCTGAAATTTGAAGCCAAATGTTTTGTATGTATTTATATTAATAGTATACTTTAAACAGTTCATATATTAAAATATGCCATGGGTTCGGGTCCGGACTTATTAGGTCCGGACCTGAACCTAAACCTCTGGATTCTAATTCGGACCTGAACCTGAACGTGGGTTTAGGTATGCATCCCTAATGGCAGGTGCTAATGGTTCTGAAGGACAGAGTCGAGCTAGTCATGTCTCCAGCTCACACAGAGGAAAGTATCTGTTACTTGGACACCAAGATCGCCGAACACCGGCAAAGATTTCTGGATGTATTCCCCCAAAACAAACTATTTCCCAAACACCACTTCATTGAGCATTATCCTGAGCTCATAAGGGAATTTGGACAATTGTCTGCCTTGTGGACAATGCGCTTCGAAGCGAAGCACAGCTTTTTAAAAAAAATTGTCCGACAGACTGGCTGTTTTAGGAACATACTGTTGTCAGGTTTTTTTCTAAACAAGGGAACAGGGGCGCTGCGCCCCGATACTCCCGGCATGCGCCCTCCTACCGAAATGCC
Organism: Sprattus sprattus; assembly: GCF_963457725.1. Lineage (NCBI taxonomy): Eukaryota > Metazoa > Chordata > Actinopteri > Clupeiformes > Clupeidae > Sprattus > Sprattus sprattus. The sequence goes on along the minus strand of NC_137925.1, from coordinate 28,333,270 downwards.
GACTGCACCTGTCAGACTGAGACTTGGACCTGTACTTACATGCTGCCGTACAACATACACTATTTCTCAAAACGATCTTTTCTCCGCGAAAATATCCCAACACCACCACCTGACAATGTGTCTGATCCTCAAATAAGTTATCATTACTCGAAAAATTCCCAGACCGAGTCGACATGTTGACATGCTAACGTTAAACTTATTAAGTATTCAAGACCATTCCAGTTCTCTCTGCACAAAGCGGTTTCAATGAACGACAATGATAAACAAATGCTGAGTGCTGATCAAGAGTTTAAGGTCGCGATTCTTGTCCCAAATATGGCCAGCTTCATTCAGTGATTGAAACAAATATTGAAGTTTTGCAGTATAGAACAGGGGTGGCGAACCTGCGGCTCTTTGCCGGCTGACGTGCGGCTCGGCTCCAGCTCGAGTGCTCACTGACTTTTCTCTTGGTGTACAGAATTTTCAAATTGTAAAATAAACATCTAAAATGCATATTTTGCACGCAATATATTTGGAAATACTGGCAAAAAGCTGTCCGATTTGAATGGGGTATTTATTCATGTATATTTTGTCATCACGCGATCTTGAGAGACAAGTAACGTTAATGTTCAAAACATGAAACATTCTAATGTGTGCACCCAGTATCAGAGAGTAACTAGTCAGACTAGCAGTACTGAAAGAATGCCATGGCTTAAAGCTAAACGAAAATATGAAGATGAACACCGGACGTCCTTGCCTGAATGAGAGGAATTATTTGGAAAACCCCTTAATATGCCAGACGTCACGGTCGCATTTGAAAGCCTCAAACTTGGAGCGCCGTCTCTCCACACACAATGCTTACAAAGCCAAGGAGTTCCTAACGGCACAGATCTGGGCAAGCACAAGGTACATACTATGAAACGTCAGTCAGAGAAACAGACTCGGCTTTTTTTGGAAATGTACGAAGTACTCTGAAACGGTCACGTTGGCATCGTATCAGATGTCATGGAATATTGCTCGAGCAAAAAAGTAATATAGTGAGGGAGAGTTTGAAAATTGAACAGAGGATATCTGACATTAAATATAATTAGCACCTTACTCAGAAGATGTCTTCAATATGCTTATTTTTGTGCCATATTTAAAATCTAAATTTGTTAATTTCTCTTCCTAAAACCCACTAGAGGACCTTATTAAATGGTTATTTTCAAAAAAAAATCTTATGGGGGAGCATGCCCCCAGACCCCCCTAGTTTTGCTGGGTCACTGAAAAAAATAATAGGTTTTATGTAGGGGCTTATCCCCCCCAAAAGTGGGAACCTAGATTCGTGTGGCTCTTCGAAATGGTGTTGCGTCGCTCCCTCGGCTTTCGCGCAGGGGGGTGCTCCCTGCTACTATTTTTTTCTAGAAAAACCCCTGGTTGTCCCTCGCCAAAAAACACCAACTCATGGTTGCACTGTGTCTCCATGAGAACAGTGCATTCAAAGAATCTGTGTCTGTTACCAAAACATCACAAGTGTCATTTGATGTACTAAATGCGGCCATTAAAGACTTGGTGCTGCGCAAGTATCCAAACATCACAATGGTCCATGTCTCAAACAAGGTGGCCATCTCAGGTACAAGCTATGCGCCAGGAATGTTGCTGTGTTATGGTTCAACTGGAGGTTTGCCTGACTTTGCTGAAGTTTCTCAGATCATCTTGGTTTTGGATAGCATAGTCTTTGTTGTCAAACTACTAAATGGATGGTACAATGAGCACCTCAGGAGCTATGAGCTAGAGTACACAGGCAACATCCAAATAATTGAGCCGAAAGAACTACTTGATTTCTATCCCCTGGCTATGTACACTATCGCAGGACAACGAGTTGTTACCTTAAAACACCACATCAACACCCCCTTTTATATATGCAATGGATTTTTTTTTTTTTTGTGGAAGAAGATGACAACTTACCAGAATCAGACGTCATGTCATCCACATCTTTAGCATCCCAGGACACCGTTTTGCTTTCTTCATCATCTGATGAAAGTCCTGCATCATACCGTTCCCGACCATGGCCAAGACAGTTCGAAGTTCCACCATTTTCCTTTGAAATTCAGCTCTTGCTGGAGGCAGGAAACCGAGCTTACAATGCCAATGGAACTCTCTTAAACAGCCCAAAAGTGACAAGAAGCGTTCTCGAGAAATTAGCTGAGATAATATTTCAATACACAGCTTACCCAACAGGAATCCAAGTGATGAACGTAGTTGAGGCCTTGGCTGAGAAGTATCCATGGCCAATTATCGGGCAAAAGTAAGAGGGCTCCAAATTGCCTGTCCAGAGCTAGAGGTGTACTCTTCAAGAAAGATGACTTCCCGTCCCAAAGGCCTCAAAAGACCCAAAAAGGCTGAAGTAAATCATTTGCCGCCATTGCCACTTGGAGAAACAAAAGAAACAATGGAATAAGAGAGGGTGGTTCTACTCACAGAAGTGAAAAAGACCAACAAACGATTATCAGTGAGAAAATTAGGGCCAATAGTTTTCCGCGTCAAAAAAAAGCAAATTCCGTGTCACGTTTTTGATGATTCCGTGTTTCCGCGTCAAAAAATAAAAAAAACAGCCGTAAAATGCCTTTCTGGGCGTTAACTGTATGAAAAACTCTGTTGATAGTGATGTTGCCTAGCAACTATGTCTGCGTGCCTGCAGCTCCCTCGGTTAAGATAGTGAGAGTTCAGTTTGTCACCAAGTAGTTGACCATACTGTGCCTTATACATTTCCAATGCTTAAATCATCATTGTTCGACCTGTATGTGAGGCATTATGTGCATACCTTATGAAAGTAAGGGTTTTCATGAAGTTGCTACTGTGATAGATCGTGTATTAAATACCAAATTTTGGGCTACCTGCTAGTGTTAGCATGCATGCTAAGCGGAGATTTAGCTATGTTCTGTTCTTATGTTGATACGCTGTCATAAAGATGGGTTCAATCCTGTTAAGATTTCGACTGGATGAGATATGAATGAGATCCATGTTGCCTAGTGTAATGTCCACTATTATACAGCCGCGGAAAAAATTAAGAGACCACTTCAAAATTATCAGTTTCTCTGGTTTTACTATTTATTGGTATGTGTTAAAGTAAAATGTACATTTTTGTTTTATTCTATAACCTACTGGCAACATTCCTACCAAATTTCAAATAAAAATATTGTCATTTAGATAATTTATTTGCAGAAAAATGACAATTGGTCAAAATAGCAAAAAAGATGCAGTGTCTTCAGATCTCGAATAATGCAAAGAAAACAAGCTCATATTAATTTTTAAACTACACAATACTAATGCTTTAACTTAGGAAGAGTTCAGAAATCAATATTTGGTGGAATAACCTTGATTTAAAATCACAACTTTCATGTGTCTTGGCATGCTCTCCACCAGTCTTTCACATTGCCGTTGGGTGACTTTATGCTACTCCTGGCGCAAGAATTCAAGCAGCTCGGCTTCTTTTCATGGCTTGTGACCATCCATCTTCCTCTTGATCACATTTCAGAGTTTTTTTTATGGGATTCAGGTCTCGAAATTGGGCTGGCCATGACAGGGTCCTGATCTGGTGATACTCCATCCACACCTTTACTGGCCTGGCTGTGTGGCATGGAGCATTGCCCTGCTGGAAAAAACACTTCTCAGAGTTGGGGAACATTGTCAGAGCAAAAGGAAGCAAGTTTTTCTTCCGGGACAACGTTGTACTTTGCCTGGCTGAGGTTTGTAAAAGACCATAAGGATTGAACCAAAGCCGACTGAAGGGTCTCCTAGTTCGTCTTCTCTGATGAGTCCCCGACCAGTAGGAAAAATGTGGGCGGGGGAAGTGGTAGAGCACTGCTTTCCCATGCCCACATCCACGGCTGAGGTGCCCTTGAGCAAGGCACCTAACCCCGATCACTGCTCCCCGGGCGCCGCCAATGGCAGCCCACTGCTCCGGGTTAGTGTGAAACATCACTTCACTGTGTGTGTGTCACTTCACTGGATGGGTTAAATGCAGAGGTGGATTTCAGAGTGTGTGTGTCTACACCACCTCTGCCATAGAGAGGACTTTCACTGAATGCATTTCCAAATCTTGCTTTAATGAACAAAATGACCTAATGAGAAGTACATGCAGTGCATTTGTTTGTTCTGAAATTAATTTGTAATATGTAGGTAATTGGTTCAGGTTTTATGGAACTGTACTGAGCCTACATCATCTGGATTGCAGTGCAATGAAATAATGTATTCATGAATCATATGCTGCATACATTTGGGCATCCCAATTTATTGCACCTTTTTACTACCTTCAAGTATTACATGTATTCTCAAAAAAGCCAGTGTGATTGATTACATTAATGGGTAAAATTGTCTAAACATCCCTTTAAAAAACAGCATTTGAATGCAATCTTTACCAAAATGGACAATTCGACGTCTCATCTGAACCCCTTATGCTGATTAATCATCACCCTGTTCTACATCTGTAGCTTCAGGCTGCTGTTTTTCCAGCACAACAATTAATCAATTCAATAGACACTAACCATGCTTAGTTGACTGCTGACATTGTTCGAGACATTACAGGGAACGGAGATAGTTTTATTACTATCCTAGGGATCATATAGGCCTACCAGTTTATAGGGTGACCAGATTTGAGTTTGTGAAAAAGAGGACACTTCGACTCCTCTCCCGCAACGGAATTTTTGGATGTCATGTACTATTGTAAACGATGCAACTGGATGCTGCAAGGTGCTTAGTTTTGCCAGATTGGAAATGGCGTGTCTTATCAGAGACTCAAAATGATCGTATTTGGAGGATGATAATCCTATCTGACAACACTGGGAAAGCGGTCCACCAATGACAGTTCTCTACAGTCAGAGCTCGCCGAAGAAGGGAGATATTAAGGCAAAATCCCGGACGTGTTTAGAATCCCGGCCGGATGCATTTTTTAGGTCTCGAAAAGAGATGCCCAGGTAAAAAGACATCTGGTCACCCTTATTATGAGTTGCTAGGCTGCTGGTAGTAGACTGAACTAGCATGGTCTAATTAGGTGGGTAGGTCAGCTTATCCTTCTGGCTTCAACAAGACGAGATGTAATGCAAGCAAAAGTAACATGCTAAGAACTTTCAAAACATGTTTCCATTGTACAATGGGTGGCGATTTAGGGTTAGCAGCTTCGCAGTGTGGGTAGTTTTCCGACTAACTAACAGCGACCTGGGCTTTTTGATAGCTCCTTACTCTATGGGTGGAAAACACTTCTGGCATCTCTTTTCTTTTCAGGTGTCTTTTCCCTATCTACAGCCCACAAAAGGGTCAAAATATCAATGCTGAGACCAAACGAAATACTGATATGAGGCGTTATTATTTCCTGGCGTATTTAGTAGCTTACCGTATCAGACTACTAGCAGCACTCTTTCAGGATTCACGTAGTGTTTCCTGACTCTGCCACTTCAGCCAATTAAATGACAGCATCTTCTCACAGGCTCGAAGGCGCATTGGAAAACTTAGAAATGTATTTATAACTCTTCTGGGCGACGAACATTGTATTGATAATACGAATGAGTTTGCAAATATATTGTGCAAAATCATTTTTTCTCAAATTAACAAAATATTGGTAGGGACTTTTTTTTCTTTCCCAAACTTTGGTCGTGACTAGTCCCTACCAACCCTTTGCAAACCTACGCCCTTGGCTTATCTTCACTCACTGAATTGTCCATAGTGTTGCGTTGTTGCTCCCTTGTGTCTTGTTCTTAGCAGCTGAGGTAGTCTTCTCAAGCTGGTTTCATTTCACGCAGGGCCGTTGAAGCCTTGTTGCTGAGTCACGTTGATGGGAGCAGGCAGATCCTCCGTAGAACGTAGCGATGTGATCTTCAGGCGGGCTGGATGATGTTCCCTGGGATGCTGGCGAACGTCGGTAGACTTGTTCACTCCCGATGGCTGCGTTGTTCACCACAATGGATGGCGACGGTCTCCACCACGTCGTTCATGGCCTTGTATTGCGATGTTCTCCACCGAGTGCGCACCAAGCATGTTCACCTTCCTCGTCTATGCGTTTTCTGCAGGCTGCGGTATCTAGCAGTCCACTAAAAATGAACCACGCGCCTCCAACTGATGGTTAATGAGTTTTTATTTTCTCTCATACTCTAAACCACCGTGAAAAACTGAAATAAAATGTATCACATTCTAACATCCGCATGTCACGTAATGATATTATGAATTAACTCTGAAATTATCCTTAAACACTTTTAACACATTACTAATCAAATAAAACATACAAACATACCGTGTGCGCCCTTCAACCAGAGAGTTAAGCGTAGCTAAATATCTTCTTTCTCGCATACATCCTTCTCCATGCACGTTGTAGATACAAAAGAACGAAACTTAAATTTTACCTGCTATTAGAGGTATGTTTGTCTCCATTTTCCGATAGCTCGGCCACGCTTAGGGACCACGCTGCTATTGGTCAATCTGCGATTTCGACTTCCGGGTAAAAAAAATATGCGCATTTTCAGCGCTTGCATGTCAAGAAACACAATTAGTAGGTTTCACTCGATAAAATGGTACACAATTAGCATTTTCAGCGCTTGCATGTCAAGAAACACAATTAGTAGGTTTCACTCGATAAAATGGTACACAATTAGCAGTTAGGTTTCAGTCGATAAAATAATAAATACAATTCTGTCGTTTTATCATTTAGGAGACACGTCAGCAGCGAGACAAACTGCCACACAACTAGTAGGGAAGTTTCAGTCTTGCTTCAGCAGGGAGACGAACCTACAATCTTCTCATTACTAGACTGCTTCTTATTACTAAACTGCTTCTCTACCTCCTGCGCCAAAGCTGAGGCACACTCTCCTGGGACGAGGGGGGAAGAAAGGAAAAAGAGGAAAAAAGAGAGAAAGAAGGGAAAAGGAGAGAAAGAAGGAAGGAGGGGATTTTGCATGGCCTAATCCTCCTTGACTAAAGTGTTTTAATGTTGATGTACATCATAAATCATTTTTGAAACATTAAACTTCTGTTTTTATATCCATTTCTATGGGAGCAGAGGTTACCGGTTCGAGTCCCACTGTTAGCAGAAATTGAAGTTTGCATTATTTACTGCACAGTTCAATTTTATTACTGGAAATCACAATCTGTGTTCATATTACTTTTTATTTACCTTATATAAGTTAGATATTGATACATCTACATTGTATATTTCAATTTAAGTTCATGTACAGTAATGTGTGAGGTACTTTAATTGTTTCAGTTTGTTTAATTGTGTTCCAATTAATGCATCCTTCTGTTCACAAAACGCAAAATAACAAGGGAGAATACACTTTTGATGAAAACAAACTTTTATTTGAAACAAACAACATCAACAAAAACAACAACAACTATGGCATAATATATATATACATAACAATATATAACAGAAAAAACAGAACTATATACAGAATTGTGTAAATTTTGGGGGGGAACAATATATGTATTTATTTGTCACGCATGTCTTTGTTTTTCATGTCCTCCAACCACTGCTCCTTTGGAACATCCTCTACAGTGGGGCAGTATATACGCCCCTTGTACTGGCTGTGTCCAGTCTCTGCCGTCCTGTACTGATTGCATTTGCCGCAACGGTTGTGCAGAACACTGCGGGTGTGTTTTCGTCGCATCGGACCAGCAGCAGAGGAGAGGCTGGCAGGGAGCGGAGCGGGGAGGAGCTCCCGTTGGGGGTGCGACCTCACAGCTGCTGCCGGTGTCGCAACTGGAGAGGTTGGCACCCAGAGCCTGTGGAGCAGCACCCAGCACAGGCCCCTGTGAGGTCACTGGAACCATCATAAAGAGTTGAGGGCCTGAGGGTGGAGCAGGTAGGAGCTCCCGTTGAGTGCGCGACCCCACAAATGCCGGTGTCGCTGCTGGGGAGTACAACGCCCTCTTCACCTTTGCCTGGCCCACGGTGCTGGCAGGCAGGTGGTACTGGTGAACTGGGCCTGGTTGGGGGGGTGCAAACGGTGGGCGCACATTAGCGGGAGGGAGAGGGTCAGTCGCCACAGACAAGCGGCTGGGCAGGTCCAGTCCCTGCATCACCACCGCACTGTCCTGCCTCTTCACCCTCTTGTTATACCACTGCACCAGGGTGGTGTAGCTCACGTCCACCAGTTGCAGGGTGGTCTGCTGCATGACAGACCCATTGGCCAGAATGCACCGCCTGATCCTCCTGTAGTCCTCCAGGATGAGATCCCATCTTGACACCATGCCAGTCCCCCTCTTCTTAGGACTGCGTTGGAGGACACAGAGCCTGACAAAGATGGTCTCAATCAGGCGGCAGCAATCTGGCCACTGGGCAAGCGGGGCAGTGGTGGTGAGAGCGTGCCTCTTCAAACTCTCCACCCCTGGGGTGAACTCCTGCCTCTTCTTAGGTGACCTGAATCTCCCTGTGTCCAGCGTGTTCCGGTGTCTGGCAGCAAACACCACCTTCTGCTTGTCATAGTCCAGCAGGTTCTGCCACAGAGCAACAATGTTGCTCACCTAAGCAGAGAGAGAACAAAGCAGCCCGTGAGAAAAATCTAAAACATATGCAAGTGTGAATACAGCACACAGAGGTCACAGAGGGAAAGTAGCAGGACAATAAATGTTTCGGACCTGCTGGTTGGTGAGGACAAGAGAGGGCTGGTTCCTCAGCTCCACCAGATACTCTGCCAAGCCATCAACTCTATCCATGCCTGGAACGCCAGAGTCATCCACAGCCTGAGAAAATTAAATAAAAAAAACAAGAGTGACACATTTTGGAAATAAAGTTCTGGGACAAAATGCAGATACAATGATTTTATTTATATATATAATATATATATTTATATTAGGGCCGGGACTCGATTAAAAAAATTAATCGAATTAATTAGAGGCTTTGTAATTAATTAATTGAAATTAATCGCATTTTAATCGCATATAAATATTTGACCTGAGAACAGTGAGAAGTAATTTTTTTCACATGGATTTTTAGTATACCATTGAATAATGACTGAATACATAAGCTTAAGCAACAAAAATATTGTTTATTTTTGTTGAAGTCCAACAGACCAGTGCAATTTTTGCCATTAAGTGTAGCAATACCACATTTAGAAATGTAGTACATTTCAGAAATTCAGGTAGCCTATAGATAGGTAGACCTTCTGTAAACTATAATACTTTGGGTTTTTTAAGTAAAACACAATACTTTCAAGTACATTCAGAATATTGTTAGACTGTTAGAAAACATCTCTGGTGGAGTGTTGGTTGTGTGTCAGGCTTTGCATTGAGGTGATACTCGATGTGTGCTGCAGTGATATGCAAATTCCTTGTTGCATAGCCTGCACTGAACCATGTTCTTATCGACGCTTCCATCCGTTCGTTTTTTGTAACAAAATGTCCCATCCACTGACTGGGCCAACCAACAAGGTCTCATCAGCTTCTTTCTTCATGTTCACTGTGCGCCACTGGTTTGTTGTTCAACTCATGGTTCAACTTGTTTGAACCGAATTTATCCGCGTTAGTTGGTGCGCCAGTATAATCGGTCCGTCTGAAACTCACCCAGTGAGAAACGTTCCGCGGTGCAAAAATAGATAAGATTAAAATGCGTCAATTTTTTTAACGCGTTAATTTTTGGGTAATTAATTAATCTAAATTAACGCGTTAAAGTCCCGGCCCTAATTTATATATATCAATTTACATACCCCAGACTCATCAGGAGAGGCTGGGACACCTGGCTGCATAGTTGCAGCAGCCAGGGAGGAGGAAGCAGGCTGGAGGGACAAAGCAGCCAGGGAGGATGCAGCGGGCTGGAGGGAGGCAACAGCCAGGGAGGAGGCAGCTGCCAGGGAGGAGGCAGCTGCCAGGGAGGAAGAAGCAGCCAGGGAGGAGGAAGCAGGCCGGAGGGAGGCAGCAGGCTGGACAGAGGCAGCAGCTAGGGAGGACACAGCAGGCCGGAGGGAGGCAGCAGCCATGGAGGACGCAGCAGGCTGGACAGAGGCAGCAGCCAGGGAGGACACAGCAGGCCGGAGGGAGGCAGCAGCCAGGGAGGACACAGCAGGCCGGAGGGAGGCAGCAGCCAGGGAGGAGAGTGGAACAAGGTTGGGACAAGGCTGAAGGGAAATGGAGAAGTTGGAGTCATCGAGGAGACTCAGGGAGAGTTCGAGGTTACTGATGTTGACGACAGTATAGTCAGGGGTTTGGTCTTCCTCGATGCCCTCGTCTTCTTCCTCGCCCTCCTGCACTTCCTCCAACAAGTTCTCTGTCTCCTCTGAGCCAGGGTCCATCCTCAGGGGCTGTCCTGTCTGACTCAGCAGGTAGTCAACACCTAGCAGCTCTTCTATGAAAAGAGCAGACACAGACACACACACACACACACACACTTTATAAGTGCTTTTCAAAGCATTGTATGGATACCATTTAATTTACATATCAGAGTTGTATCTTCATCATGTTATGGTGAGCAATTCAGTGATCAATATCAAAGACATACCCGTGTATTTGACAGGTGGCCTGAAGCTTGGAATAAATGGCCGGCCAGTCACCTTCAGGCAGTTGGTGTTAATAGAGTGGACCAATTCCCCGTTGTATGTGAGGAATGGTGATGGCTTGGTGGTCACTGCTGCCCTGCCTCGATCCTGATTCCACCTGTTCAGGCCATCCAGGAGGTATAGCTGAAAATTCAGTGCATTTGCACTGGTTCCTAGGAAAACAACAAAATATTTATGCCAATGAAAAGGTCTTCCTTTTCAATCTGAATAATGCCTTAATAAAAACAGAAACGTAAGAGAGACACCAACCTGGAATGAACCTGTTCAGGTGGAGGTGAAAAGACTCCAGGGATGTGGACCCTCTGGCACAGCGGTACCTGGTCAGGACGACGCCTGCCTTGGTGGTGGTGCCTACCTCAGTGTACAGCCGTACACCTGGCACGTCCTGGATGCACCTGACGTGTCGTTTCTGCACACGCCAGATGTGCTCCATGCGCGCCGCGTTTATCAGGGGCACACCCATGAGGTCGCTCCCACGCTGCCCCCCCAGTCCCTGCAGCAGCTGCTCAATGGAGCTGATGGTGTTCTCCACACTGCGTGTTCTCCTGTGGCAGAACTGGCTGAGCTCATTTTTACTGAGTCTCCTGTCCACCAGGAGATCTGTGATGTCTGGCACACCCTCCCGACTGAGCTCCTCCCTCTTCATCTGCCTCAACAGAGCGAGGTCCCCCGCATCCCACTCAAAGATGCTTGAGGACAAGCCACCCATGAATGTGGGGTAGAGAATATGAGCGTGGGTGGTGCAGCCAACAGCCATCCTCCTCATAAAGTGCCAGATATCCAACCGTATTTGGAGGTCTGGCCACTCCGCAAACCTGGTCTGCAGCTTGCTAGCCCCCTGAGTCACGCAGCAGCCACAGTCCACGTCTAGCAGGACTGGGGGTGGAACAGCTGCTTTGCGGTACCGATCCATGATGCCATACACCATCCTGTCCAGTCCTGGCCCCTCCTGCACCGTCAGGACACTGTTCAGGACTTGGCCAACCTCATTGCCAATAGAGGCCACCCAAAAAGCTGTCCCCCTGCCATGGCCAGACAGCTTCTTTGTCATCTGGAACAGTTATGTTTAAGATTATGCACTTTTTTCCATACATTATCTACAGCAGTAAGTGTATTTAGATTAAATACATAGCACACATTTTGTTATAACCTCATATGTAACGTGTTCACTGACAACATTAATGTGTATATGAGAGTATTACATACATACATGGAAATCTTTTATATAGTCAGATTACTTAATACCTTTTTGGTTGAGTCCATCTTTAAGATGTTCCCATATGTGGAGGTGATGCTGGCCTTGACATGGTCCATGCGGGAGAGAATGTCACTGCCGTACACGGACAGCAGCCAGCGACTGGAGGGGATGTCGACAAACTCTGGGACTTCCTGGCAGACCACTGGGAAGAGGCTGGCTGATCCACAAACCCAGCACACTCCCCATAATAGTCGTTCACACGAGACAGCCATTGGTTCGAATGGTTCTCCTTTAGCTGTCTTGACACTCGTGCTGGACTGTTCCCAAGAGTCCTTTCCCGAAGCAGCGTAATCACACGGATGTCACAAGCATACCTGAAATGCACATTGTTGAGGTGATTAGTAACATGTTCTTTGGAGGGTAATTTCAGTGATTTAAGTCTGCACAATCACTTTCATTTCAAAACTGCTTTACTCAATTTTGGGTCAGGATCATGTGGAACCTGTCCCGATGTGGCAGATCCAGCTGGTCAAGGACAGCACGACTGCTGGACAGATAGTTCAGGGAACACCAATGGCACCTGAGTGTCTCGGTCACCATCAGGTAATACCTGTCTATGTCCAGGACCTTCCGAACCCTCTTGCTGACACCTGAGCCTGTCAGCTGTTTCCCACAAGCTGGGCAGGAGAACCTAAACTTCCACAGGTGGTAGGGCATCCACACCATCAGCTGATGGGTGAAAAAGCGGTTGGGTGTTGGTGTCTGGTGGTAAATGAGGGCTGGGACAGGGGGCTCATACCACAGCTTCAGATCTGTCCGCAGTTTGCCAGAGTGATAGAGGGTGTTGGCTATCCACCTCTGGTCCTGCACAGGGATGGACTCGCGCATCCTTACTGGCAACCAGAATGAAGCTGCATCTTCAGCCCCTGAAGTGGCTGGCTGACCTGCTCCAGGCTCATCCTGATTGGAAGACAACAACAAATTAGAATTAAGTTTATTGCATGAATAAAGGTTACACAAAAGATGACTAACAGAGCCAGACCAGCTAATAGACATTGCTGTACTCACAGAGGCTACTGCCAGGCCGGTTCTTACAGCAAGGCACGGTGTCCTCACAGGGGATGGTGCTGAGCTGGGTGTCCTCACAGAGGATGGTGCTGAGCTGGGTGTCCTCACAGAGGATGGTGCTGAGCTGGGTGTCCTCACAGAGGATGGTGCTGAGCTGGGTGTCCTCACAGAGGAAGGTGCTGAGCTGGGTGTCCTCACAGAGGATGGTGCAGGGCATAGTGTCATCGCAGATGATGGTGCTGTGCTGGGTGTCCTCACAGAGGATGGTGCTAAGCTGGGTGTCCTCACAGAGGATAGTGCTGGGCTGAATGTCCTCGCAGAGGATGTTGCTGAGCTAGGTGTCCTCACAGAGGATATTGCAGGGATGGGTGTCCTCGCTGAGGATGGAGGAGAAGCGCTGGGGGTCCTCCTAGCCACTAAATTGGGCTTCAATGTGGAAGACAGTGTCCCACCAAAACCTGATTTATTGAACTGAAAGATGAAACAAAATGCATTTGATGATGCAAGACATACAGAATAATTAATAAAAAAAACATTATAAACAAAGAATATATTCACCATTGACACACTCAAATGGGGTCGCAGAAACGACTGTTGGGCTGTAGCAGTGTCACCAGGGGCAGAGGCCTCAGAATGTGGGGCCGGAGCAGTGGCAGGCTGCTAAAACAGAATTAACATACTGAACAATGGCATGAAGGATAAGACACAGGTCGTCTGGGGGTGAAGCTTCCTGTATCCTTTGGCAGGAGGGGGGTTTAATTTAATTAAGTATCTGAGGATCTCTGATGTGTGGTTGAAGAACAGGGGTAGGGGGTATTTGTGACTGGGGGGGTCTTAGTTCAAGGTGTGGGGGTGTGTGGGGGGGCAATGTCAAGGTGTGAATGCTCCCTCCAACCTTGAAGTTTCTCAATGGGGGAGTTTCAGGTTAACAGTAGGGGAAGGGGGTATGTGTGTCAATGTGTGTGTGTGGGGGGGGGGGGGGGGGGGGATTGGTGGTGTCATGTTAAGTTGTGAATGCTAGGTAAATGGCCCTCCAAAACGCTGGTTTGTCTGAATGAGGTATGTGAAACCTATCAATACAAAACACAGACATGTGATGCAAGAACAATCTTAATGAGAAGCCATTTTTAAATAAATCACCTTGACAATGTGGAATCCACAATTGCAGGCAATGGACCCTCCAAAGAGGGTGGTCTGCCCACGGGACTGCATGGGGCATTTCTCAATCTGAAACAATCAGAGACATTATTTAGCCTAGAGTTATTCAGTGTACAGTCCTTGGTCTAGTTCATAATTTCAACCATTGTATTGCCCATCTTCCCAGCACGTGAATAAGTAATAAGCAACATGTAATCAATTCATAATATACTTTACCTTCTGATAAAGGTCATGCAACTTCAGTTGCCTTGAGGCTGGTCTATTGCCTCCTCCAGAAGGCCAAACTCCTGAGCTTGCAAATGCCCTCAGCCTTGCCATCCACTCTGCTTCTCCCATGGACTTGTGGGTCTTAGGTTTAGTGCTCATCTAAAGACAACATGGACATTAATAATAACAATAATTACAACTACGTTTCACAGTGTCTATATGGTAGACATAATCATGTATTTTTGCTGACCTGGTTATATCAACAACCATTCACAGGCTTGACTCTCGGCCCGGCTAATACATTATTCTCAAAAGGAGGTACTTTGAATTAATATTATTAGATAACAAAATGGACAGCGAGTGGGTATATACTGTAAGCAAACCCACAGTAGTCAACAACTAAACACTAAATCTGAGCATGCTTTGAACAGTACACTGTGACACACATAAAACACACTTCTGTACCGTAAGCGTTATAAATAGTTTCAGCTCAGAGTACTTCATAGTAATACTGTAGTTATTAGACTAAGTAAGAAATACATTGGGTTTGGAGCAGCACGTAACTTTAGTGAAAGTTTTAACGTTAGCTTGGCATCAATGTGATATAGCAATTATAACATAGAAGACACTTTTACAAAATCGCCAGAGAAAAACAGCTTCATTAGTGACTGCTTGCATCGCTGACTTATAGTAATACTGTAGTTATTAGACTTAGTAAGTTATACATTGGGTTGGTTTCTATGGAGCACGTAACTTTAGTGAGAATTTTAACGTTAGCTTGGCTTCAATGGATATAGCATAACATACAACACTGTTACAAAATCGCCAAAGAAAAACAGTTTCATTAGCGACTGCTTGCATCGCTGACTTACATAAATACTGTAGTTATTAGACTTAGTAAGTAATACATTGGGTTTGTTTCTACGGATCACGTAACTTTAGTGAAAGTTTTAACGTTAGCTTGGCTCCAATACGATAGCATTTATAACATTCTAGACACTGTTACAAAATCGCCAGAGAAAAACAGCTTCATTAGCGACTGCTTGCATCGCTGAATCAAGTAATATGTACAGTATATATGCATTATCACGTAATGTGAGGCTTCAAAACTATTTATAATTTATAACTTACACAGGAATCGTCAGAGAAAAACACCTTCATTAGCTACTGATTGCACCGCTGATTTAAGTGATATGTACAGTCTATGTAATATAACGTAATGTGAGGCTCGACTACCACATCAAACGACATGATGTGACGAATTGAAATAAAACATGTGTGACTATCTAAAATAAAAATAGAAACAATTCGTGGTTACTTACTTTGTCGAGTTCGGTTCACTTTTCTCAGCTCCAGCTATCTTCGGCAGAGTGTAGTTTTGGAGTGAGAGCGATGAAGAGCGTGCAGGAGGAGATTGCGTCTGCGTAACTTGGTAACGTAACGTCACGTCAAGTTCAAGCCAAGTTTGCTGAGAAGCGCCGCGAGATTGGCTAATAACCATTTTTTGGTCGCGTCTGGATTGGATAACTGGAAAAGGATTTGAAAGGCGAGGATTGGCCTACGAGACCCGAGCGGACCTGCTCCAAGTAGGACCACTGTCGGTTGATAGTGAGAGGATCATTTATTAGGTATTTGTGCGGCCCATAAGATTAATTATTATTTATTATTATTAAGGCACTGTACAGGTAATATTGGCATGGCCCTTACATACACTGACCAGTTTAGGCACTGTACAGGTAATATTGGCATGGCCCTTACATGTATGGACCAGTTTAGGCACTGTACAGGTAATATTGGCATGGCCCTTACATGTACGGACCAGTTAAGGCACTGTACAGGTAATATTGGCATGGCCCTTACATACACGGACCAGTTTAGGCACTGTACAGATAATATTGGCATGGCCCTTACATGTACGGACCAGTTTAGGCACTGTACAGGTAATATTGGCATGGCCCTTACATGTACGGACCAGTTAAGGCACTGTACAGGTAATAATAGGGTGGCCCTTACATCTAGGGAGCAGTTAAGGCACTGTACAGGTAATATTGGCATGGCCCTAACATGTACCAACCAGTTTAGGCACTGTGCAGTAATGCCAACTCGTACGAATTGATCCGTATTAATACGAAAATGTGGTGGAAATACGGTGATAAGAATATAATGACTCATTCATACGAATTTGGGGTCAACTTGCGATATTATTCAATGAATAGAATATTTGCGGTAACTCGAGAAATTAGCAAAAATGTGTCATGATTTTACCTCCTGCTTTCCAACGCAGAGGCAGCCATTGTTGTTGGCATTGATAGACGTGATATCGACCAATCAGCGCGAGCATATCATAGCTGCAGCGACACGGAAACCAATAGGGAAGCTCGGTTCATTGCAAGCGCGCACAATCGATTGGGAATGTGTTTTATCGCTATATGAAGACTATTTACTTTTGACGTTGATGGATAAAGTTACCTTGTTGCATCTGCTCTTAGTTTACAAATGGCCGCCACGAACAGATTTGGTAAGTTTCTGTGATGTTTTTTTATTTTTTTAAATCCACTGCTGCTTAATATGGAACCCCAAAGGAAGAATATTAAACTAATGATCAAGAATAAAACTGTCTTGACTCGAGCGATATACTTTTCTCACACAAATATGAAGGGTTAACGCATAATTTCAATTGAATCAAGGTATGTTTCTGTCAAAAGAGTGAGCTAAATTAAAAGACAAAAAAAAAAAACAGACCGCATTTGTTTATCATCCCCATGGCAACAAACTGACAGGAGCATCGCTGCTGTCACTGTTCTGAATCTAGGCGTTGTCTACTTTCACGTGAAATCAAGCTACTTTCTGACTTCGCTCAATTTGCCCTACTGTAGGGTGACCAGATTTGCCGGACCTAAAACCAGGACATTTTGCGCGTGCCCATAATGCTCGTGCACGCACACGTTTTTTTCTCCTGAACATACATTTTGCCAACAACCAGAGCGTTTCTAGGTTACAAAGCTATGGGGGGCTTATCCCCAAGGGGAGAGGCATGTTTGCGCGCCATAAAATTAATTATTATTTATTATTATTAGTTAAGGCACTGTACAGGTAATATTGGCATGGCCCTTACATACACGGACCAGTTTAGGCACTGTACAGGTAATATTGGCATGGCCCTTACATGTACGGACCAGTTTAGGCACTGTACAGGTAATATTGGCATGGCCCTTACATGTACGGACCAGTTAAGGCACTGTACAGGTAATATTGGTATGGCCCTTACATACACGGACCAGTTTAGGCACTGTACAGGTAATATTGGCATGGCCCTTACATGTACGGACCAGTTTAGGCACTGTACAGGAAATATTGGCATGGCCCTTACATGTACGGACCAGTTAAGGCACTTTTTTTAGAACAAGGGCAATAAATCAGTGTAAGTGAAAAGCTACTAGGACTGCCTACCACTCCCACTGCTACCATACAATGGTGGTAATCATCACAGAAATATAGCATACTCTGGGCTGCATTTCTGCAGAAGTACACAATGTTCATCAACTTTTCAAGTAAGACAAGCAACAAAAGTGTTGTCTGACATCCTGTTGATCTTAAAAGAACTGTAAGTAACCAAGACAAATCTTAAACATAAGGAAATAAATATACCCATTAGCTGTAAATATCATTTAAAGCACAAATGTCAAAATTTGCATTCAAAATTTTCAAGGTATAAATTTGAGTGAATCTACTTCCCAAATTGAATACTACAGACATTTACGCCAAGTAGTCCTCTCAATAATAACATTTTTCAAAATGGTCCAACAGTGAGTGCTAAAATATTTACAGTAGGAAGAAACTGTTCATGATAATTTCCTGTCTACCATATCTGATTCAAAATGCTTCCTTCTTTCCACATCTCCAGAACTTTGATGAGTTTGCAGATAAAAGGGTTGTCCGCCACGACCCATCAGAGCCCATTGGACTATACATGAGAAAAGAGATGAGGAAGTGTCTGTACAACTGCTTCGAGTTTACAGACGCCAAGCCACGTTATTAAAAAAAGCTTTTTTGTCCACCATGTTTTTTTTGTTTGTTCTGAGACTCCGCCCCCACCTGCCCTTTTTGATTTTTAATTCTCGGGATCTTTTGTGTCTTACCTTTTGCCTTTGACATTTGGATCTTTTCGTGTTTTGACTTTTGAATGTTTTAATTGACCATCTGTTCTAATAAAATCCTACATTTTCCACCCGCAAAAAAATTTAAATTATATAATTTAAACCTTAAGGAATAGTTTTTTGTGTATTTTTGCTTACTCTATTCATTATTGTCAATATACATCTTTATCTATTGACTGGTCCCCAGGAGCTAAGAGCAACACAAAGGTGCCTTAACTGGTCGGTAGATGTAAGGGCCATGCCAATATTACCTGTACAGTGCCTAAACTGGTCGGTAGATGTAAGGGCCATGCTTATATTACCTGTACAGTGCCTTAACTGCTCCGTAGATGTAAGGGCCATGCCAATATTATCTGTACCGTGCCTAAACTGGTCCATACATGTAAGGGCCATGCCAATATTACCTGTACAGTGCCTAAACTGGTCCGTGTATGTAAGGGCCATGCCAATATTACCTGTACAGTGCCTTAACTGGTCCGTACATGTAAGGGCCATGCCAATATTACCTGTACAGTGCCTAAACTGGTCCATACATGTAAGGACCATGCCAATATTACCTGTATGGTGCTTTAACTGGTCCGTAGATGTAAGGGCCATGCCACTATAACCTGTACAGTGCTTTAACTGGTCAGTAGATGTAAGGGCCATGCCAATATTACCTGTACAGTGCCTTAACTGCTCCGTAGATGTAAGGGCCATGCCACTATAACCTGTACAGTGCTTTAACTGGTCGGTAGATGTAAGGGCCATGCCAATATTACCTGTACAGTGCCTTAACTGCTCCGTAGATGTAAGGACCATGCTAATATTACCTGTACGGTGCTTAAACTGGTCCGTACATGTAAGGGCCATGCCAATATTACCTGTACAGTGCCTTAACTGCTCCCTGGATGTAAGGGCCATGACAATATTACCTGTACAGTGCCTTAACTAATAATACATAATAATTAATTTTATGGGCCGCACAAATACCTAATAAATACTCTTCTCACTATCAACCGACAGTGGTCCAGGAGGTAGAGAAGCAGTTTAGTAATAAGAAGCAGTCTAGTAATGAGAAGATTGTAGGTTCGTCTCCCTGCTGAAGCATCTGCTACGACGACTAAAACTCCACTACTACTTGTGTGTCAATTAGTGTCCCTGCTGATGCGTCTGCTAAATGAATATGTAAATGTGAACAAATGTTACTTACTTATTATTTTATCGATTGAAATCTACCTGCTAACTAGGGCCATGCCAATATAACCTGTACAGTGCCTTAACTGCTCCGTACATGTAAGGGCCATGCCAATATTACCTGTACAGTGCCTTAACTGCTCCCTATATGTAAGGGCCATGCCAATATTACCTGTACAGTGCCTTAACTGCTCCCTAGATGTAAGGGCCATGCTAATATTACCTGTACAGTGCCTTTACTGGTCCGTACATGTAAGGGCCATGCCAATATTTCCTGTACAGTCAGTATTGCCAACATTGCGGTGTGCCAATCTGTACTCAATGGTTCCAAAATTAGTATTTTCCCCAGTAAATTAGTATTTTTCCTTACGTGAAATCTGTACTGCGTTAGTGGGTGTCACGGCAACATTTTGATATGTACTTGTAAAAGAAACAATATTTTGGACTTCAGCCTACAAACGTATAGCCTGCTTATTTGTAGTCTGTAAGATCACTTTTTGAGAGGGTCTCTTTTCTTTATCACGTGAATTTGGCTGTTTCATAGTGTATTTTGGCAACCATTTCATATGGTGGAAGTTGCTCATATTTTATAAGTTTCTGTATACAAAATGCAACCCTTATAAAATAAAATCATGACTGAACAAGAGAAGAAGACGTATTCTAGGAGATACATTTTCAAAGAGTTATACTAAGCAATACAGCTGTATAACCTCTGTATGTCCCATAAAGCAAATGTTGTCTTGAGGTTTGTCATCTATTAATAAATTAATACAGTGTGTTTAACTCAAGTTTTATTATGTACTAATGCAGGACTAACACTGGGATACTTGAACTTCCAGCACAAAGAACTTGGCAAGAAAATATAATTTTACAAGTGACTGAAGGAGTCGTACAGACATGTTAGGCCGGAATTCTGTGTCTGTCCTCCTTACAGCAGAGAAGATCCTCTCACTGTCTGCATTGGAGTGAGGAATGCTCACGATTCCCAACATAACGCTAGCAAGGGAAGGGAATTCATTGCGCAAAATGAACCACTTGCTGTCAACTCTTTCAATGGTAGCATCATCCATCTTGTTGCCTTTGTCAGATTGCTTGAATTTTGTAAACAGGTTTTCCAGATTGGTTACCTGATACTTGTTGAATTCCATCTCCAGATCATCCAGGATTTTATCTGAAATCTCTGCATCATCATCCAAAAGACGTGGGAATCTGTCAACAAAGTACTTGACGCTATTGAACGACATCTCTGATCTTAAATCAATATTTGCAACCTCGGCATGAATGAGAAGTTCCTCTTTCAGAGGGAATTTCTTGAGAATGTATTCTACTGCTTTGGAGTAGTAATTCCGAACCGCTGTAAAAAAACTGGGTTCTCTCACTTGGTGACCTCCTACCAAGCTCCTTCATGTCAGTAAAGTACCTTCTACATTCACTACCTATCATGAGGTGATCCCTATCCTTCTGTGAATCTCTATCCATGCATTTGACACTGATGAGATTTGTGGCCGATTTGATAGCTTCAGGTTTTACAAATCGAATGTACAGATCAGTCAGGAGCTCATTGATGTGCTTCCTCATCAGGTGTATTTGAGGTGCATCGCTCTGCAGGATGAGGTTAAGCTTTTGCAGTACTGCTTTTGTCATGGGGCTACTAAATGCCTCATGGAGCCTTGGCAGTCTGTCCCCCCAGGGAAACCCTCTTGTTGTTGCATCCACCTATTAAGGCAAGAAATCAACAAGATAACTGCAGATAACTCAGCAGCTGCAGACACTTTCTTGGTCTCAGAGAACTTCTGTCTCTTTTGGGCTGGCTCTTCCAAGATCTTCAAATGCTCTTTCTGAGATGATAATAATAATAGATTATAAATTGAACATAATAGATGCTGTAGAGAGAATGGTCTCCTGTACCAGCTAGCTGTGTTCAATAGCAGCATTCAAAAACAGTAACATTTACGTTACACATTTTTGCTGGCTATAAAATTAAAGGATAATTAATTTGTTAACATTAGATCATGTTCAGACCTATTGTCCATTCAAATAAGCTAACCTTTTTAGGCATCTGGGTCTCAACAAACACCGCATCCCACATGTCAACCATGCGGACAATAGTGATGGGAATTTCGATTCACTTAGAAGATTCATAGTCCTTTGAGTGAATCACTAAAAAGATCCGAATCTTTTGAGTCCTTTGAATCTGAATCAGTCGAAATTTTGTCGCTGAATGAGCCCAGCAGCCCACTCCCTAGTGCCTAATGCGCACGCTCACAGCAAACCACTGTAATGCAGTTTAGAGGTGTCCAGGGGAAATATGCAAGCACACACACACACACACACACACACACACACACACACACAGTAAGCCTAGATACATTGAACAAATTGTAACATGATAGGCTTGGCTGGTAGGCAGCTTATCAGAATTAAATAGCCTAGCCTTGATACTTAGATAGATACTTATTTTTTATTTTTACTTAATTGAATTGCCATGTTTAAAATAAACATATTTCAAGAAAACTGGTTCAGACGAGTTACAGTCGATTTTGACTGAAAGAAGTCATCAAATGATTTAAGTCAGCTTATCTACCTTACTCAAACGACTGTGAAATGGGTCGGACTCGTAGGCTATCCGGTTGGGTGAAAGACTAACTCAAAGGATTCAGGTGAAATGGGTCGGACTCGTATCCGGCTGGGTGAAAGACTAACTCAAAAGACTCAGGGGAAATGGGTCGGACTTGTATCCGGTTGAGTGAAAGACTTACTCAAATGACTCAGGTGAAATGGGTCGGACTCGTATCCGGTTGAGTGAAAGACTAACTCAAAGGACTCATATTGAATGGGTCGGACATATTTTAATATTAAAAAGGATGCAAACATCGGAGATGTCGCCAACGTGCCTATCAGTCTCAGATAGAAGTCACGTTGGCGACATCTCCGATGTTTGCATCCTTTTTAATTTCACCTGAGTCCTTTGAGTTAGTTTTTCACCCAGCCGGATACGAGTCCGACCCATTTCACCTGAATCCTTTGAGTAAGTCTTTCACCCAGCCGGATACGAGTCCGACCCATTTCACCCGAATCCTTTGAGTTAGTCTTTCACTCAACCGGATACGAATCCGACCCATGAATTCGCTCAGTCTATGGATCTGGATCTGTGTACAGCTCTGTCTACAGGAAGTTCTTATTCACACGCAGCTGGCAGCTTCGGGTCCGTATATCAATATGCTTAATCTAAGTTACTATGCAGATGAAAAACGGATGTGTTAATGTTGTTATAGACCTACAGTTTGATGACATTCGTGCATTGTTTTAATAATGTCGTCCGTAGCAGCGAGAACCGAAAGATTCGGGTTAATTGAGACCACGGACTCGTGACTCATGGGTGAATGTAAGGATTCGGATCTTTGAATCCGATTGACTCAGATTCAACCACCACTAGCGGACAATGGCAGGAGTCAGGGACAGCCATCTTGTGCTGCAGTGCTTCAGGACCCGCTGGCTGTCAAGCCCAAAGCTCAACAGCACTGCAGAGAGTTCCTTATGCCGCTTTGAACTCTTGTCAAGGTAGTAAAAGATGTCTGTCAGGAAACCTTCTACATTGACGGGTAGCTGCATAGCAGCATTGTGGGCTGCTATATGCGTCAGGTGACAGGTGCATCCCTGCAGAAACACATCTGTATGCTCCTTCTTTATGAATGCAGCAACACCTTTCCTCTCCCCCATCATGACAGCTGCATTGTCTGAGCAAAAGGCGATGGTCCTTTTCCAGTCCAGTCCCTTTTCTTTCAAGACACCATTCATCAGACTGAAGATGTTCTCTCCAGTGGAAGAGGTTTCAACCATAGCAGGCAGGGCCACAACCTCTGTTATTACAGTCTTTACCTCTTCATTGAAGTATCTGAAGTATCTGACTGTTAAAGCTGGTTCTTGCCTCCCTTGTCTGCAGAGCCGTCGGTGCTTAGCGAAAATGGCACCTTCTTCAGGCAGCCTACAAGCTCTGATGACCTCTTCTCTGACATCTGGTGAATGAGCTGGGTCATTTTGGTTGTCTTGGCAGCAAACTGCTGCGCAATTTTGGAGTCAGGAAACATTTTGGCCATCAGTGGTGAGAGGTGATCAGCAACATTGATGGGAATGCAATGCTCCACAAAGGCTTCAGCAAGAAGCAGCTCAGCTGAGGTGACTTTCTCAGTCAGGTTCATGCCGCTGGACTGGGACTCAAAACCCATTGACAGCAGACTCTTATTCCCTTGGACTTGGGTGCTGGCTGTTTTGTGCCTGATGGAAGACATGTGTGTCTTCACATCATAACGTCCACTATGTGCAATGCTAAATGTGGACCGACAAATTGTGCAAAAGGCATGACTAGTAGACACAGGACTTGAAGTAATACACGCAAATTCCTTGCTATAACTCTGTGAGAAAGTCTGTTTCCTAGGAGTTGTCTTTTTCTTTTGTTCAGCCATTACTTTATATTATAATGCATGCTTTTTTCAAAAAACGTTCACAACAAAAAGATTGCGCTAAATGAAACTACTCAGTAGGGGCAAATTGAGCGAAGTCAGAAAGTAGCTCGATTACACGTGAAAGTAGGCAACGCCTAGATTCAGAACAGTGACAGCATCGATGCTCCTGTCAGTTTGTTGCCATGAGGATGATAAACTCTTTTGACAGAAACATACCTTGATTCAATTGAAATTATGCGTTAACCCTTCATATTTGTGTGAGAAAAGTATATCGCTCGAGTCAAGACAGTTTTATTCTTGATCATTAGTTTAATATTCTTCCTTTGGGGTTCCATATTAAGCAGCAGTGGATTAAAAAAAAAAAAAAACATCACAGAAACTTACCAAATCTGTTCGTGGCGGCCATTTGTAAACTAAGAGCAGATGCAACAAGGTAACTTTATCCATCAACGTCAAAAGTAAATAGTCTTCATAAAGCGATAAAACACATTCCCAATCGCTTGTGCGCGCTTGCAATGAACCGAGCTTCCCTATTGGTTTCCGTGTCGCTGCAGCTATGATATGCTCGCGCTGATTGGTCGATATCACGTCTATCAATGCCAACAACAATTGCTGCCTCCGCGTTGAAAAGCAGGAGGTAAAATCATGACACATTTTTGCTAATTTCTCGAGTTACCGCAAATATTCTATTCATTGAATAATATCGCAAGTTGACCCCAAATTCGTATGAATGAGTCATTATATTCGTATCGCCGTATTTCCACCACATTTTCGTATTAATACGGATCAATTCGTACGAGTTGGCATTACTGTACAGTGCCTAAACTGGTCGGTACATGTAAGGGCCATGCCAATATTACCTGTACAGTGCCTTAACTGCTCCCTAGATGTAAGGGCCACCCTATTATTACCTGTACAGTGCCTTAACTGGTCCGTACAAGTAAGGGCCATGCCAATATTACCGGTACAGTGCCTAAACTGGTCCGTACATGTAAGGGCCATGCCAATATTACCTGTACAGTGCCTAAACTGGTCCGTGTATGTAAGGGCCATGCCAATATTACCTGTACAGTGCCTTAACTGGTCCGTACATGTAAGGGCCATGCCAATATTACCTGTACAGTGCCTAAACTGGTCCGTACATGTAAGGGCCATGCCAATATTACCTGTACAGTGCCTAAACTGGTCCGTACATGTAAGGGCCATGCCAATATTACCTGTACAGTGCCTAAACTGGTCCGTACATGTAAGGGCCATGCCAATATTACCTGTACAGTGCCTAAACTGGTCAGTGTATGTAAGGGCCATGCCAATATTACCTGTACAGTGCCTAAACAGGTCAGTGTATGTAAGGGCCATGCCAATATTACCTGTACAGTGCCTTAACTAATAATAATAAATAATAATGAATCTTATGGGCCGCACAAATACCTAATAAATGATCCTCTCACTATCAGCCGACAGTGGTCCAGGAGGTAGAGAAGCATTTTAGTAATAAGAAGCAGTCTAGTAATGAGAAGATTGTAGGTTCGTCTCCCTGCTGAAGCAAGACTGAAACTTCCCTACTAGTTGTGTGGCAGTTTGTCTCGCTGCTGACGTGTCTCTTGAATGAAAAAACGACAGAATTGTATTTATTATTTTATCGACTGAAACCTAACTGCTAATTGTGTACCATTTCATCGAGTGAAACCTACTAATTGTGTTTCTTGACATGCAAGCGGTGAAAATGCTAATTGTGTACCATTTTATCGAGTGAAACCTACTAATTGTGTTTCTCGACATGCAAGCGCTGAAAATGCGCATATTTTTTTACCCGGAAGTCGAAATCGCAGATTGACCAATAGCAGCGTGGTCCCTAAGCGTGGCCGAGCTACCGGAAAATGGAGACAAACATACCTCGCTATAAACTATAAGTGCATCACATTACTACGGTATCCCAACTGACCCAATTCTCCTTTTCGCCAGTAGGTGGCCTTAACATGTAAAACCAAAATTCCATTCAGCAAATAATGAAATACAATTTAGTATGCACAAGCACACAAACAAAGAAACAAACACAAACATATTTTAATAAATAAATAAATAAAATCTGTATATATTTCAGCGACAGCTACAGTAATCATGATTTGGTACAAAAGCAGCATTCAGGAAAGGCCTAGTGTTTTGCCAAGGGATTTAGATATTTGACCCTCCACGGTGCATAAAATAATTAAAAGAAACATGGAATCTGGAGAAATTTCAGTGCATAAAGGGCAGGGTCACAAGCCTAAGCTGAATAACTCTGATCTCGGATCCCTCAGACAGCACTGCATCAAGAACCGTCATTCATCTATAAACGATATAACCACATAGGCTCAGTATTACTTTGGCAAACCTTTGTCAAGCACTACATCACGTGGTTACATCCACAAATGCCTGTTTAAACTTTACTGTGCCAAAGAAGCCTTATGTTAACCGTGTCCAGAAGCGCCGTTGACTTCTCTGGGCTAGGAGGCATCTGGGATGGACCATCACACAGTGGAAATGTGTATTGTGGTCAGACAAATCAGTATTTCAAGTCTTTTTTCGAAAAAATAGATGCTGTGTGCTCCGGACCGAAGAAGAAAAGGACCATCCAGCAGACTGTTAACAGCAACAAGTCTAAAAGCCAGGTACATAGACATTTTGGAGCAACATATGCTGCCTTCGAGACGACATCCTTTCCAGGGAAGCCCATGCATATTTCAACAAGGCGATGCAAAACCACATTCTGCACACATTTCAAAGGCTTGACTGAGGAAGAAGGTTGTGCAGGTGCTGGACTGGCCTGCCTGCAGTCCTGACTTGTCCCCAATAGAGAATGTGTGGCGCATTTGAATCGCAAAATGCAAAAACAAAGACTGCGTAGTGTTGTGAGTGATCATTAAGGAAACATTTCTAGAATTTTTGCTTATGCTTTCATACTACATAACATCCCATTACTTTGCAATAGCACATCCATAGTTTGTTTGGCACGGCTATTCAGAGAAACAACAAAGAAATCTATAACAATCCATAAAGGCTTTGTCGGACTAAAAATTATGTCAATGTTACTCAGGGCTTGCATTTTCTTTTGATTTAGTGACCAATGAAGTTCTCATTATTGATATGAAAGTGCATGATAAAAATACGTATATCATTTCATAATATCAACTTATTTCCCTCTTATATGTTGAAAACAAAGTTAGTCTTGAAAGCGAGTATCAATCTGGTTGTTAGTTAACAGTTCATTTGTGGAAGACGTGAACGATCAAAGAAACAAACTAAATGACAGAACGTGTCCTCTCTCAGTATTTGTTCTCATAGCCTGGTGTGTGTGTGTGTGTGTGTGTCATGGGGCTCTGGTCCTGGAGTGTGTGTGTTATGGGGCTCTGATCCTGGTGTGTGTGTGTGTGTGTGTGTTATGGGGCTCTGATCCTGGAGTGTGTGTGTGTGTGTGTTATGGGGCTCTGATCCTGGTGTGTGGGTGTGTGTGTCAGTGATTCTTGAGATAAGGGACAAAACAGGTTTTGATTTTCCCAAAAATTTTTTGGATAACTTCCAAAATATATGATTACATTTATGTCAAATGAAGTTTGGTCTATCCAAACATGTTTTGGTTCAACCTCCCAGTTGTAGATTTTTTATTTTAATTGAATGTTTGCCGGATCAGCACTTGATTTTTGTCAACACCATCATACACATAAATATACTGATGGAAATTATTTAAAATTATCTTATCAGAAATATTTTCACTCATTAGTTTTCCCAGTTCCCCTTATAATGTACACAGGTCTTTAAATCATTAAAAACAAGAGTTTAGAGCCAAAGAAGTCAATGTTTAACGAGTAGAATTGAAATCATATCATGAATTCCATTTGTCTTTAACTTTCAGATTTAACAGAGAAATTTTTAAGCATTAAAAATACACATCTACTTTGGAAATGTGTTAGTCTTTGAACAAATATACTTCAAGGAATGAAACAGATACCCTTTTAATAAAAATACTATAAAAATATATATCTGAAGGAGTTGACGAGGCATCATCGGAGTTGACAAGGCTCCTATGGAGTTGACAAATTAAAATTGCAGGGACGATAAAGTCATCATCAACTTAAAAATTCTCATTGAAAAGGTCCTCTGAACTCTCACAAAACTGTATAGATGAAGAAAATACTGTAATAGATGAAGAAAACATCTAACATTTATAATTTTCCTCCTGAAAGATGACTTAAAAACGATTCATAACGATTCATAATAATAATAAAAAATTATTTTTATTTTTAACACAGGGGGTTCACAAATCTTTCAAACACAAACTTAGTATAATCACAAAACAAACCCAATGTCTTTGATAATTATTGAAATTTTGACATAGCTTTACATAGCTTTACAAAGTACTTGACCCTACCGACCTCTTTACATGTTAACGTTAGCCTGCTATACCATTTTAAATGTTAGCTAACATGGGGTCCCTCCACTGTCTCTCTATGAACTGAGGGGACCTTGGCATGGACAACATTGAAGACCCCTGAACTACAGTGTAAACCATCCAACAATAATCCTACAATAAGATAAACATTAACCGATCACGCATTCCTAATTCCTTCTGTGGAATAACATTTTCTAGTTCAAAACATCAATTATTTGCAAAAATAACAGGCACTGAAAGACTTCTATTTGAAAAAATCCTCTATTCTTCTTCTTTAAAAAAATCTCATTCTAAATCATGGCATTGTTTAAAGGGTTACTATGACGTTATGCGACTCATAACCCTGTTTTTCGAGGTTACGAGAGAATTTGGTACAACATAGAAAAGATAGTGGCCTTGGCAGCTAAAGCTAACCTAATGGGCCATTTGAATTAAAACTGAAACAACTAGGCAAATGCCTTCTAATAGCACATGGTCACTTCCAAAACAGGCCTATGGGTCACATATTGCTCGAGTTATACTTTAACCCGGCAGGAGATGAGACACATGTTGCTCTTCAATACAGTCCATGACCTCAGGGGAGATCTGGTATATATTTCTGGTCCTGCTTAGGCGAACGGGTGAAGCTGGCTTACTCAGCTTCATCAGAACATCTTGAAATGGCACGAAGCAGATGTCTGGTCGTCCTTTTTTTTGTTGGAAACGGACATTTGGCCCGTGAGGATGAAAGTATTCAACCTGTACATCATTATGCTCAGGGTCAACACCTAAAGCTTTGGCCAGCCACCAGTGCTGGTCATACATGACAACAAGCCAGTCGTCTATCTGAATATCACTAGGGCCTATCCCAGTTGCTGTGCCCTCAGGCCCTCCGCTAGGTTCATTCTCCATGGCATCCATCAAAATCGCAAGAGGACTCTGGACTGCAGGGACATCTGAATCCTGAGGGATGCAATCCCAAGCATGGGTAACTGGACTGAAGCACATGCAAATATGTGGCTCATTGCAAAAACATGACAGGTGCCTACAATGGATGACATTGCCCTCAGCTACAACTTGATGGAATTTTCTTGTTCCAGTAATAGATTTCAAGGGTTGCATCAGTAGATTGTCATAAGCCTGAAAGTCATCAATGGTGACAAGCTGAAGTGTGATACCACTAAGGCTGTTGGAGACCTTCTCATAAAAGTCTTTGTCATCAACAATGTTCTGACCTCTAAGAACTATGCTGTCAGCACATCTTTTAATGGTTGCCCCAATGCCATCAGGGGCACCCTTGCCATGGGACGTTGGAAAGAAATTCCACGAAGCATTTTTAAATCCCAGCCGGGGAGGAGCAACACAAATGAGAAGAAAGTTCTTCTTGTTTTTGTATTGTTTGCTTGGTCCATCTGACCAAAAGTGTACCGTCTCAACAGCTGGAAATTTTGTGCGCACATCTTTCAGAATTTGATCCATATGAGCCCATATGGCTGCAGCATCCTGACGCTTGGATTGCGAGACAGTGCAGAATCCTGCTTTAACATGTTTGGTGTGGTACATGCCAGTGTGGAGAGTTATTTGCGGCAGGTTTTGGCCATAGTGACAGGACTGAATTTCTGTGGCATACTTGCATTTCCAGGCCTCAGAGAAGTCCACATGTACAATTACAGTGGTATCATCACAGTTGGTTATCATGTCCCTGTACTCTTTTGTTTGATTTTTTACCAATTGGACATGTGTGGTCGTCTCATTTTTTAGTTTGTCTTGGTAGAGTGTTAAAAGCTCCAATAGAGTACCAGTGTGTCTCACCAGTTTCGTGTTGAAATGAACTCCATCATCTGTTCGCTCCTCAATCCGTTGCCACTGCTCCCATTCAACTTGCACTGTGCCTTGCTCTGCCGGAAGACCTGTTTGTTTGTTCTGGCATCGAGAGCAGGTGCGTAAAAGACACGACTCACTTGCCGGGGAACAACACACTAGATAGAAACTCCCTTCAAGTTTGGCAGTGGACACAACATTGGTTAACTTCAAGACCTCAAGCATCATCTTTGCATTCTCATGATACTGACATTGACATGTCTTTCGGTCAGAGGCTCTTGGGGGTGTGATGTAAAATGGGCGCAATGCACAGAAAGATGAATAACTAAGCTTAACATCTTCGTGTTGGTGGAGAAATGCAGTGTGAAGGTTTAGCATTGTGTCAATCATAATCATCCTTTGACGTTTTACTTTCTTCCTAGTGATGGTATCTTGTTTGTCTGTAGTTATCCTTGCATTGTTCTCAAAAAACATTTGCACCTTCAGGGAGACAGTCTGAAGGAATGAAGGCTTCCTATGGTTTGGTAACCTTTCTCTCAGTTTTTTATATGTCAAGCCAAATTCATGAACCCGGTGTATCAGTCGATATTTCTTGAGAATTCTGCCAGACAAAGCCAATTGTGAATGCTGTGATGCAAGTCTGCCTCTCTTTTGAGCGTGAGAAGCATTTCTTCTCAGCTCTGCAGTCATTGCATGGTGAAAGAGCAATGACCTTTTTATTGAAGGATTTCTGAGTCTGCTCCCTTCAAGCATATTCTCAGTCTGTGTCCGAGGCGAGTCTTGTGCAGTCTTGTGAGCTGTACCTCCCTGAGTGTGCTTTCTGCGTTTAAGCCGTTTTCTCAGCTTGTCATTTTTTTGTGCCAACTTATCAAGTTTGGCTTTCAATGCTTTAGTCTCTCTGGAATGTCTTTTTCTAGTTTTAGCTCTCTCCCTCAAACCTACATGCAGCTGTCTGTTGCTCCTTTCCTCCTCAACGCTGTTGTCTAAAGGACTCTGTGGCGGAGTATCTAATTCTTGGACTTTTTCTGCTCTTTTCTTTCGTTCTCTCGATTCTTTCTGTGCCTGTTTCCAATACCTTCTCTTATGCCTCTTTTCTCTCGCATCGAGATTGCTAATCTTTTTAATTTGGCCCTTGTTCACCCTGTTTCTCCATCTTTCCTTCTCCTTTGCCTGGAACTCCTGCTTCAGCTCAGGCTGGCTGTTAATTTTTATTGTCCTTCTCTTCTGATACTCTCTGTTCCTTCTCCTACGCTGTTCCACGGACAACTTCTGTCTAGCCATTCTAGCCTGAAATGCATACCATTCTGCTATCAGGTTTTTATTATGGCTAAGCATGCAACAACTCATTACATATCAGGTTGAGAGGCAGATTCTTTACATTTAACATATTCAAGTTCACTACTCTATATCTAAACTAGATTTAATTCGACACATGAAACTGAAATAGCAATAAAAATGCATAGGAAGTGATATTTTTGGCATAAACAGCATTAAAATGATTAAAATAGACATTAAAATGGCCTTAGTCAACACCATCAGAGAAAGCGTCAACACCATCAGACACAAATTTTGATGGTGTTGACGTCTGATGGTGTTGACAAAAAAGCACATTTCTCCTTATATCACACAAGATTCTCACAGGAGCCATCTTGTTTATCATCTGTTGATCATGGTCCAGCCAATCTATATAAATAAACACTAGATTGCAGAACATTTTACTCAAATGTTGACTCTTTAGCCATTTTGGAGTTGATACGCTATGGTTGTGACATGTGCATGTTAGTAAATAGATATGAAAAACAAAGTATTATTCAAAACTTACCAGAGCTCAAATTTTCACAAGTCACCAGGAAGACCAAGGAGGAAGGAAAGGGGTCCTTTGAGTTAAAGCTGTCCTAAATTATTCCTGATTTTTTCCCCAATTTAAAAATGTCTGATGGTGTTGACGAAAACTCCGGACACATGTTCAACTGACCAGAAAGTATATTAAAAATGTTTCAAAATTATTTGTTTTAATGTCTGTGAAATAAATACTATGTTATTTACATATGATATAGATAAAGTTCAATTTTATGTCACTTTTCAGACTTTTTAAAGCATTGGAGTGTGATGTGACCTGCTTTCGGACATGGGTTTTTGGAGGCACTGGTCACATATCACATCATTTAGAATAAAAACAAAATGTTAGACAACAACAAAACACACTTTGTTGTGCTACCCTTTTCCTGTTGATGAGATTGGTGAGGCTTTTTAAAACATATTATGTACATTTTAAGATGAAAAACTGTGATTTATGTCCCGGACATGTTTTGTCCCAGGTCTCAAGAATCACTGGTGTGTGTGTTATGGGGCTCTGATCCTGGTGTGTGTGTGTGTGTTATGGGGCTCTGATCCTGGTCTGTGTGTGTGTGTGTGTGTGTTATTGGGCTCTGATCCTGGTGTGTGTGTGTGTGTGTGTGTTATGGGGCTCTGATCCTGGTTCTATGAGATGAAGCCTGTTTGCAGTGCAGTAGCTGCGTATACATGTGTCTTTTTTGTAAGCCGCTCTGAGGGAATCGTCTTCGCGAGTAGGTGTGAAAAATTCTAAGGGAAGTGGCTCTTGTTGGTAAGTGGTAGCATGGACCAAAATTTAAGCCGCTTACCTTACCTTGGGCATGCGCAAAGACGACGGGGAAGTGCTCCCACCTTCTTTGTTTACTAACAACTTCAACGTGGATTTCCCAGTCGGCCGGCCGGCCAATGAGGTCACGAGAAGCAGCCTGCAGACTGCCCTGCATAGCCGTGTGAAGCAGGCACGGCGCTATTGGGTGGGCCTGGGTGGGCCTGGGCCCGCCCATTACCCGCCCATTTCTGGCCAGGCCCACCCGAATCTTTCAAAGAAGGAAAAAAAATATATACAAGATTATACAATGTATTATATTTTCCAAGTCTACGATCAAAGAAATTGTAAGCACGTACGAATTGTGTGGATATAATTTGTATTAAAAAAAGTGATGCTTATGACGGTTGCGACGTGGACCAAGTCTTGTCATTAGCGTCAGTTGAATGTTTGGCCACGTTCTACCTCAGAGCAGCAGTCGAGCTTTCGGAAGTTGGTATTTCTCCTGTTTGCAGATTTAGTTCGGTTCGGTGTATTTTGATTTCAGTGCCAAACAAGTAGGCCCTATGGCTACTTTATTGCGATACTTTTAAACACTCAAACCACAAAATGAGCCAAAAGTCAGTGAAGTCACTGTCACAACTCAGGGTCCATCCGGATCTTCAGGACCAGCTGCTGCTAGCAATGTTAAAATGTGAATAAGTCTTTTAGCCTTCTTGTCTAAATTTGTATTGTATTTGGAATATTCTGAATGAAAAAGAAAACCAATTCATTTCAACAAACTATATCTGTGTCATCTTTGATTTTCTGGATAATAATTATCAATAATTATCAACTTGCTCTTATTGCTTATTGTGAGAAGCTGCAACATTTATGTCCCGTAAGGCGCCTCGTAGAATTAGCCTGGGGTACGTTACGTTACCAAGTTCCAGTTTACTCCCGTGAGATCTGTACTGTAAACCAACAGTTGTGTTTTCAGTATGTGTGTAGTAGTGGGATTTGATATGATGATATTGATTTATCACACCTCCTTATAGTTTAAATAATATAATTAGCATATACATGCATGTTATATGTGACACATTTTGGATGTGGGTAGGCTAATGTCTGAAGAAACGGAAGAAAACAGATGTGAAGTAGCAGTGAAATGTTAGCACATCATCAACATGGCTCGCTAGCAGTGCTGGTTGTGTTAAACCGTGTCTGGATTAAAATGGAATAATCGCAAGAAGTCCTGCTATCAAGACAACGTATTAAGGTAGGACGTTTGGTTATTCATTTTGCCCACTGCTGTGGCACATTTACTTGGGCTCATATGGTTTTGTTTTGAAACATTGTAGAAGTCTTCAAAGTGATGGAAGAGTCGCGTGATGCTTGAAAATAGATTCGGGCCGCAGTGCCACCTAGACTTGCAGTGACAATCAGACACGTTAGGGCTCAAATACACATACGCGTTTTTTTTTAAACGGGACGCGAGCAAATGCATTGATTCCTATGGTACGGCGCGTTTAGCGTGCGCGCCCCTTCTCCACCACGCGTTGCGTCTTTGAAGCGTTTTTTAGGTGCGCTTAAAAGTTGAACTATTCTCAACTTTCCAGCGCAAGGCAGGGAAGCGCACCGCTTCTGTTTTGGCCGCAGCACTTTGCCAAGGCGTTACTGAAGCATTTCTGCCTGAAAAAAGACGCGTATGTGTATTTGAGCCCTTATTGGGTCAACATGTTTTTGACGACGTTATGTTTATGAAGTGCCACCCAAAAATATTATGGCCCACCCGAAGCTGAATTTCTGGCGCCGTGCCTGCTGTGAAGTTCATGAGCGGCCCATTGAGTTAAAAATAATGTCAATCAAGTCATGCTCCCGTGAAAACTTCAACTCCTCTGACAGTTAAATTAGATAGTAGTTCAACCACAATATATAACACTTGTTGTCTCTCTACATCTCACTCATGGTGTGTGTCAAACTCACAATCATTAATCAAGCCTACTGATTTTTGTTTAGCCTCCTATCTTGATCTAATTATTTTTATTCAGACGTTAAATTTTTTGACCAGAAATATAAATTGGCCAGCGATTTAATTATAATTTTTTTTTTTCATGAATGAATGTAGAATGGTCGGAGCAAAGCCTCACGGGAAATGGGACCTGCGTATCGCTCTGCCTTGCAAAGAGGCCCGGTTGGTGGAATAGCCAGCTAGCTTAGCATAACTGCCATTCAGATCCAATGGTAATGCTACCTAGCTAGGTATGCTTACTGTCGGTACACATCGTTAACTCCACCAAAATACTCATGACACTGGCTTTAATTTGAGAATGGCATGTACATTTAATAGCAGTACAGTTGTTGAATTACTGCTGGTATTAACATTTACGGTCTGTAGCCTGGTGGTCTACTGCCACGCAGGGCCGGATTAAGACATTTTGAGGCCTGGGGCTAATTACCAGGATGAGGCCCCTATATCGCCCCGACGCACATCGTGACACGTACACAAACCCACGCCAGGTGCACTGTCACATCAGTGTTTTAAAGTCCACAGAACCACTCTATAAATATGATCAGTTTAAAGCCAAGGATAAAATGTATGTATGTAGTAGACTACACTGTAGACAATAATAAACCAATAATGCAAATGTATACATATTTCCATTCATTCAAAAGCAAAAACAAGGCTAAATAGCCAGGGAATGAAATAACGAATTGATTAAGCATATGCCTATTAGTGAAGCAACAGCTTGGCTCCGCGTCCACGTTTCTATGCGAGAGCACCGACGTGCGGTCAGGGGAGGCAGAGCTTCACCTGTCATCATTAAAGTAAAAAAACAAATAACGATCAAAGGAAATAAATATTTTCTACTGGTCTGTGATATAAATGTATTTTCTGCATGATTCCAATCATTTCGAGCAGTTTTATAATCAAAATCGCTGAATTTGCGCATGTCCTGTTCAAACAGACAGGAGACAGCAAGACGATGAGGCAACGACGAGCTGTGCTTCATCTCAGATTGCGCAATACCTCACAAACTGGACTGAGTGTAGAACCTATTTAGTCCTGCTGATCTGACAAAAAACCTCAGTGAAAACCTCTACACTAATATTTGACCATGACTGCGAAAATGGAAGATTCTATAGCTAAGCTAAAACATTTCACTTAGCTATGTCTAACTGGCTTGCACATAATTTGTCTATAATTTTCAATGAATTAGCCTAATCTGCAGCGATATGCGTGAGGATAAGAACTCATACATCTTCAATTGCTGAAAGAATTTACGTTTTATTAGGCCTATTTAGATGGAACCGGGAAGCCTGGCTTGTTACCTGCATCATCGTATTTGAAAGCGCGTTATTAAAAGCGTTTATCCCTGTCTTAATGATGTGGTGCGAACCAAAGCAAAGTTTAGAAATGTGAATTAATCTTCTTCAGTCTTACTTTGCACTTGAGGGCTTTTGCGATTAGAAGGTCACGGTCCACGGACGGACCAGTCTTTTGGCCCCACTCTCGTGCTTTCTTTGACCGGACATTTTCGCGCATTATAATTTGTTTCACTCTGAATGTTTCTAATGTTATGCGCGGTGCAGTGCCGTTGACTCACTCGACATCGGGCGATCTGAGGCCCCCCTGGTGGCGAGGCCCGGGGCTGCAGCCCGGTCAGCCCATTCGTTAGACACGGCCCTGCTGCCACATAGGCACGCATGCGCATAACACTCCCTATGAGCGGCTTACCTGTCACCACTAGCCCCATGTTACATCGGCCCTGCTTAAGCGGCTCACCGATCGGCCTAGACTACCTTTCTTGATCGGCTCAGGCATTGGCGTAAATATAAGCGGCTTAAATGTTTGCAGTTCTCTGTTTGCAGTGCTCGTTGCCCTATGAAATGAGGGTCCATCATGTTGATGTTGGAGAGATGAGGAACATGGCAGATAGAGGGGCGGGATCAATCAGGAGGTGAACATGATCACATGACAACCTTTGTAGCACAAAGACTCTCTTTGAAACTCTACTAAAGTATGTTCTGTTTTGGGACTGTACGTGGTCATTAATAAAGGGAACCCTTAACATTTTTGCCAGTGCTTATATTGTATGTAACATTTTTATTTTGATGTTTTTGAATAGCTCATGCAATCTGTCTGACAAATAAAAGGAAATGAAGGAGGAATGTATCAATAGCCTATTATCTGATAGATATCAGTATCTTTTGTATTCTGAAGGCGATGTAAGATGCTTGCATTTTAATTTTCATGTGCTTTTACGTATACTGGCCCTGAAGTTCTCTTTAAATCTGCAAATTCGTCGGCTGCATCAGGGAAGACAGCGAGGCGGAGTGCAGAGCTCTGTGTGGGGTGGTGTGGCACCGATCGCATCCAGCTTAGGCTCAGGCAACCGGCGTAGCGGGAGGAGGAGCCCCCCAACTATTAACTGGATGGTCTGGAGACAGTTGGGGAGGAGAGAACTCGAGTAGGCTGGACTGTTTTTTATTTTTGTTAGTTTGATTCCAATTTCTGTTGTATGTCTGATTCCTAAATCTTGCTGCTAGGACACCTGAATTTCCCTAACGGGATTAATAAAAGTGTATCTTATCTTATCTTATCTTAAATGAGAGAAATTATTGCAGTTGTGGTCAGTGGTCAGACTTAGCAGGCCAGTTATCTTTGCAGGTTTTTAATCCACAGGAAAAGAATGTCCCTTGTTTAAATTTTAGTAGCGAGAAGAAAAAAGGTAACTTAGCTGATTTATTTATCAGATTGTGGACAGCTCTGTGGGCATCACATTCTCCACACGTCATAACACTTAAGGGGGAAGTATGGTCCTGAGGACGAGGCTACGTTTTGTATGTCCCTGCATCATCAGCATTTTGACTCCACCTGGACTTGAGAGTGTGGACTGTACATGTGCATCCACTTTTTAATGCACTGGCAAAGGGTGAAGAGAAAACTACTTTTATTTCCGCTATTTATTGACTTACCAGATACTTATTTGCCAAGCAAAGTACAGCAAGTCATGCTGAGAGAAGAGTCCACAACAGCAAAACTATATTTTGAAGACACAAATGCGCACGTTGGCATACGTGTTGCGTAAATGCAGATGATTTTAAATGTAGGCCTAACCCACGTGTACTGGCTATATCTGCAGGCCTGTTGATATACCTGTTAACACACACGTATCTGATGATTTTAAACTTCATTTGACATGCATTGTTAAACATATATCAATAATCAACTCTGTTGTCTAGTAGGCTAAATCAAAGTCCATATAACGCCTCTGGCGAAATGTTATCATGTCTTTCGCCTTGGATACTCTGCAGCTTCTAGTCATGTTGGTACTCAAGTTTCACTCGGGAATTTCGCTTGAAATCTTTGTACCCCGGCAGTCCGACTGTACCTGGACTGGGCTCCACCATGATACGTAACAAATTGTGTAGCAGTATCTAAAAAAACGGAAACACTATAGGATGCTTGGACAATTCCAGGTTCATTATAGAACGCTTAACTGATTATTTATCCTATTCCATTATTTTTTTTAATGTCATGCTACTTCTGACTTTCGGTTCTTTGACGAGCTTCAACGTGATTTAAAAACGTTTCTGTGGACCATCGAGTCGCCTGAATAGTCTACATCTGAAGTTGAAGGGTTTAAAGGGAAAGAGGCTCGGGTTTGCGGCAACCACTTTTGTGTATCTCCGAGCAAGTATATACTATACTGTGTGTACAATTCCAGACTCCATACTTGGTGAATTTGATTAATGTATGAAAAAGTCAAATAATTAAGAACTACGACGGAGATTAAAAAGTCGGTGTATTGCTACAGACCACACAAACTATTTTGTTTAGCTAGCTAGCTAACCTTAAACTGTGGGCTAACGTTACGTCCTTCTCTGGGAACAGAGTCTTACCGCCATCTTGAATTGTAATGTTTATTTCTGAGACTTTTTGTTCGATCAAGCGGTGGACTAACTACTAAATATATTTCATGGGAAGAAGCACAAACGTAAGTAACAACAGCTAATTTTATTTTTAGTCCAGTGGTGTACGGACACCGTATAATATGCTTACTGCAAGCTAACTTTAGCTAATGTTAGCCATCACTAGCTAACTGTTAGCAATGCAACTGACAACGTTAGCTATGGTAGGCTACTTAGCATGCAGCTTGTTTAGAGATGAACTGTTTTCCCACTTCACTGAGGTAGCTAGCAAAGAACCCAAACGGGCTTAGCTCCTTCGGTACTGGTATAGTGTTACCACTTTAGTCTGCCGTGAAGTAGTCGGTTTAAAGCAGTGCATATGTGCTTTAAATGTCGGTTTGTTTGTTTTGAAACAGTGGCCTCAATTTGAGATGGGAATTTATCCCGGCTCACTGCGTTAGCAAGATTGTCTCTCAACGGTTAAAGTAAATGGTTACAGAAGCCGATTCTTGCTAGCTATTTTTGGCTTAATGTTAGCTACTGATGATAGCCATGAAACTGTTAGCTAACGGCAGTTAGTTAAAATCATGCAAAGGTCTAGCTCCCTACAGTGTGGCGGTTTAACACGGTTGATTTTGTTATGGTGAGGGTTTGTAGAGTTCTGATCTGTGATGCCCTCCTGCTAGTTACCTAAACGTTAGCCTGCGTTAATGTATTGTATCGTTGTGTGGGTAAGGACTAGCATTGATTGCTTTTTGATCAACCAGTAGAGTTGTTGACGGGGTTAGCAATCGGAGCACCGGCAAGTAAGAGCAGTTCAAGGGGGCTGTTAGTTAGCCAAGCTTCCATTACCAGTGCTAATATACTAACCAGTGGTAAATGTCTCGTTAGCTGCTGACCGTGGTGCTGGAAGAGAGTTTCATTAGCTAGGGATAGCCTGCTGATTGAGCCGAATTCGCTTGATGGAACGACAGACTGCTAGGTAAGTCGACGGTCAGGACTGTGCTATAATAACCATCGCTAACTTCTGTTGGCTAATGAAGCCCCTTTATTAACCACTTTGCCGATTTGTAATCGTCGTCTGATATTCTCTTTCAGGCTTTAACATTAGACAGCCCCTGTGTTTTTGTAGCTGTGCTAACAAGTTATTACGGCTAACTTAGATAGTAGCTTACAATACAAGTTTCCTTGCAGCGTTTTGCTTAGACAATACTAACTGGTTAACTTCCAACGTTATAGCATGTCGAAGTGTTTGCTATGCTAGCAAGTTGTCGTCTCAGTGCTCAGTGTATCCAGCTTTAACGCTACTTGGTATAGAGTAGACACATCCCAGTACCATCCAGTTAGCTGGTTGACTACCTTATCCTAACTCTTTGCACACTGCTCCCAACAAGGAAAGTCATAAATTAGTCGTATATTATAGACTAATTGGTTAGATGGGTGATACAATGTTAAAATCAATAAACTAATGTGAGATTAATGCGTGTAAATTAATTGTTTGGTGTATTGTTGAGGTTGGTTGCCAAGCAGGGATGTAAGTTTGCGATTTGGCCATCTTGCTACAGACGTCAGTTAGGTTGTTGGCTAGCTAACGTTAGCTGGCAAGATTTGACCAGACTTTCACGAGTGTGATCTTTTGTCCCCATCGTATGTTCACGGACATTTCCCTAGAATCCACGGTATTCTTTGGGTGTCGTGATATGAAAATGTGACACAGTAAACGTTCACCAGTTTCACTGTTCAGTCAACGTTAGCAAGCCCATAGCTAGCTAGCTACATCGCTACACTATCAATGGCATC
Organism: Sprattus sprattus; assembly: GCF_963457725.1. NCBI lineage: Eukaryota > Metazoa > Chordata > Actinopteri > Clupeiformes > Clupeidae > Sprattus > Sprattus sprattus. Next base: position 28,292,824 of record NC_137925.1, on the reverse strand, counting down.
TCTCTTGAGATAGAAATGGCATGACGAGTAGCAAATTAGCAGTATTAGCAGTGCCTGATCGAAAATGTGAGTTTGCCAGCAACAAGCCGACCGCACGAGTTTCACATGATTCAATGTTATGTTCAGATACAGATTAACGACAGTCCTAACCAACATAACCTTACAATCTCATTAGGGTAGGTAGGTAGCTAGCTAATTATTATCAACATTTGGCCTCCTTAAGTAACAACTACTCGTACTTTGCGTTTACTGTGGTTCGAATCAGGTAACGTATGATGTCAGGTGTGCCAATATTGTCTTATGTTCTTGTAATATAACCAAATCCTTGCCGACGGTTGGTCAGCCCGTTGTTGTCGGTCCTACCGCCACTGTGGGGAGCTACACACCAGTGTATGAAAGTTTGATGCCTGTTGATGCGCTGATTTTTTTGTTTTAGCCGTTTCCCAAATACAATTTGGTTATAGTTCATCTTATTATTAACTGATTATTATTATTATTATATATAACATAAACGTTTACCATTCTGCCTTTACTTACCGTAAAGTCAGTATGGTGATATTGTGCCCTTTATTGTGATTTTTGTATTTATTATGGGGTGTAGTCTCTTTCTAACTGAAGACGGGTGCGTATGTGACTTCATCATAAGGTGATGTCTGTATCTAACAGTAGTTCCTCCCCGTGTCCCTCCAGACAGTGCACCCAGGACCCCGGACCCCCCCAGCAGCCCCCTCTCCTGCTGGACTAGATGCCCCTGGCCCAGGCTGCCTGGTGGAGTGACGTGGTTGGGCGAGGCCGAGACCATGGTCCTGAGTGGCAGGCGGACGCAGTGTGGACGCGTCTCTGGGCAGCAGGCAGTGGGACAGGCCAGACCCCCCTCCTCCTCCACCCAGCGCTCTCAGCTACGCTACGGCAGGAGCTCCCCCAGCACACGCAGGGCCAGCCGCAGTGAGTAACTGTTGACGTGTTTGATGTGTGTGTGTGTCTGTGTGTATGACCTGTGTTGACGCGTGTGTGTGTGTGTGTGTGCCTGTGTTGACGCGTGTGATGTGATGTGTGTGTGTATGACCTGTGTTGACGCCTGTGTTGTAGGGTGTGGATCGGGAGCTCTGGATGGGGAGCGGCGGCATGTTCCGTCCTCGGGGATGACCGCCAGGGAGCTGTGTGAGAACGACGACCTCTCCACCTGCCTCATCGTCGACCCGTACCTGGGCTTCATGACGCACAAGATGAACCCCAGGTCAGTCCTCAGTCCGCACACACCTTTTATCTTACTTACTGGACCACCCTGTGCAAAGACTTCCATATTCTCTACATGTGTGGGTGTTAAACATCATTTATAGAATAGAATAGAAAAGCCTTTTTTATCATTGTATATGCGTACAACATATACAAGGGACAACATATAACACAACAATAGAACAAATGGCAAAAACTTAAAGTATATATATGTTTTATTATATTATTATTGTACATGAGTTTGTGTCAACAGTGCATTTTTTTGCTAGAAAGCATAGTTTGTGTTGTAGAAAAAGTAAGTATTTTAGCCATAGTGCTCACATTTATTTTTCTTTCTTTCCCTCTGTATTTGAAAAAGTAAGAAGTAGAAAGGTGTTGTCCAAAGTTCTTTTTTAACAGGACCAACATAATATGCTTCTGGGTTTACTCGGTGCCAAGATCTCTTGGAACATGATTTGGTGATGTTTCCTCTTGGAACATGATTGGGTGATGTTTCCTTCTGTCCTGTAGGTTTCGACCAATCAAAGGCCGGCAGGAGGAGCTGAAGGAGGTGATTGAGCGTTTAAAGAAGCATGACAACCTGGAGAAAGCCTTCAAGGCCCTCACAGCAGGAGACTGGACACGCAGCCACCTCCTGCACAAGACCAAGGCCCAGGAGAAACTCTTCAAAGAGCACGTGCGTGACACACACAAGGGCTGAACGATTAATTGCGATATGGGACAACGCGATTTTCTACCCGCAACGTCCGCGATTACAACGTGGTGTAAAAAAAAAAAAATATATATATATACAGCCGCGGAAAAAATTAAGAGACCACTTCAAAATTATCAGTTTCTCTGGTTTTACTATTTATTGGTATGTGTTAAAGTACAATGTACATTTTAGTTTTATTCTATAACCTACTGGCAACATTCCTACCAAATTTCAAATAAAAATATTGTCATTTAGATCATTTATTTGCAGAAAAATGACAATTGGTCAAAATAGCAAAAAAGATGCAGTGTCTTCAGATCTCGAATAATGCAAAGAAAACAAGCTCATATTCATTTTTAAACTACACAATACTAATGCTTTAACTTAGGAAGAGTTCAGAAATCAATATTTTGAGGAATAACCTTGATTTAAAATCACAACTTTCATGTGTCTTGGCATGCTCTCCACCAGTCTTTCACATTGCCGTTGGGTGACTTTATGCTACTCCTGGCGCAAGAATTCAAGCAGCTCGGCTTCTTTTCATGGCTTGTGACCATCCATCTTCCTCTTGATCACATTTCAGAGTTTTTTTTATGGGATTCAGGTCTCGAAATTGGGCTGGCCATGACAGGGTCCTGATCTGGTGATACTCCATCCACACCTTTACTGGCCTGGCTGTGTGGCATGGAGCATTGCCCTGCTGAAAAAAAAACTTCTCAGAGTTGGGGAACATTGTCAGAGCAAAAGGAAGCAAGTTTTTCTTCCGGGACAACGTTGTACTTTGCCTGGCTGAGGTTTGTAAAAGACCATAAGGATTGAACCAAAGCCGACTGGAGGGTCTCCTAGTTCGTCTTCTCCGATGAGTCCAATTTCACAGTAGGTGCAAGACTCTGTGGCTTGTAGGCCTCTCCAGGTCTCCGTCTAACCATCAGACGACCATGTGTTGGGCAAAGCTGAAAATTGGACTCATCAGAGAAGACGAACTAGAAGACCCTCCAGTCCGCTTTGGTTCAATCCTTATGGTCATTTACAAACCTCAGCCAGGCAAAGTACAACGTTGTCCCGGAAGAAAAACTTGCTTCCTTTTGCTCTGACAATGTTCCCCAACTCTGAGAAGTTTTTTTTTCAGCAGGGCAATGCTCCATGCCACACAGCCAGGCCAGTAAAGGTGTGGATGGAGTATCACCAGATCAGGACCCTGTCATGGCCAGCCCAATTTTGAGACCTGAATCCCATAAAAAAAACTCTGAAATGTGATCAAGAGGAAGATGGATGGTCACAAGCCATGAAAAGAAGCCGAGCTGCTTGAATTCTTGCGCCAGGAGTAGCATAAAGTCACCCAACGGCAATGTGAAAGACTGGTGGAGAGCATGCCAAGACACATGAAAGTTGTGATTTTAAATCAAGGTTATTCCTCAAAATATTGATTTCTGAACTCTTCCTAAGTTAAAGCATTAGTATTGTGTAGTTTAAAAATGAATATGAGCTTGTTTTCTTTGCATTATTCGAGATCTGAAGACACTGCATCTTTTTTGCTATTTTGACCAATTGTCATTTTTCTGCAAATAAATGATCTAAATGACAATATTTTTATTTGAAATTTGGTAGGAATGTTGCCAGTAGGTTATAGAATAAAACTAAAATGTACAGTTTTACTTTAACACATACCAATAAATAGTAAAACCAGAGAAACTGATAATTTTGAAGTGGTCTCTTAATTTTTTCCGCGGCTGTATATATATATATATATATATATATATATATATATTTATTTATTTATTTATTTATTTATTTATTTTTTTAAAGATGGAACATTTTGCACACAGTGATTAAAGCAGCATAACTGATCAATTGCTAATCGCTAACGAGATGCTACTGGCTCAAACTAGCGAAATATCTTACTTTGACACTGAAAAAGATGGAACATTTTGCACACAGTGATTAAAGCAGCATAACTGATCAATTGCTAATCGCTAACGAGATGCTACTGGCTCAAACTAGCGAAATATCTTACTTTGACACTATGACCAACTAGTTGGTCAACAGCTGTCCTAACAAAGTCAAACATCAAGCAAGTGCAACACAAGACGGCGAATAAGCTACTTACTAGTTAGGCAGACAGTAAAAACCGGGCGGCTTCAGGCACACTTACATAATGCAGTCATTTGCCAACGGACCCTGGTATGGCAGTGGCACAGAGGCGATTCTTATTAAAAGTAATTGTAGCGTCCCAAGGCCCAGGAGAAACTCTTCAAAGAGCACGTGTGACTAGCTATCCAAAATTGTAACATATGTGCAGTACTCAGCAGATGTTAAAGTACAGCTACATAGGAACTGTGTTGAATATAGGCGCTGCCAGTGTCAGAGATGTGTTTGATGGGCAGGCACTATATCTATAGCATTTTCCCACCTAAATCATACATCTGAAAGAATGTTTGTGCTTGTTTGTTTTTGTTTTGCAGGTATTTGTTTACTTGCGCATTTTTGCCACCAACAGCGGTTTTGAGATTTTACCCTGTAATCGCTACTCGTCAGAGATGAACGGAGCCAAGATAGTGGCAACTAAGGAGTGGTAAGATCTTCACAAACTAAACACTAGTTTACATATCACTGAGCCAATGGGAACACTAGGTTTACATATCACTGAGCCAATGGGAACACTAGGTTTACATATCACTGAACCAATGGGAACACTAGGTTTACATATCACTGAGCCAATGGGAACACTAGTATACATTAGGAGTGGGCGATATACCGGTTTGATAGTAATACCGCGATTTTTCCACGCCATGATATGGATTTTGCAATATTGTGGATATCGCGATTTATTCATAATTCATACATTTGAATTTGGCATTCATATTTTTGCATTCCAAATTTCAACTGAGTAATAGTACTAAGTAGCTACATCTTTTGATATTTAAATCTAAGCTTCATTGGTTCTTAAGAATAAAAGAATATATGTTTAATATGTGGACCTATTTTATCAGCGCACGTCGCATGCACTTTTTGCGCGCATTTAGTGGTTAAGAAGCGTGCAGGCAGCTGCAGTTATGAGGCAGGTTTACTTTTGAGGAAAACATTAACAATCCAGGATGAGCGAAAACCCAAAAATTGATGTTGCTCAAGAGCAGGAGGATGAATTGGTTAAGAAGAAAGTGTGCACCTCTGTTGTTTGGAACTGGTTATGCTTTAAAATCCCCGACCCCGACCAAAAAAGAATAATAGACAGTTGTGTCGCCGTGTTGTTTTAGCCAAAGGTGTAAGCACCAGCAACCTGTTAAATCACCATTCAATTGGCAGCTTGCAAATTGTCTACTGGTTGTTTATCATATTTCATATCATCATTTTTAACACACATAGGTAAGATACAGTTTGCAGCTGCTAGCTTGTGATGAACTCGTGTTAATATGTGTCAATATGAACTCTTTCATACGAAGTTGCACAGGCACCCTGGGGGCTTTTCCCATTATAATTGAGTTAAATCGAGCGATCTATATCATCAGCTAGATAACTAGTTATCATTTCATGCAAAAGTAACTAGGGGTGGGCGATATATATCGTCTGCGATAATATCATCATTGTTGTTGAAACGATGTGCAAAATTAAATTATCGAGTATTTAAATGACTTTGCCAAAAACAATGACACGCACAGGGAAACTGTTCACATCATGTTCTTAATATAGCCTACGGCGCAGCAGCGCTCCCCACAGCACGGCACTCACATGACTAGCGGGCCTACGTGATCACGTGACATGGCTTCTCGCATCCACTTTGCAACAGGTTAGCAGCGCATGGTGATGTCTGTTGTGCCTCTGTTTGTGTAGCATAAAACGTGATTTGTATTCAAACATAGCGTGTGTAATGTGTACCTATTTCATTCCGTTTGTTAACCTTTCCTGCTGTCTGTCTCTGAACGTAGTTGAAGATTGCAGGGGAGTAAAATGCTCCACGGCCGAAGTAGATTGCATGTTTTTAACTTCGGGGTTAATTCCCTTTCCTTTACGTCTGCTGCTGGTTAGTAAATACAGACAGCAGGAAAGGTTAGCAAACGGAATGAAATAGCTACACATTACACACGCTATGCTTTAATAAAACTCCCGTTACTCACATACTGGTTAACACTAGCACTATCACAGCACATAAATGTTTGTTGCTACATCCAAACTATGCGTCAGCGTCTCTCCCTGTACGTGCTCATCTTAAAGCAGCCGCACCATTTTACGAAACGTTCTTGCAATGTGAATCATTTCATTTAAATATGCTTATTGGCCCTATTGACTATTGTGTACGCTTGTGCGTTTAACAGCGCTTGTTTGTGAGAGAGAGCATTTAACTGTTGATGCCCCAGTTTAATAAAGCCAGGCTATTCATAAAAAAACGTACGTCAATGTGGCATTAGTACTATGAACAGTTGAGAAATTGATTCCGTCGGGCTCGGTTCGGATTCGAAAAAATATATTTTTATGGCTGTCGGACTCTGTCCGGGCTCGGTTACTATTCTGTCGGACCGGGCCGGGTTTGGACAGAAAAATTTGTCCCGATCCATGCTCTAATGCTCATGTATTTGTATTTTTGTATAATCCTGGACAGAATTTGAAGTTTAATAAGGCCATAAGAACTGCTGTTGATGTGCAATAATCTCATGGATGCATGGAGCACTTAATTACAAGAGTTCAATATTTCTGCATTGCAGTTCAATTAAGTTATTTTTGTTTAAAGACATTGAAGAAGTGTTTTCCTTAAACATTGTGCCCATTTTTGTAATCTCCAAGAAGGTATAACTCTGAGAATTCCAATCACATGTTTTTAAAATATCGTCTAATTATCGTTATCGTCAAAATGAAAAAAAATATTGAGATATTATTTTTTGCCCATATCGCCCACCCCTAAATGTAACTCTTCCATTGAAATCGTTTATGCTAAGGTTATTAAACGCTTCCTTAGCTAGCACAGCTATTCGATAACCAGTATAACAACCAGGAAACACAACGTTAGCTGCCAAGTTTAATTTCTCAAAATCAGCTCACCATCGCCGTTTTGGGTTCAAAGTGATTACAACCACGTGTGTGATGGCTTCACATACAGTAGATATAAACAATCCTAAGAGAAATAATGGGAAATCGACAGAGCAAGGGCTCACTCTGATATTAATGTAATGTTAGTGAATATTGCTCATCATGCTAATATTTAGTCTCCGCTATTCGTCCAAAGCCAAATCTATTCATGAGGTTCCAACATTTTTCAAAAGCAATTTGGCTTTAAACATGACAAGTCGATTCCGTTATTTTCTGTCCCGTCGTTTGAAGCGTACCTTTTAGCTCCGGTATTGGTCTCCCATTATTTAACATTTTACATTTCGATTGACATTCCAGTTTAAGGCTATCGCACGGCCCCTTCATTTAGACAGACATTACCTATTCTATGGATAGAAAAGACATATAATACAAGTGTCCACAAGTACTACAGTGGTGACAAACTATGAGAAAGCAAAAGGCGTGCGCTCGTTGCTGCCTCACCTCGCATGTCTCCCCTCTATTTGAACAATAAATGCACAAATTCGGCAATTTCTGATTATAAAATTGCTTGAAATGATTGGAATCATACAGAAATTTCAGTTATAACACATCAGTATTTTATTTGATCATTATTCGATTTTTACTTTTCATGATGACATATTTTGTCTTTACTAGACATTTGCTAATAATGGCTATTAAAATGTGATTAAGATTTTTTTTTTTACCCTCATATATCGTGATATCATATCGATATCATCTGAACAGTGGAAAATATCGTGATATGAATTTTAGCTCATATCGCCCACCCCTAGTATACATATCACTGAGCCAATGGGAACACTAAACATATACGAGGTATAGGTTTACATATCACTCAGCCAATGGCAAACGACCTGAGCCCCACTGCCTTTTAAAAGATAACCGATTATTTCTAAAAACATTAGATGAGTTTTTTTGTTTTTGATTGAAAAGCCTTATTGTTTTGTGATGAGTTGTGTGTTTGTGTGTGTCTGTGCTGTGGCCTCTGTGCAGGAAGCACAATGATAAGATCGAGTACCTGGTGGGCTGCATCGCCGAGATGACCGCCAGTGAGGAGAAGAGCCTCCTTCGCCACGGAGAGAACGACTTCAGCGTCATGTACTCCACACGCAAGAACTGCGCTCAGCTGTGGCTGGGGCCGGCTGCATTTATTAACCACGGTATGGACACACACACACACACACACACACGTATACATATACTCATAAACCTTTTGAACCAGAGATCCCCTTTCTCTCTAACCATAGTATGCGCGTATGTACACATAAACCAGGTGACATAAACCATGGTGTGCACACACACACACACACACACACCTGTTAGTGATACCAGAGACCTTGTTATCTGTATATTGCTTACATGCTAAACCATGTGATAAGCAGCAGATTAGCTGCCAGTTGTTTCCTATTTTAAGAGCAAGTTTAAACAATAATCTTACATTGACCGAGAACAATTCTCTTAAAATGAGGCGCGTATAGTAATCTCGAACCAAAATTATACTGTGAGTTAAACTATTCTGATTTCTATTGGAAAAGTCCTTCTACCTGTCATCCTGTTTAAGCGCCAGGTTTCTCATATGATGTTTTGTTTTCCCCTTGATTTTCAGACTGTCGGCCAAACTGTAAGGTACGTTTTCTCTGACATCCAACCCAAGCTTTTTTCCTTTTACCATAGACTGAGCTGCTTGTCTGTGCGGGGGCCATCTAAGAGCTGCTCTTCTCTCCTCTTGTCTTCTCTCCTCTTGTCTTCTCTCCTCTCCTCTTGTCTCCTCTCCTCTTGTCTCCTCTCCTCTTCTCTTCTCTTCTCTTCTCTTCTCTCCTCTCCTCCAGTTCGTGTCCACAGGCAGAGACACGGCTTGTGTCAAAGTTCTCCGAGACATCGAGCCCGGCGAGGAAATCTCGTGTTACTACGGAGACGGCTTCTTTGGGGACAACAACGATCTTTGTGAATGCTACACCTGTGAAAGGTATCAGTCAGCGTGTGTGTGTGTGTGTGTATATGTGAATGCTACACTTGTGAAAGGTATCAGTCCTCATCAGGCACTGTGGAAACGGCACAATCAGAGAAGATATTGTAACAACTTCATGTTCTCGGTCTGGACCACGTGTGTGTGTGTGTGTGTGTGTGTGTGTTTGTGTGTGTGTGTAAAGAGTGTGTAGGTCCATTTTAACACTATGATGAGACTATTTGGGGTATATAATATCTAGTTTTCAGGGGCTTGGGGAGGACACAATGTTAGTTGCTGGTGGGGAACATTGAAGGGGATTACTGAGGGACCTGTTCATACGCCTGGCACCTGATGATGTCATGATGTCAACTCTCCGTTCTGCAGCTCAGTGTCTGAGACGGGGGCAGGATTGAGAGTGCTGTTGTGTGTGAGTGTGTGTGTTTGTGTGAGTCGGGGGCAGGATTGAGAGTGCTGTTGTGTGTGTGAGTGTGTGTGTTTGTGTGTGTCGGGGGCAAGATTGAGAGTGCTGTTGTGTGTTGTGGACAAGATGTAAAATGCTGTACATTGCCAAATGTAGATTTGTGATCATATAGGATTGTAAGGTCCCTGCAGATTCCCACTCTAACTTGCTCTTTCTGTGTGTGTGTGTGTGTGTGTGTGTGTGTGTGTGTGTGTGTGTGTGTGTGTGTGTGTGTGTGTGTGTTTTTCAAGGCGAGCCTTGGGTGCGTTTAAGACGAAGGCGGGTCTGCCGGTGTCGGCTCCAGTCATCAACACCACCTACGCCCTGAGGGAGACGGACCGCCGCCTCAACCGACTCAAGAAGATGGGAGAGAGCAGCCAGAACTCAGACACACACTCCGTTGGCTCACACACCGACGCCGACTCTCAGGAATCACCACAAACACACTCATGTAAGCAGCACACTCAGACACACACACCAACACCAACACGGACTGCTGCTGATTGCAACATGACATTCATGTTTGCTGGCAGGAATGTTGCACTCACTCCTATTATATATATATACACACACACACACACACACACACATCCACTTCAAACACACTGCACACTCTGCATGCAAACTTTACCGCCTTGAGAGGCAGATGTGAGACCCTCCGTGTGTACTGAAGGCAGTCTGTGTTTAACACCTTGTGGTACAGACAGCTCAGCATCAGCCCTGAGTAGCATGAGAGAGAGGGAGAGAGAGAGAGAACTTCAGCCCTGTGTGTCTCGCCCTGAGTAGAGTAGAGTAGAGAGAGAGAGAGAGAGAAACCGTTTGATGTCCCTCAGCATCGATGAGATGGCTTTAGTCGCTAGGCTGAGTGTTGGAGTCACTGCAAACCTTTTTTAAAGGCATTAAGTACCCTTTTTCTGTTCTTCCACATCCTCAGCAGCGCAGAAACGCTTCTCCAGCCCCAGCGTGAAGCTGAGCCGAACCCGAACCCAAACCCGACAGGACCAGAACCAGAACTCTCTGTCTCCACCTCTCTCCTCCACCTTACCTCCCAAAGCCGCTTCAGTCTCCAGCAGCAGCGGCAGCGGTCGCCGGCGGTTACCCAAGAAGCACCATCGCTCCCGGTCCAAACAGGCCCCCCCCCCTGCAACACCCCCCACCCCCGCCCCCACGAGCGTCCGGTTGCGTAGCCAGGGCCGCATCCGAGGGGGCGGGCAGCACAAGACGCCACCGGCGCCCCCCAGGACCTCCAGACTAGCGCTGGGCCACAGCATCAAGCAGGAGGTGGAGGAGGCGGGGGTGGGGGAGGGTGTGGAGCGTGTGTGTGGCTACAGGACTCGCAGGCTGACGCGCACACTGCTGAAGGAGCAGCAGCAGGAAGCTGCAGCCGGGTCAGGGGTCGAGAGGTCAGAGGTCGAGGGGTCAGGGGTCGAGGGGTCCGGGGTCCAGCAGGAGTCCCACGACGCTGACACCACGCATGTGGGCGGGGTTATCATCAAGACGGAGCCGGCGGACATGGAGGAGTACCTGCAGCACGGGGTGGGTGTGGCCACATCCAGCCAGCATCCCCCAGCCAATCACAGCACGCGGGCAACTTCACGACGACTGACCCGTCTGCGATCTGATAGGACAGTAAAACAGGAAGAGGGGGGGTCTCTGTGCCTGCATCCCTTCGTCCCTGCAGACTCTTGCCCCTCCCCTTCCACCAGTCTCAGGACGCTCAGCCAATCAGTGAGCTCGAAGGACTCGAGTCGGCGCCATAAAGGTGCTCCGTCACGGCGCAAGGCGAAACGCAGGCGGAAGAGGCGGCTGGTTCGGTACGACGCCCTCCTCGTGGAAGACATCAGCGGCATCCCCAAACTCACCCTGCGTCGCCGTAGCAACACCGGCAGCGGCAGGAAGAAGAGCCGTAACGCGGCAGCCAACGCAGCGAGCTCTCAGAAGAGCCACCGGCGCTCTTCCTCTCCTCCCTCCTCTTCCTCCGCCTCCAAGATCAGCATCAAGTTCAGCAAGAAGCGCCACGCCGACTGGGGCGGGGCTTATGTGGCGCACCTCAACAACGGCTTTGGCGCCAACGGCAGTGTCTCCCACGGCAACCACACCAGGATGAAGATCCAGCTGAAGCGAGAGGAGGAGGAGGAGCAGCAGGTGACTCAGTCACATACCGCCCTCGCCACCAGCACGCCACCAGGGGGCGCTAGAGAGGCGCTGAAGCAGCACGACACACACAGCAGCAGGAGCCGACACACACGCCCCCAACCTGCCCCCACGCCCTCCTCATCGGAGGAGGAGGAGGAGGAAGAGGAGGAGGACGAGGAGGAGGAGGACGAGGAGGAGGAGGACGAGTTTGAGGATGACTTCTTCCCGCTGCCTGCGCCCAAGCGCCTGCGTCTGATCGTGGGGATGGAGTCCATCGACATCGACATCTCCTCCAGGAGGAGGCAGGACCAGGCCACGCGCCTCCACACATAGGAGGTCACATAAGGTCACATCCTGTCACATGACTCCTACAGGGTCACCTGACCTGGCCGTTCTGGTCATAGCTCCTCCCACCATCAATACCACAGGTGTTCGCCACAGGTGTTGATGTAAAAAAGGGTTTTATTCTGGAAAGGACATGTCGTGTATGGAACCTTCATTCCAATCAACGGATGTTCTGTAAATTATACAAAAAAAAAAGAATCATACCATAAGTCAAAGCACTTCTGTTTTGTAAGATAAAAAGGAAGATGTAGAATATATAAGTGTCGGGAGAAGCTGCCCATGCAGATTTATATAAATATATAATTTTTCTTTTTCTATTTGTATTTGCTTTGGTGCTGTTTTGTTGATACTGAATTTGTTTTTTGAAAGGTCGAGGAAAGTGTTTAAAAAAAAAACCTGATCCTGATCCTGACCGTGCTGGTGTAAGAGGGAGATGAGGGTCAAAGGACATAAAGTGATGCTGAAGTGTGTGGCTTTGGATATGTCTGAGGGAACACACACACTCACACACTCACACACACAGGACTCTAGTGGTGCTGGTGGATATGTGTTCATGAACGCATCGTGAACAACACACACTACACACACACACTACACACACACCCTACACACACACCCTACACACACTACACACACACAAGACTCTAGTGGTGCTGGTGGATATGTGTTCATGAACACACACACACACACACACACACACACACAGGACTCTAGTGGTGCTGCTAGATATGTGTTCATGAACACACACACACACAGACACAGAGGACTCTAGTGGTGCTGGTGGATATGTGTTCATGAACGCATTGTGAACAACAACACACACACACACACAGACACACAAGACTCTAGTGGTGCTGGTGGATATGTGTTCATGAGCACACATATACACACACAGATACACACACACTAATGCACGCACGCACACTACACATACAAGACTCTAGTGGTGCTGGTGTTCATGAACGCATAGTGAGCTTGGTGAGATGGCTGACCTCTCAGAGTTTGTGTGTGTGTGTGAGTTGCCGAATGAAAATGTTTAATCTTTTCCACCGCATTGTAGTCTGACGTCAGAGGAACACACACCTGTGGAGAAAGATGAATGGTACCGGGAGTCTTTTGATATGTATAACGTATATGATTTTGAAGAGTTATTTTTGTTCTGTATAAAGTATATTATTTTGGATGTTTATTTTTATGTCACCAATTCCAGGCAAAGTTTTGTGTTCCCTGCTGAAGTAACTGAGACTGGTGTATCTCATCTCCCTTCCTCTCCACAGAAGCCCAGGCAGCTCACGTCACGTCATCCAGTCAGGCAGGCAGGCGGCATCAACAGCCACACTCACCATCACACAGGAAGTGATGCAATGTGAATCCCCCCAGTACAGCTACAGTAATCAGACATGTATGGATACATCTATACATGTATATGACAGTAATCGCCACATAGTAAGTGATGCAATGTGAACCCCCCCCAGTACAGCTACAGTAATCGTCACACAGGAAGTGATGCAATGTGAACCCCCCCCAGTACAGCTACAGTAATCGCCACACAGGAAGTGATGCAATGTGACCCCCCCCCCCCCCCCCCCCAATACAGCTACAGAAATCGCCACACAGGAAGTGATGCAATGTGAACCCCCCAGTACAGCTACAGTAATCTCCACACAGGAAGTGATGCAATGTGTGTCTGGGGTCACCCTTGGAGACTCCAGCATGAGGCTGCTGTCCTTTTGAAACCAGCTGCTTTAACTGTCATGTATTGCACAACATGTGTATCATAATGTGTCTTCTGGAATAATAACAACATTCTGAAGGATCTAGCACATGGAACGCCAAAAAGCTGAAGGTTGGGTTCTGCACAGTAGCTGTGTGGAAAGTATGTGTGTGTATGTCCTTGGACGCTATGGGACCCACTGCTGTAGTCGTGGTGTATTCATGGGCTTCTGGTGTTCCTTTGCAGTATGACCATATCCATCCTGTGTCGTGTGTGTATATGCGTGTCCAGTGTAAATGTAACTTCATAAACCGCTGGACAGGAACTCAACTCTTTTTAAAAAGCATCTGTGTCCAATGGACAATGTCCCAAATTATAAACCAGTGGACTAACACTACTGTTTTTAACACTTATCCGGGTCCAGTGAAGACGTTCTCACTCCAAACCCACTGGACTGGATTGCCACAGTTTTTAACAGCATCACACACACACACTGGATTGGATTGCATTGCCACAGTTTTTAACGGCATCACACAGCCATGTTCACACACACACACACACACGCAGCCATGTACACACAGCACTTGGTGCCTTAAGCGACTCCAACTCCAGGATGGAACATCTTTATCTCCACCTGACACACTGCAGCCTGGGAGACACCTCATACTGGCGGTGTTTGGCCAGCGACCACGTCTCCTCATGCAGTGTGTGTGTGTGACCACATCTCCTCCTGCTGGCGTTGTCTGGCCAGCGACCACGTCTCCTCGTGTGTGTGTGTGTGTGTGTGTGTGGGTCGGAGTGGTCAGTGGGGATGAACACAGATGAATGTCTGGAACCCTTTCCCCAGATAGCAGCTGCCGCTGGATCAGGTCCAGTGCGGAACCAGAACTGATCTGGTACAGAACCAATACTGGTCCGGCACTGACCTGGTTGGATATGGGTCTGTCCCTGATTTGCCACAGATCCAGACATCCACAGACTGGTATTGATCCATCGGGGCCTGTTCTGTTCTGGATTGCGTCTGGTATTATCTGGGCCTGGTCTGTGCTGTGGAGATCACCAGCAGCGGGCTGTGTGTTTCCAAACCTCAGCTGACTTTGGGCCGGATCACGACCAGAACCTGAACCCTGGCGGGCGGGTGGTCTCCAGTCAGCTGCTCTCGCCAACTCAACGACGCTTCCAGTTTTACCATCCATCTACCCTGTACAGAAACCCACGGAAAAGCTGACTTTTAAAAGACATGTGAATAGTTTGTTGACAATAAGTGTTACATGCACGACATGGAAGCAACACTGAACCATAGTTTTCAAGAGGGACAGTGAGGAAACTGTTGTGTATAACACAAGGACATATTGTACTTATTTAACAGTTTTGAATACTTGAAAGCAAGATAAAAGTTTCTTTGCGAGAAAAAAAAAAACTGCCTCCTGTATCGCTCTATTACCTGTACTGGGAATGTGTTATTTTGTCATTCAATTCAATTCAATTTCATTTATATAGCGCCATAACAATACAATTGCCTCTAGGTGCTTTACAGAGCCTGGACCCCCCCTTAGTGCAAGCACAATGGCAATAGGGGCAAGAAAAAACTCTGTTAGTCAGGAAGAAACCTTAAGCAGAACCAGAAGACATAAGGGGGGAACCATCTGCTTAAGGTCGGCCGGGTGGAGATAGGAAGGGGGAGGGTTGTGTGGCAGAAGGGGAAGGGAAACGACAAGTGTTGTACCCAGCATGCATTTGGTAGATGTACATAATATAAATACAAACATCAGGTGGAACATGATTCATACAAAACCAGCTTAGTGGGTATACACTGTGCTCATAGGGTTACTCTTACAGGGGTAAGT
Source organism: Sprattus sprattus (assembly GCF_963457725.1). Taxonomy (NCBI): domain Eukaryota; kingdom Metazoa; phylum Chordata; class Actinopteri; order Clupeiformes; family Clupeidae; genus Sprattus; species Sprattus sprattus. The sequence continues at coordinate 28,277,386 of NC_137925.1, read as the reverse complement.
AAGGGAAGTAGGAACAGAAAAAATGTCGGTGGTGGCAATAATGTATATTGTATATAAATGCGAGCATAGGGTATGGGGTAAGTGTTAGGTGAAATTCACCCTAGCTACCTCAGCTGCATTAAAGTACATTTATTAGACAAACAACAATTGCAATCGGGCTCACTCCCAACACACGGCTGAAAGTGAAGCAATATTAAACACATTGCACAACGTTTATATAGACAGAAGTTATGTGTTCAGTAGGGAAAACCACATGGTGGACGTTAGAGGCAAGGATGGAAGATTTGCACAAGATTGGAAGAAGCACAGTTCGTCCTTATCACCTCTGGTCTATGCTCTTGTACATATGCAGACTAAGTGGCACCTAATAATCTAAGTTATACACACACCCACAGAAACACAGACAAGCCATGTTCCTGCTTTAATAAGTTCATATTAATTCATATATTAATACAAGGCACTTGATTCATATATTCTTAAGTCATTGACACTAAAAGGAATCTTAGCATTCCAAATACCCAAGCTAACCCTTACCCTTATTATCAGAAGAGGGTGAAGTCTTGTGAAATCGGACAGGACATATGGGCTTTTGAGATCATTTGATGTGTGTCTGTGTGTGAAGTCTTGTGAAATCGGATAGTACATTTGGGCGTTTGGGATCATTTGATGATTTGGCCCAATTAGAATCCGCAGACAGTTCCAGATCCAGTCCTAGTTGGGGCTGTGGACACACCAGTCACACGCACACAGACACACACACACACACACACACACACACACACACACACACAGCTCTGAGATGTGGACTGTACGGGTTGCTGTGCACCAGGTGTGTTGGATATTGGGCTGACCGCTTTAACCTGGTGTCCTCTGATGTGGGCCCATTCTTTGAGCAGCTGTGTGTGTGTGTGTGTGTGTGTGTGTGTGTGTGAGTGTGAGTGTGTGTGTGTGTGTGTGTGTGTTACGACCCTGTGGTTATTCACATGTATTGCCGTGTTTCTGCTGCTTCTGTGTGCTTTGTGTGATTTCCAGGCGGAGTGGCGCGCAGCAGATTGGGTCTCTGATCCTATTGGACGGTTGGAGGTCCCGGCCCTTTAAAAGCAGCGCGGTGACATCACTCTAGGCCGTGCTTTTGGGAATCGCGCCCAACCAGTGGCGGCTGGTGACATTTTTTTGAGGGGGCGCAGTTCGGCGGTGCGGTTTAAATAGCGCTCCACAATTAGCCTGGCCATTACCAGCCTGTGACTCCATTTCATTCCGTCTTTCAGTCTGGGCCAACCCAATGCATTTTGGTTTCCGAGATCGGCGGGTGCTTATCTTGAGGTTTAAAATCATTGGAGTTCCCTTAACCAATCAGCAACGTTTAGTAAGCATTCGGTACATTAAACTCTTCCCAAAGCCAGTTGGGAGAAGAGCTACGACGTCCTTTCCAATCATAAAACTTACAAGAAAATACTCTTGTTCTCCTTTTAATTTTCTGATGTTCTCGAGAGTTGAGACAACTTTTCCGATAGCTTTTCGTGTCTTTTCCTCCAAGGCGAGTTTTGCGTCACAGCTCTGAACTGTTCGCTGATTGGTCCTGCAAAATTTTGAGTTTTGGAGACGATTGTCAATGGGGTTGGGCCAGACTGAGTATGAGCTTGAAATCAATTCAGGCGGAAATACGTAGGCTGGTGTCACCAGGCTACTCCACAATGAGAAGAAAACAGGTTTTGAGTAAACCATTTGTTACTGAGGTTAAAAGACTGCATATTTCTGCTTTCACTACATGGCACTGCATGAGATGGTACATATGGGTATGGTCTGCAATGGGAATAGGAACCAATCCGCACTGCACTGGATTTCATCAATATGATTAAATGATTGTTACACTATAACAATTACACATAACCAATATTATTAAGACACATATAATAGTGGACATTACACTAAGCAACATAGGTCTCATTCGTATTATATTTACAGTATGAGCTGTATGAACTCATCCTTATTACATAAGTCAATATAAGATCAGAGAACATGCTAATGGCTACTATTATGCTATTTATTATGCTAATCGCAAATCGCTGCTAATAGCAATGTAATCCCACTACTAACTTCATGAAACACACTTACTTTTATCAGGTACGCACACAATGCCTCACATACGAATTGAAACAATGATGATTGGAAAACTAGGCACTCAGTATGTTTAACAACTTAACTATTACTGCCACTGAATTGGCTAGGAATGAAATGTATCGATATAAGTGTTAATCTTAATTGTGGGAGCTACACACGTCACGCCATTACTAACGGAGTCTTTCGTACAATATTCAAAAAAACAAAGCTTTATTTCAAGAACACACACAGTGCTCAACACTATCCAATAACAACTATCAAAAAACTGTAACTTGAAAACGCATTACTCACTGAACAGCCCGCTATCAGCTCCGGTTAGCATTCAGGCTGGAGAAGTAAAGGTCCTCCGATCAGTAGTTTCTTCTTATCGACATCTGATCGTCGATTGAAAGGTGTTCCACGAATAGATACAACTGAGTTTTCAGTCGCCATACTCTCAGATTAAAAGTTTCTGCTCTGCTGGCTATGATTCTTCCGTAGATATGTGATATTTAAATCTGATGTGAGGGAATAACAAAAGGTCTCTGATTGGACAGTCCTGTCAGCATGATATATAAGAAACCCTTTCATTGGCTGGGGGCGCAAGTGAAGTGCGCCCATGGCTCGAACTGTCATCCGCCAATGAGAAGCTGTCCTTGCTCAAATGTTCCTGCCCCTTTTTTTGGCTCCCATAGACTTCCACTTGGCCGGCGCCCACAGGGAGGCGTGGCTTCTCTCTCAGTGATAACGAATGCCAATATATTCTATTTGGTCACATTTAAGTGGTTTTTGACGTTTTTTTTTTTTTTTTTTTTTTATTTCAAAATTGTAGGGTGGTCGGCGCCCCAGCGCCCTGTATTGACGCACCGCCACTGCGCCCAACGCCACGCCACCAACACCTCGTCTCCGCTAAACCCCAGCCTTTGGCCGTGCCAATACCATCGGGTGCACTACTCGCCGGAGTGAGAGTTTGGGAGAGAGTGCCAGGCTGTGGAGGCCCGTTGTCGAGGCCTTGTGTTTTTTGTGGATTGTTGAGTTCTTTTTGGCACCTTCGTTGGGTGAATACTCAGTGTTGAATAAATACACGCTTATATTCAGTCTGTTGTCGGCCCGTGGTTTGAAATGTTCTGTTACATCTGAAAGCCCTAGACAAGATGTAACAGTGTGAGTGTGAGTGTGAGTGTGTGTGTGTGTGTGTGTGTGAGTGTGTGTGTGTGTGTGTGTGTGTGTGTGTGTGTGTGTGTGTTCTCAGGCTTGATGAGTCACTGCGGTCCCCAGAAAAAGGATGGCAGGAGGATGGGTCCTCTGACTCTGCCCCCACGCCAAACCGTCAGCTCAAACCACCTCACATGCCCCCCAAACCACCTCATGTACCCCCCAAACCACCTCCTGTGCCCCCCAAACCACCTCACCTGCCCCCCAAACCACCTCATGTACCCCCCAAACCACCTCATGTACCCCCCAAACCACCTCCTGTGCCCCCCCAACCACCTCACGTGCCCCCCAAACCACCTCATGTACCCCCCAAACCACCTCATGTACCCCCCAAACCACCTCCTGTGCCCCCCAAACCCCCTCACGTGCCCCCCCTCTCTGCAGAAATAACCGTACCTGATGCTGACGCGAGCTGGCCTCGCCCGTCAGAATGTCAGCTTGGCTGTTTCAGCCAGTTGTTTGATTCCGGTTCATGAATATTTGAGCGTTTCTGCTGAGGGTGTGTGTGTGTGTGTGTGTGTGTGTGTGTGTGTGTGTGCGCGTGTGTGTGTGTGTGTGTGTGTGAGTGTTTCTGCCGGAGTGTGTGCGTGTGTGTGTGTGTGTGTGTGTGTGTGAGTGTTTCTACTGAGGGTGTGTGAAGACAGCACTGCAACAGGGAGCAATGAAACTCCCTGAAGAGTCAACCATAAGACCGATGTCTCTGTGGTTGAATGAGTGAGTGAGTGCTTCCTGCTTCCTGCTTCCTGTTGTGTTTATGGACTTTATGAACTTGTGTGTCTAGTGTGTCGTGTTGTTAGGTACTGTGTTGTTTGTCTTGGCTGCTGTGTTGTTATTATGTTGTGTTGTTTGTCTTGGCTGCTGTGTTGTTGTTGTGATGTGCTCTTCCAAAAGGCTGCATGCCAGTGTCAGGTGGAGTTTTCATCCCGGCCAATGGGAGGAGCTGTTTATCTCTGACGGCCAATGGGAGGAGCTGTTTATCTCTGACGGCCAATGGGAGGAGCTCTTTATCTCTGACGGCCAATGGGAGGAGCTAATTATCTCTGACGGCCAATGGGAGGAGCTCTTTATCTCTGACGGCAAATGGGAGGAGCTCTTTAACTCTGACGGCCAATGGGAGGAGCTCTTTATCTCTGACGGCCAATGGGGGGAGCTCTTTAGACTTTTTAGACTCTTTAGACTTCAGACCACCAACCCCTAACACTCTCCTCCACTGATGTGTGTGCTGCACTGAGCAGGATTAATGCACGTAAGGCTGCTGGCCCTGATGGCATCCCCGGACGCGTGCTCAGGGCCTGTGCTGGGCAGCTAGCTGAGGTCTTGACTGACATATTCAACCGATGTCTGGCCCAAGCTACTGTCCCCGCGTGCTTTAAAGCTACCTCCAACAGCCAGTGCCAAAACACTCCACTGCAGTGAGCCTAAACGACTTCCGCCCTGTTGCACTGACCCCCACCATCATGAAGTGCTTCGAGAGGATGGTCCTGGCTCACTTCAAAAGCTGCTTACCACCCACACTGGACCCCTTCCAATTCGCCTACCGTAAGAATCGGAGTACGGAGGATGGCAATTCCACGGCATTACACTCCGCCCTTTCTCATCTGGACAATAACAACAGCTATGTAAGGATGCTGTTAATTGACTTCAGTTCAGCCTTCAACACTGTCATCCCCTCCAACCTGATCATCATGAAACTCAGTCACCTGGGTATCAACCCTTCCCTCTGTAACTGGATACTGGACTTTCTAACCAACAGCCCCCGGTCTGTTAGGATAGAGAACCACACCTCCTCAACCATCACCCTGAACACAGACATGCCACAGGGCTGCGTGCTTAGTCCTCTTCTCTACTCCCTCTTCACCTACGACTGCACACCTGTAATGGTTCTAATACCATTGACAAGTTTGCAGACGATACAACGGTGATTGGCCTCATCAGCGACAACGATGAGTTGGCCTACAGAGAAGAGGTCCAGCACCTGGCGGTGTGGTGCGCCGACAACAACCTGGCCCTCAACACCATGAAGACCAAAGAGCTAATTGTGAACTTCAGGAAGAAAGATGGCACACACACCCCCATCCATATCAACGGGATGGAGGTTGAGCGTGTTGCCAGCTTCAAGTTCCTGGGTGTCCACATCTCTGAGGACCTCTCTTGGACCCTTAACACTTCATCCATAGTAAAGAAGGCACACCAGCGTCTCTTTTCCCTGAGGAGACTGTAGAAGGTCCATCTGTCTCCCCAGATTCTGGAGAATTTCTACCGCTGTACCATTGAGAGCATTCTCACAAACTCCATCTCAACATGGTATAGCAGCTGCTCTCTTTCCGATCGTAAAAGACTGCAGAGGGTGGTGAAAACTGCCCAACACATCACCGGTTCCACTCTCCCCACCATTGAGGCTGTCCAGAGCAAGAGATGTCTGCGGAGAGCGCGCAGCATCGCCAAGGACAGCTCACACCCCAGCCACAGACTGTTTGCCCTCCTCCCCTCTGGGAGGCGCAACAGGGTCCTCCGTTCCCGTACCAGCAGGTTCAAGAACAGCTTCATCCCTGCGGCTGTCACCCTACTGAACTCTGCCCCACGGGGATAGCCCCCCCCCAACCCCACACACACCTGCCCCCCGAGACTGTACTTCCCACCTCCACCCTGGCTGACTGCCACACAGCCTCCAACCATTGAACATTTGCACATTTGAACAGTTGCACAAGAATGTCTTTTTTATCCCACTTTACTGTTTATCCCACTTTTTACTGTATTAACTGTACTTACATTCCATTTCTGCTGTGTTACTGTACTAACTGTACTTACACCTTACTACACTTACTAATCACTATATTATTACTACCTCATTCACTTTTCTTTACCTATTAACACCACTAATACTTACACCTGCACTTTATATATTTCATATCTATCTACACTTCCTACCTCAATTGCTGCTAATCCTATTTCATACCTACTCTTACTGTTCATATCTTATTTATTCACTTATTCCACTTTACATATGGTCATACTCTGCACTTTTATTGCTATTTTGCACTTCTGGTTGGATGCTAAACTGCATTTCCTTGTCTCGGTACTTGTACTCGGTGCAATGACAATAAAGTTGAATCTAATCTAATCTAATCTTTATCTCTGTCAAATCACACATTGGAGCCTGTGGAGATATGAGCAGGCTACACACACATTACACACACACACACACACACACACACACACACACACACACACACATTACACACACATGACACACACACACACACACACACACACACACACACACACATTACACACACATGACACACACACCCACACACACACACACACACACACACACACACATTACACACACTACCAAACACACACACACACACACTACCAAACACACACACACACACCCACACACACACACACACACACACTACCAAACACACACACACACACACATTACACACATTACCAAACACACACACACACACACACACACACATTATACACTTTACACACACTGCCAAACACTTGAATAGTGGTTGCTGTGTACCAAGCTCCTAGAAGCCCAGCGGTTGCCAAGGCAATGCAAGGCAAGTTTATTTATACAGCAGTATTCATTCTCATTGGTTATTCAGAGTGCTGGACCAATGAGCAGATGAAACACAGAGTAAGATAACATAAAGCCCTGTTGAACGGCGCCATCCATCCTCTGGTCCTCCCCAGAGTGTGTGTGTGTGTGTGTGTGTGTGTGTGTGTGTGTGTGTGTGTGTGTGTGTGTGTGTGCGTCTGTGTGTGTGCGTGAGCGTGTGCATGTGTGTGTGTGTGTGTGTATAAGTGTGAGTGTGACAGTGAGTGTGAGTGTGAGTGTGTGTGTGTGTGTGTGTGTGTGTGTGTGTGTGTGTGTGTGTGTGTGTTTGCTGTGAGCAGGGTTATGTATGTGTGTGTGTGTGTGTGTGTGTGTGTGTGTGTGTGTGTGTGTGTGTGTGTGTGTGTGTGCCCAGGACTGATCTACTCCAGACTCAGGTGTTCTCGGGGGGTGGATGGATGAGTGAAGAGATGGATGGAATGATGAATGAATGCTTGGATTGATAGATGAATGGATAAATGAATGGATGCATTCATTAATTAGTGAAGAGATAGATGGATGGATTAATGAATGAATAAGTGAAGAGATAGATGGATGGATGAATTAATTAATTAGTGAAGAGATAGATGGATGGATTAATGAATTAATTTGTGAGGCGATAGATGGAAAAATTAATTAATTAATTAATTAATTAATTAATTAGTGAATAGATAGATGGATGGATAAATTAATTAATTAATTGGCCGATCGCCAGGGCTCTGCCCCCTAGTTATTGTTACAATGTCCGACACAATTCACGGAACTGTCAACCTTAAAGCCATGGCAAGTACGGGTACGAGCGCTATAACTGTCAGTCTGAGTGAGTATTTTTGGAGTAATACCTCCGCGGTATCCTCCAGATCAAGCCAAAAGGGACTGCAATATGCAGTGGAAGGATATATCCAAAATATTAAGATCAACAACGAAGTGGACACAACAATAATTGAAGCAAAGGCATACAGGTCTCAATAAAAACAAAAACAAAAAAAATTGAAACCCTACGACCTCTTCATTGAACCAGCACAACCTTGTAGACTAGTCATGTTATTTCACCACTGGGTAAGATCTGTATATAATATTTTCAAGCTAGCTAATAACCTCCAAAGATTATTCTTATTATTTATTCCGTCTCTGGCGAGAGACTCTGGAGGTATGTAGCTAGCTATGATGGTGATTATCCTACGATAGCAATATTGATGTTACCGTCAGTAAAACCTTTTGTATATTTGCACGCTGAGCTATCAAAGCTGGCGATTGCGAACGCCAGCAGCATACATACAAAGTGTTCGTTAAAAGTTCTGTTCAATGTTGTATCAAGCATAAATACAAACTACAAAGTGTTCGTTAAAAGTTTTGTTCAATGCTGGCGTTTGCTATCGATAGCTTCGACAGCTCTGTGTGCAATCATACAGACAGATACATTAACATTTTAATTTTTTAACATGAACACTTTAGTTGGAGAGACTAGTTATGTTATTTTAGTGGTAATAATACAAGTATTCATGAACCATAACTGTTTGGGGATTTTCTCTCAACTAGATAGTTAGCCATCATACCTAGCGATAGCTAGCTGGCAGCAAGCAGCTTAACTTACTTTGGAGCAGACATATGTGTATTTTGCAATATATTGAGTTGGATGTGGGGTGACCACACTGTTTAATCCACAGCTGGCACCTTTGCGCCTGTGTTTTGGGCTTTGGGGAACCGGGAAAAAAACGATGTATCCCTCTAATCTCTCAGGGTACCTCATGTCATACCTACAAGTCCCGTAGGCACACTGTTTAACCATGCTGCTCAGACCTCAAAGTTGTCGGACCTTCTTCTCTTAGTAGCGGTTGCTAAGGTATGATTGGACAAGGGCCGTTCTAGGGAGGAGTTTCGCGATCGGTCAATTAATGGATAGATAAATGAGTGGATGGATGAATGAACAGCTATGATCTCAGTGCCATGATATGATTCTGCTCCTGCACACACTGCCTGTTGAGTCCTAAATGAGATGAGAGGTTTAAGTCAATGACACTAGAGGCCATGGTGTTGCCATGGAGGCCATGATGATCTGTGTGTGTGTGTGGCATACTGTGTCTGTGTGTGTGTGTGTGTGTGTGTGTGTGTGTGTGTGTGTGTGTGTGTGTGTGTGTGTGTGTGTGAGTGTGTGTGTGTGTGTGTGTGTGTGAGTGTGTGTGTGAGTGTGTGTGTGTGTGTGTGTGAGTGTGTGTGATAGTCTCTGTGTGTGTGTGTGTGTGTGTGTGTGTGTGTGTGTGTGTGTGTGTGTGGGTCTGTGTCTGTGTGTGTGTGTGTGTGTGTGTGTGTCTGTGAGTGTGTGTGTGAGGGTGTGTGTGTGTGTGTGTGTGTGTGTGTGTGTGTGTGTGTGTGTGTGTGTGTGTGTGTGTGTGTGGCATACTGGCCCATCCCACACCACTTAGCAGCACTCCATCATCTGTGGGTATGACTTCCATGTGACCTTTGTGGAGTCCTGTTCACAGTGCAGACTGACATTTTGTTCAGGGATAACTGAGTACTTAGAAAGATGAACAGAGAGCAAAAAACACAGGAGATACACGCTCCTCACAGGAGATACACACTCCTCACACTCCTCACAGGAGATACACACTCCTCACAGAAGATACACACTCCTCAAAGGAGATACACACTCCTCACACTCCTCACAGGAGATACACACTCCTCACACTCCTCACACTCCTCACAGGAGATACACACTCCTCACAGGAGATACACACTCCTCACAGGAGATACACACTCCTCACACTCCTCACAGGAGATACACGCTCCTCACAGGAGATACACACTCCTCACACTCCTCACAGGAGATACACACTCCTCACAGGAGATACACACTCCTCACAGGAGATACACACTCCTCACAGGAGATACACACTCCTCACAGGAGATACACACTCCTCACACTCCTCACAGGAGATACACACTACTCACACTCCTCACAGGATATACACACTCCTCACAGCAGATACACACTCCTCACAGGAGATACAAACTCCTCACACTCCTCACAGGAGATACACACTCCCCACAGGAGATACACACTCCTCACACTCCTCAGAGGAGATACACACTCCTCACACTCCTCACACTCCTCACAGGAGATACACACTCCTCACAGCAGATACACACTCCTCACAGGAGATAAACACTCCTCACACTCCTCACACTCCTCACAGGAGATACACACTCCTCACACTCCTCACAGGAGATACACACTCCTCACAGGAGATACACACTCCTCACACTCCTCACAGGAGATACACACTCCTCACAGGAGATACACACTCCTCACAGGAGATACACACTCCTCACACTCCTAACAGGATACACACTCCTCACAGGAGATACACACTCCTCACACTCCTCACAGGAGATACACACTCCTCACAGGAGATACACACTCCTCACACTCCTCACAGGAGATACACACTCCTCACAGGAGATACACACTCCTCACACTCCTCACAGGAGATACACACTCCTCACAGGAGATACACACTCCTCACACTCCTCACAGGAGATACACACTCCTCACAGGAGATACACACTCCTCACACTCCTCACAGGAGATACACACTCCTCACAGGAGATACACACTCCTCACACTCCTCACACTCCTCACAGGAGATACACACTCCTCACAGGAGATACACACTCCTCACACTCCTCACAGGAGATACACACTCCTCACAGGAGATACACACTCCTCACAGGAGATACACACTCCTCACAGGAGATACACACTCCTCACACTCCTCACAGGAGATACACACTCCTCACACTCCTCACAGGAGATACACACTCCTCACACTCCTCACAGGAGATACACACTCCTCACAGGAGATACACACTCCTTACATTCCTCACAGGATATACACACTCCTCACAGGAGATACACACTCCTTACATTCCTCACAGGATATACACACTCCTCACAGGAGATACACACTCCTCACACTCCTCACAGGATATACACACTCCTCACACTCCTCACAGGAGATACACACTCCTCACACTCCTCACAGGAGATACACACTCCTTACATTCCTCACAGGATATACACACTCCTCACAGGAGATACACACTCCTCACACTCCTCACACTCCTCACAGGAGATACACACTCCTCACACTCCTCACAGGAGATACACACTCCTCACACTCCTCACACTCCTCACACTCCTCACAGGAGATACACACTCCTCACAGGAGATACACACTCCTCACAGGAGATACACACTCCTCACACTCCTCACACTCCTCACAGGAGATACACACTCCTCACACTCCTCACAGGAGATACACACTCCTCACACTCCTCACACTCCTCACAGGAGATACACACTCCTCACACTCCTCACACTCCTCACAGGAGATACACACTCCTCACACTCCTCACAGGATATACACACTCCTCACACTCCTCACAGGAGATACACACTCCTCACACTCCTCACACTCCTCACAGGAGATACACACTCCTCACACTCCTCACAGGAGATACACACTCCTCACACTCCTCACACTCCTCACAGGAGATACACACTCCTCACACTCCTCACACTCGTCACACTCCTCACAGGAGATACACACTCCTCACACTCCTCACAGGAGATACACACTCCTCACAGGAGATACACACTCCTCACACTCCTCACAAGAGATACACACTCCTCACACTCCTCACAGGATACACACTCCTCACAGCAGATACACACTCCTCACAGGAGATACACACTCCTCACACTCCTCACAGGAGATACACACTCCTCACAGGAGATACACACTCCTCACAGGAGATACACACTCCTCACAGGAGATACACACTCCTCACACTCCTCACACTCCTCACAGCAGATACACACTCCTCACAGGAGATACACACTCCTCACACTCCTCACACTCCTCACAGGAGATACACACTCCTCACAGGAGATACACACTCCTCACACTCCTCACAGGAGATACACACTCCTCACACTCCTCACAGGAGATACACACTCCTCACACTCCTCACAGCAGATACACACTCCTCACAGGAGATACACACTCCTCACACTCCTCACACTCCTCACAGGAGATACACACTCCTCACAGGAGATACACACTCCTCACACTCCTCACAGGAGATACACACTCCTCACACTCCTCACAGGAGATACACACTCCTCACACTCCTCACAGGAGATACACACTCCTCACAGGAGATACACACTCCTCACAGGAGATACACACTCCTCACACTCCTCACACTCCTCACAGGAGATACACACTCCTCACAGGAGATACACACTCCTCACACTCCTCACAGGAGATACACACTCCTCACAGGAGATACACACTCCTCACACTCCTCACAGGAGATACACACTCCTCACAGGAGATACACACTCCTCACACTCCTCACACTCCTCACAGGAGATACACATTCCTCACACTCCTCACAGGAGATACACACTCCTCACAGGAGATACACACTCCTCACAGGAGATACACACTACTCACACTCCTCACAGGAGATACACACTCCTCACACTCCTCACACTCCTCACACTCCTCACAGGAGATACACACTCCTCACAGGAGATACACACTCCTCACAGGAGATCAACACTCCTCACAGGAGATCCACACTCCTCACAGGAGATCCACACTCCTCACAGGAGATACACACTCCTCACACTCCTCACAGGAGATACACACTCCTCACAGGAGATACACACTCCTCACAGGAGATCAACACTCCTCACAGGAGATCCACACTCCTCACAGGAGATACACACTCCTCACAGGAGATCCACACTCCTCACAGGAGATACACACTCCTCACAGGAGATACACACTCCTCACACTCCTCACAGGAGATACACACTCCTCACAGGAGATACACACTCCTCACAGGAGATCCACACTCCTCACAGGAGATACACACTCCTCACAGCAGATACACACTCCTCACAGGAGATACACACTCCTCACACTCCTCACAGGAGATACACACTCCTCACAGGAGATACACACTCCTCACACTCCTCACACTCCTCACAGGAGATACACACTCCTCACACTCTTCACAGGAGATACACACTCCTCACAGCAGATACACACTCCTCACAGGAGATACACACTCCTCACACTCCTCACAGGAGATACACACTCCTCACAGGAGATACACACTGCTCACAGGAGATACACACTACTCACACTCCTCACAGGAGATACACACTCCTCACACTCCTCACAGGAGATACACACTCCTCACAGGAGATACACACTCCTCACACTCCTCACAGGATACACACTCCTCACAGCAGATACACACTACTCACACTCCTCACAGGAGATACACACTCCTCACACTCCTCACAGGAGATACACACTCCTCACAGGAGATACACACTCCTCACAGGAGATACACACTCCTCACACTCCTCACAGGAGATACACACTCCTCACACTCCTCACAGGAGATACACACTACTCACATTCCTCACAGGAGATACACACTTCTCACAGGAGATACACACTACTCACATTCCTCACAGGAGATACACACTTCTCACAGGAGATACACACTACTCACACTCCTCACAGCAGATACACACTCCTCACAGCAGATACACACTCCTCACAGGAGATACACACTCCTCACACTCCTCACAGGATATACACACTTCTCACACTCCTCACAGGATATACACACTCCTCACACTCCTCACAGCAGATACACACTCCTCACAGGAGATACACACTCCTCACAGGATATACACACTCCTCACACTCCCCACAGGATATACACACTCCTCACAGGAGATACACACTCCTCACACTCCTCACAGGAGATACACACTCCTCACAGGAGATACACACTCCTCACAGCAGATACACACTCCTCACAGGAGATACACACTCCTCACAGGAGATACACACTCCTCACACTCCCCACAGGAGATACACACTCCTCACAGGAGATACACACTCCTCACACTCCTCACACTCCTCACAGCAGATACACACTCCTCACAGGAGATACACACTCCTCACAGGAGATACACACTCCTCACACTCCTCACAGGATATACACACTTCTCACACTCCTCACAGGATATACACACTCCTCACACTCCTCACAGGAGATACACACTCCTCACAGGAGATACACACTCCTCACACTCCTCACACTCCTCACATTCCTCACAGGATATACACACTCCTCACACTCCTCACAGCAGATACACACTCCTCACAGGAGATACACACTCCTCACAGGAGATACACACTCCTCACAGGAGATACACACTCCTCACACTCCCCACAGGAGATACACACTCCTCACACTCCTCACACTCCTCACAGGAGATACACACTCCTCACACTCCTCACAGGAGATACACACTCCTCACACTCCTCACAGGAGATACACACTCCTCACACTCCTCACAGGAGATACACACTCCTCACAGGAGATACACACTCCCCACAGGAGATACACACTCCTCACAGCAGATACACACTCCTCACAGCAGATACACACTCCTCACAGGAGATACACACTCCTCACAGGAGATACACACTCCTCACACTCCTCACAGGAGATACACACTCCTGACACTTCTCACAGGAGATACACACTCCTCACACTCCTCACAGCAGATACACACTCCTCACAGGAGATACACACTCCTCACAGGAGATACACACTCCTCACACTCCTCACAGGATATACACACTTCTCACACTCCTCACAGGATATACACACTCCTCACACTCCTCACAGGAGATACACACTCCTCACAGGAGATACACACTCCTCACACTCCTCACATTCCTCACAGGATATACACACTCCTCACACTCCTCACAGCAGATACACACTCCTCACAGGAGATACACACTCCTCACAGGAGATACACACTCCTCACAGGAGATACACACTCCTCACACTCCCCACAGGAGATACACACTCCTCACACTCCTCACACTCCTCACAGGAGATACACACTCCTCACACTCCTCACAGGAGATACACACTCCTCACACTCCTCACAGGAGATACACACTCCTCACACTCCTCACAGGAGATACACACTCCTCACAGGAGATACACACTCCCCACAGGAGATACACACTCCTCACAGGAGATACACACTCCCCACAGGAGATACACACTCCTCACAGGAGATACACACTCCTCACAGGAGATACACACATAACATTAGCTTGACATTGCTAAACTACCAGCTTTATCTTACCACTACGTTAAACAAATAATCAAGGTACAATCGTGTTATTTTGATGCTATTGCTGTATGTCAACATGCATTTTGCTAAATAACAGTATAAATCTGTCAGTAACCGCATATGATATGCAAAAGTCATAGACATTAACTTAGCATAGCAAGAACTCCGCATAACTCGACCTGTTTCTCCAAATTTGAAGGCGAATTTTTTGAGGCAGACGGGAAACTCACTGAAACCTCCACGAGTTATTCTTGGGGCCTCTGAACTTGAACATGTCCTCAGATGAGGCTGATTCAGAATCCATGCTGAAAAGTTGTTTGTTAGTCAGGCTGTTTGTCGAATGTTTAAGCAAAACAGGCAAGGCTGAGTTAGTGCTGCTGCCAAATACACACTCTTCTGTCATTGGAGCTGATAGAGCCACCTGATTGGTTGAAACGTCCTAAAGCAGGGGTTTTCAACTGGTGGTCCGCGGCGGTATTGCAGGGGGTCCGCGATTTAAAAAAAATAAATAAATAAAAAATTGCTTTGATATTTCAACACATTTCCAGATCACTCTTGAAAATGTCAAAAAATGTCTGGAAAAAACACTTCTCAGAGTTGGGGAACATTGTCAGAGCAAAAGGAAGCAAGTTTTTCTTCCGGGACAACGTTGTACTTTGCCAGGCTGAGGTTTGTAAAAGACCATAAGGATTGAAAAAGCGGACTGGAGGTCATCTTCTAAGTTCATCTTCTCTGAGTCCAATTTTCAGCTTTGCCCAACACATGGTCGTCTGATGGTTAGACGGAGACCTGGAGAGACCTACAAGCCACAGAGTCTTGCACCTACTGTGAAATTGGACTCATCAGAGAAGACGAACTTAGAAGACCCTCCAGTCCGCTTTTTCAATCCTTATGGTCTTTTACAAACCTCAGCCAGGCAAAGTGCAACGTTGTCCCGGAAGAAAAACTTGCTTCCTTTTGCTCTGACAATGTTCCCCAACTCTGAGAAGTGTTTTTTCCAGCAGGGCAATGCTCCATGCCACACAGCCAGGCCAGTAAAGGTGTGGATGGAGTACCACCAGATCAGGACCCTGTCATGGCCAGCCCAATTTCGAGACCTGAATCCCATAAAAAAACTCTGAAATGTGATCAAGAGGAAGATGGATGGTCACAAGCCATGAAAAGAAGCCGAGCTGCTTGAATTCTTGCGCCAGGAGTAGCATAAAGTCACCCAACGGCAATGTGAAAGACTGGTGGAGAGCATGCCAAGACACATGAAAGTTGTGATTTTAAATCAAGGTTATTTCACCAAATATTGATTTCTGAACTCTTCCTAAGTTAAAGCATTAGTATTGTGTAGTTCAAACATGAATATGAGCTTGTTTTCTTTGCATTATTCGAGATCTGAAGACACTGCATCTTTTTTGCGATTTTGACCAATTGTCATTTTTCTGCAAATAAATGATCTAAATGACAATATTTTTATTTGAAATTTGGTAGGAATGTTGCCAGTAGGTTATAGAATAAAACAACACATACCAATAAATAGTAAAACCAGAGAAACTGATAATTTTGAAGTGGTCTCTTAATTTTTTCCGCGGCTGTATATGTGGGTGTGTGTGTGTGGTGTGTGTCTGTGCTCTTTTTTATGTCATGCCAACAGGCTGTGCTGGGAGTCTATTGGGTCTGTGTCACCAGGATGAGATTGAATTTATTCTCTTGACATAGTCTGAACATGCCCAAGTCCCTCAGCGCGCGTGTGTGTGTTTGTGCGTGTGTCTGTGTGCGCGTGTGTTTGTGTGTGTGTGTGTGTGTGTGTGTTTGCACGTGTGTGTGTACGTGTGTGTGTGTGTGTGTGTGTGTGTGTGTGTGTGTGTGTGTGTTTGTGCGAGTGTGTGTGTTTGTGTGTGTGTTTCACATCCATGCTGTTGCCTGCTGAAAATGTGGCCTCATGGCCTTTTCAGTTGATGGAATCATCACAATCTTCTTCATGAACATCGGTTATATTGACGTCGTGAGATGTGGATATGTCACCAAAGGTGAGTCTCACATCTTACATTGGTTATATTTACGTCGTGAAACGTGCATATGTCATGAAAAGTGAGTCTCACATCTTACATCGGTTATATTGACCTCTTGAGACGTGGATATGTCACGAAAGATGAGTCTTACATTTTACATCGGTTATATTGACATTGTGAGACGTACATATGTCACGAAAGGCGAGTCTCACCTCTTACCTGAGGACCTCCAGGAGGCTGCTGGGTCTGGAGGCAATCAGAGGAGTCTTGGCATAGTAATGTGTAAATCAGAGGAGTCTTGCCATAGTAATGTGTAAATCACCCTGTTTTCAGGAATCTTGCCATATTAATGTTTTCAGGAGTCTTGCACAGTGAAATAGTTGTCAGCAGAGAAAATTATATTTCTAATGCAGAATGAGAAAATCTGTTGCTTTCACACCAGCTTGTTCTTGCGTCGTCTTTTGAGTGTTTTTTCCCTCTCGGATATGTCTTAGCTGTCGAACAAGTTTATTTAAAGAGTGTTGACATCAGCTGAGTCATACTTAACATGATTCATGAAAACTGCTAGATCAGTGTGTAGGGCGAAGAGAAGACACGGTTTAATTACAGCATGGAGACTGATGGACACTAGTGTGTGAGGAGACTTAGGGCCTGATTTACTAACAGGATTGCGCCCATTTCAGGCGTAAAATAGCGGTCGTAAACATAAAACGGTATTTACCAAGGAGGGGCATTTGAGTAGAAGCGCATTTTAACGCTTTGTGGGTGTGTGCCGCAACGAGATGGGAGGAGAAAAGTTAAGTGCGCCTAATGATGTATTGTGTGGTATTAACTACTAAAACTGCCTGCCTGCGCGTCTCTAATTTGCGGGATAATTCTCCGCCTCATAAAAGCACGTCTTAACCAGGACCGCATTTCCATTGAGTCTGAAACCGTTGATATGGCAGCAGTTATAAGAGCAAGGCGAAGACATAGACAGAGACAGCGCACAAAAATAATTTTTTCAACTTGTATAACACTTTTTCAGTTAAGCGAACCACAAATCATTAGACGGTACAGGTTAACCAGCCACACAATACTTCAATTACTGAACCAGATCAGAGACGACATCAAACCCTCCAACCGGCGATCACATTCCATTCCATCAGTTGTTAAACTCCGGACAACATTGCAAATATTGGCATCCGGATCATTTCAAACAGTTATAGCATCAGCAGTTGGTATATCTCAGCCTTCACTCAGCCAAATATTCACCCAGGTACTTGACGCATTGCTACGGCGCACTGGTCAATACATTTCCCCACTGCCATAGCTGAAATTAGAGACATCAAACAGGACTTTTTATTAAATTGCAACCCGTGCAGCTCCCTAGATATGGATAAGTTTCTCTTTCAATTCAGTGGCAGCAATAGTTAAGTTTTAAATATACTGAGTGCCTAGTTTGCGAATCATCTTTGATCAAATACGTATGTGAGGCATTGTGTGCATGATACAAGTTAGTATGTTTCAGTACGTTATTGTGTTTGTAATGGGTTCTACATTGCTATTAGAAGCGTTAAGCATAGTTCGCGATTAGCCATATAACCAAGCAACCTACAAGAAAATATACAGTCCTTTACTCAATAACAAGGGCTTCATGTCAGATCAGAAAATTCAACGATTTTGTTAGTGCCATTTTATTGCCATATTTAGTTTATCTCAAGAGTGCAATGAGGGAGTGCTTTAGATTGGACTAACTTAAACTAAACCTGGATGCATTGTAATGTTCCAACAATTATGAGACATTTCCTGAGGTATATCTGCTCTGGAAAAGAAAGATCAGTAGGTAGCAGAGGAAGGGTTGTATAGGGGTTGTTTGCTATTTCACTCATTCACTCATACACTCATCTATACAGAATAGATGAGTGAATGAGTGAAATAGCAATCAACAGTGCTCTGCAATGTCAATGTATAGCTTTAGAGTTGACACTCTCACCACATATGCATTTCAATATTGTTGTTTTATATTTAGTGGCAAGAATGTCTGTTTTTTAATAAAAGTTTTTGGTTATTTATGTAAACATTCTGTTTATGGTGTGTGCAGCATTCTAGAAATCTATATAAAAGAACATTAATGTAAAAAACCCGCTTGTGCTCTTTTTTCACCCCTTACCCAATAAGAATCGATAAGAGAATCGATAAGGAATCGAATCGATAAGCAGGAATCGATATGGAACCGGAATCGTTAAAATCGTAAAGGTTCTCATCCCTAGCTACCAGTCATCTACTCAATTAGCCATTCAGGTGACGCTACTCATAAGCCGTCCAGGTGGCATCTAATCAGCGGTCCAGGTGACAATTAAACAATTAACCTAAACTTCAACAATGGTAGTCTAATATGCAGGTTAAGAAACAATAGGCAAACATAGAATAGGCAAACATAGAAACAGTATAATTCCATAACACAAACTAACTAACTCAGGGGAAATGCAAACTTTAAGTTCAGACAAAAATGTCCAAAACGGCTACAACAAACAGGGATTTTGGAGAGGCCTGGCTACTTGGTAAATGTAATTGTTTCAGTGGGGATATATTGTAGGGAACCCATGTCCCTTGTAGAAATGATTAATCTCGCCATGTACCAATATATTGTTATAATAGACAGTTTATGCATTTTATGCCACCAATAGCATATTCTTTATAATCGTGTTCTTTTAAACATCTCGCTGTAGGTGATCGCGGGCAGAACAACAATATAACAGCGCGCACATTGAATCAGGTTCAGTGATTGAGCGAACCTGAACCAATATATCTATCTCCTCTTCGCTGAACCTTCATTTTCTCTTCCTCCAATCTCCATGGTGGCAGTAACTTGCAGGCAATTTCTCCCGTCTTTTAACGGTGCGCTAAATAATGATTGCCCAGCGGGGATCTGGTTTGATAAATACCACGGAAAATGCGGAAAAACAGCGTGCGGTATTGTGCGCCTTGGCAAAGGCGCAGATTAAGCTGCGGCCGCAATGTTAGTGAATCAGGCCCTAAAGGGCGGAGTTAGCACAGAGTGCCCAGCGCGGATCTTGTTTGATAAATACCACGGAAAATGCGGAAAAACAGCGTGCGGTATTGTGCGCCTTGGTAATTAAGCTGCGGTTGCAATGTTAGTAAATCAGGTCCTTAGTTTAAATACAGCAAGGAGACTGATGGACACTAGTGTGTGAAGACAAGCAGTGTGGGTTATGGACATGACAAGCTTTTCTTTTAGAGGAAAGCAAATACTCAATCTTTCCCAACAGGATAAAAACGGATACATTTCGTAAGTGAAGATGTAAATATCAGTTTGCATCCTGAATTAGTTTCATGGCCTTTACAATTGTTTGGACAAAATTGTTAAGTACATATTTCAATTCATAAACGAAAGAAACTTCCTTTTGGAAGCTTAACTCTAAATCAATTTCATTCGGGCTCAGATGTAAACAAGCTGAGGCACCCCAGAGTCATTCATGTGTGTGTGTGTTGTGTGTGTGTGTGTGTGTGTGTGTGTGTGTGTGTGTGTGTGTGTGTGTGTGTGTGTGTATGTGTGTATGTGTGTGAGTGTGTGAGTGTGTGTGTGTGTGTGTGTGTGTGTGTGTGTCTGTGTGTGCTGGGGCAGGTGTGTGTGTATGAAATGGCACAGGAGCTTCCTGTTTCCTCCCCGTCAGTGTTCAGATTCATTGGCGACTCCACAAAATGAACTCTGTCAACAGAGTGAGACAAATGTCTTCATAATTCACAAAATGAATTTAGCTTCATGAAGGGTTCAAAATAATGTTGGCCATAACATCAGTGCCTATTGAGGAATTTCATAGATGGCACTGCTCAATCACGAATCATGTAAATATTCACCCAAATCATCCATCATATGTAGAATTCAAAGGCCAGTTAAATGTCCTGAGATGCCGAGGGCCAATCAGAAACTCCACTGGGGTAGGCCTGACATCTCTTGGGCCAATCAGAAACTCCGCTGGGGAGTATGAGTCCATCTCTAGGGCCAATCAGAACCTCCACTGGGGAGGCCCTTATCATTCAGCCTGTAGCACTCGCCTGTGACCTCATTAAACACACCTGGCCCATCAGCTCACCCCACAGTGAGGCGCTGTTCAAGTTCAGCCCACAGTGAGGCGCTGTTCAAGTTCATCCAACAGTGAGGCGCTGTTCAAGTTCACCCCACAGTGAGGTGCTGTTCAAGTTCAGCCCACAGTGAGGCGCTGTTCAAGAACCTGTGTGTTACGTCCTTCCCTGGGGAGGGACGACTGACCAACCGTATGAGCACAGGTCACCAGTTTAAACCCCCAAATGGAACTCTACCCATGGATGACCACACCCCCCCAATACTCTTCAGACACGCCCCCAAGGGCGTAGGTTTGCATAGGGTTGGTAGGGACTAGTCACGACCAAAGTTTGGGAAAGACAAAAAAAGTCCCTACCAATATTTTGTTAATTTGAGAAAAAATGATTTTGCACAATATATTTGCAAACTCATTCGTATTATTATCAATACAATGTTCGCCGCCCAGAAGAGTTATAAATACATTTCTAAGTTTTCCAATGCGCCCTCGAGCCTGTGAGAAGATGCTGTCATTTAATTGGCTGAAGTGGCAGAGTCAGGAAACACTACGTGAATCCTGAAAGAGTGCTGCTAGTAGTCTGATACGGTCAGCTACTAAATACGCCAGGAAATAATAACGCCTCATATCAGTATTTCGTTTGGTCTCAGCATTGATATTTTGACCCTTTTGTGGTCTGTAGATAGGGAAAAGACACCAGAAAAGAAAAGAGATGCCAGAAGTGTTTTCCACCCATAGAGTAAGGAGCTATCAAAAAGCCTAGGTCGCTGTTAGTTAGTCGGAAAACTACCCACACTGCGAAGCTGCTAACCCTATATCACCACCCATTGTACAATGGAAACATTTTTTGAAAGTTGTTAGCATGTTACTTTTGCTTGCATTACATCTCGTCTTGTTGAAGCCAGAAGGATAAGCTGACCTACCCACCTAATTAGACCATGCTAGTTCAGTCTACTACCAGCAACTCATAATAAGGGTGACCAGATGTCTTTTTACCTGGGCATCTCTTTTTGAGACCTAAAAAATGCGTCCGGCCGGGATTCTAAACACGTCCAGGATTTTGCCTTAATATCTCCCTTCTTCGGGGAGCTCTGACTGTAGAGAACTGTCATTGGTGGACCGTTTTCCCAGTGTTGTCAAATACGATCATTTTGAGTCTCTGATAAGACACGCCATTTCCAATCTGGCAAAACTAAGCACCTTGCAGCATCCAGTTGCATCGTTTACAATAGTACATGACATCCAAAAATTCTGTTGCGGGAGAGGAGTCGAAGTGTCCTCTTTTTTACAAACTCAAATCTGGTCACCCTATAAACTGGTAGGCCTATATGATCCCTAGAATAGTAATAAAACTATCTCCGTTCCCTGTAATGTCTCGACCAATGTCAGCAGTCAACTAAGCATGGTTAGTGTCTATTGAATTGATTAATTGTTGTGCTGGAAAAACAGCAGCCTGAAGCTACAGATGTAGGGCAGGGTGATGATTAATCAGCATAAGGGGTTCAGATGACACGTTGAATTGTCCATTTTGGTAAAGATTGCATTCAAATGCTGTTTTTTAAAGGGACTGCCGGGCAGTATCCCTACGCCCTTGCACGCCCCCATGCAGACACTCCCCTGCATGATTCCTGCTAGGCCTCAGCCTAGTTAGCACCTCATTACCTATCTAGTAGAGATATCTAGCAGAGATATACACTGTGTTTGTGTGTGTGTGTGTGTGTGATAGAAACTCAGAGCAAGGCCAGACTAACCCGATTTTCATACTAACCGTGACGGAACCATGACAAACTGGCCTCCCGGCCAGACAAATCTGCCATTTGGAGCGTCTCTTACCGTTGCGGTTAGAATCCGCTGTCCAGAGTGGGTAGGTTGCAATCTGCACTGCTATCAGAGCCTGTCTGACCGCACATCGGGTTTGAATCCGCGAATCTGATGACGTAATTATCACACGTGTTGTCATGAGCCTGCCATTTGCTTGGCAGATAGAAAGCTGTTTCCCTAACAGAAAGTCTGAAGCTTGAAGTTCTTTTCAAACCTTTGCTTGGGTAGCACTGTTAAACTGAGCAGACATGCAGACTACATTTGAGTAATCTCATCACGTAACATTCGTTTTCTAAAAACAATCACATAGTATTGCATGTTTTACTGTGGTAGAAAATACGTTAGCTTAATGCTAACGTATATGGGAAATCCTATAGACACCGCGCTAGGTATTAGCATCAATTCATTCACGTTAATGTTTTTGTATGAGCCTGACATTTGCTCTGCAGATAGATAACAGGTTCCCTAACAGAAAGTCTGAAGCTTGAAGTTCTTTTCAAATGTTTACTTGGGAAGCACTGTAAAACTGAGTAGACATGCAGAATATTTTAGTAACCTCATCTCGTCACATTCGTTGATAGAATGCAGGCTTCGAGGCTCTCGTAAGAGCTTCTTCTCCGTTTCCGGTAGCACCCTTCACAGCGCTACCAACAGGCCTGGCATATGTACTACAGCAGATTCACCAGTTTCAATGGGTGTGTGTGGCCGCAGGACAGCGCAGCACAGCTTTGTCTGGCCGCGATTGACTAAACCCGAATCCGTTCCGGTCAGTGTGTATATCAGGTTAGTCTGGCCTTGGCCTCAGTGTCAAGCAGAGATATCAGTACAGATAGACACTGTGTGTAGCACAGATATCTACACTTTGTCTAGAAGAGATATCAAGCAGAGATCACAGGAAGCCTTTTTTTTTTGTGTTCTTGTTTGTTTGTTTGTTTGTTGTTGGTTCGGTTTGGTGTGTGTGTGTGTGTGTGTGTGATTTCTGCCTCCCGCTGGGCCAGGCAGACACTCTTCTTGCCACTTGCTTTCTGTGCCACCCCGGGGGTTTCTGTTTCCACGGTAACGTGAAGTTTCCTCATCTCCCTCACACACACTTCCTTGGAAATGTGTCTCAACACTCTATCACTACATCACTTGTCTTTTGGGATTGGCCAGGCCGGCATTTTATTGGTTATTTATTTATAGTTGTTTATTTGCACAAGTGTATCTATGCATGTGGGATCAGGGCATCACTGCATCCAGAGAAGGTGCTGCACTTCTGGAAGACAGAAAGGTGAAGGCTGATTGGTTGAAAGCTGAAGGGTGAAGGCTGATTGGTTGAAAGCTGAAGGGTGAAGGCTGATTGGTTGCAAGCTGAATCTCAAAGACTGCATTAACACGAGATCTTTTCAAAAGTCATGGCTGCCACACACACACAGACACACACACACACACACACACACACACACACACACACACACACACACACAACATTATCTATAAAATTAAAAATAATAAATATCTAAAAAACACAGTAGGATATTTTCTCCCTCATTTGTTTTACTAGTTGATGGCCTGATCCAAGATAAAAGGGAGCTGCTACCCTGATCTGCTTGCTGCAGCATTTTTCTTGGCATTATGCTGCACATTTTGTAAATGAGATAAATCGATGCTCTGCATAATAATCAAGAGTGACTTACATTATCTCTGTAAAGCTGACAACACACATTTTTTGTACTGTTTTCTGACAGAATTGAAGCATAAGCAGCATTAGGTAACGTCAGTGATCTTCACAATCGTTTACACTCTTAGCTCGCTGAAATCTTGCCGGATTTACAAATGACTTGATTTACAAACGTCATTACCGTGGTAATAATTCTGGATGATTGAACATGTTGAAATGTGCAGCTTAATTGTGTATCACGGCTACTACTCATTCATTTTACATTAATTGGCGAGGCATAATTGTTCTTTCTTTTCAATATAACTTAAGTTACACATGATAAAACTGAAGTTGCACATGATGTCCAATCGGGTTGGTTTGTTAAACATCTTACAATATGATTTCGACAAAAAAAAATTGCATTCCCGTCTGTTGCTATGGAGTCCACGAAATACGCGCAAATCTTACTAAGTTATAAGTTAAGTTATGTTAGGCCCACGTCGTCATGTTATCCTCCCAGTCCTGCACTGAATTCGGGTGGGGGATAGTAACGCCATCTCCAGTCAGAGTATTTAAACTGTGTTCCCATTGTAAGGACATAATTAGATTACGATCTGTCTGAGAGTGGGCTGTCAAAGCTAGCATCATCGAAGTCACACAGTACAGTACAGTACATACATTCAATAAAATGAACCTACATTTGAGTTCAACTGCATGTCCATTTATGGTCTCTGTATACCTTTGAATCACACACATAATGTCAACTATATTTGTATTTCGGACCGTGTGTAAAAGCATTTCTTTGTGGATATGAGACGTGGATCATACATACAGTACAGTACATACATTCATTAAAATTAACCTACATTTGAGTCCAACTGCATGACCATTCTTACCCTACACTTACCCTTACAATTAAGAAGTGATCCTATTTCAACCATAACTTAATTACAGTGCATGAAATGCCCTGTATTGTTATTCCTAGGCTTCTTCTTCTTCTTATTATTCTTGTTACCTTTTTCTGCGATTAATTCAGCCCGAACCGCTTAACGTAGAAACTTCATTCAAACTTTGTCGCGTAGGTCTTGTAAACGACACTTATGCTATGTATTTTTCACTTTTCTAAACTTTATACTTTTTAAGATATTAAAGAAAAACGAATATAAATGTCTCCCATTGACTTACATTGGGCCATTATGACATCATAATAGGGTCTTTAAACTGGCTTGCACCTGTGCTTTACTGACAGCTGCGCCAAATCAAAGGAACCTCTTCTCTCTCTGTCCCTCTCAATTTAACTGTAACTAGGAACATTAAGACACCATCCATTCTCAATTTTTTTTCTCTCCATCTCTCCATCTTTCTCTCTCAGTCTACTTTCTCTCACACTCAATCTCTCTTCTTCACTCCATTTTTATCTCCTTTTTTCAATATTTTCACTCTCTTTTTCTCTTTCACTCTTCTTTCCTTCTTCCACTCATCTTTCCTTCTTCCACTCTTCTTTCCTTCTTTCACTTTTCTTTCCTTTCTTCACTCTCCTTTCTTCTTTCCTCCTTTCACTCTTCTTTCCTTTTCTTCTTTCCTTCTTCAACTATTATTTCCTTCTTTCACTCTTCTTTCCTTTCTTCACTCTTCTTTCTTTTCTTCTTCCACTCTTCTTTCATTTCTTCTTTCCTTCTTTCACTCTTCTTTCCTTCATCCTCTCTTCTCTCCTTTCTTCACTCTTCTATCCTTTCTTCTTTCCTTCTTCCACTCTTCTTTCCTTCTTTCACTCTTCTTTCTTTTCTTCTTCCTTTCCTAACTTTTGCATTTCATGCACTGGTATTTCCTTCAGGAAATGCATTTTCTAGTTTAAAATTATAATTTTTTTTTTTTTTTTTTTTATCAATTTTTTATTGATAATTTAAAGGTAGAGATACAAAAGAAGTACAAGTTTTACATTTTAGAACAATACAAAAACATACACAAAACCGAAACAGGACAGTTAAAAAAAGACATTAGAGGATCTAAACTTTTTTTAGCTTTTTTGGTATATTGGAGTACATCAGGTCTTGGAGTCTATGGGGCTGTGACAAGTTCTCCTCAATTGGTCTCCAGGAGACAGAGGCATTGGGATTAAACCATGCAGACAGAGGGCGAAGAACAAAAGACCAAAAATACATTTTAAAGTTAGGCAAAGCTAAACCACCTTGTGTCCTGTCTCGTTGAAGGGTTTTTAAATTCAAACGTGGTCTCTTCCCATTCCATACAAATTTAGATGTGATTGATTCTAATTTTCCCCAATACCTCTTTGGGGGTGCAAGGGGAACCATAGAGGAGTAAAAGTTAATGCGAGGAAGTACATCCATTTTTATTATTGATATGCGGGCTTGAAGGGAGTTTGGGAGCTTAGACCAGCATTCAAGATCTTTCTCAATTTTGTTATATATGCCTTGGAAATTCCGTGATGCAATGAGAGATGTTGAGGGGAATATATCCACACCAAGGTACCTAAACTGCCTTACTATTGGAATGTAGGATGGCAGGGGCGAGTTTGATGGGACTGAATTTAAGTGCATTAATGATGATTTAGTCCAATTGATTTTATAACCAGATAAAGAGCTGAATAAGTCGGAGGTGGATAATATGGAATATGAATATGGAATGTGGAATTGAGGATCCTGCATCGCTGACATAGAGTAAGATATCGTCAGCATATAATGATATCCTATGCTCGGTATTGCAGAAAGTTATGGGAGGTACAGAGGGGTGCTGTCTAATTTTCTGAGCCAAGGGTTCAAGAGAAAGGGCGAAAAGTAATGGTGAGAGGGGACAACCCTGACGGGTGCCCCTTGCTACAGGAAACCGGGTGGAGCAAATATTGCCTGTGTAGACCATTGCTGAAGGATTGGCATACAAGACCTTGACCATTTTAATAAATTGTGGTCCCAATCCAAATGTGTCCAGAGCAGTCCAAAGATAATCCCACTCTAGCCTGTCAAAGGCTTTTTCAGCATCTAGTGACAGGACTGAGCAGCGACGGCGCTACACCGGGGCTAAGGGGTGCTATAGCCCCGGCAAAAAAATGTGTAGCCCCAGTTAAGCCCCTCTAGCATTTAAGCACTGTTTTGCAAATGTCGAGGATGATTTGAGAAATGTACCAAAGCGACTGAGAAAAACTGTAAAGGTTCATACGTATGCATTCTGTTCCAATACAATCCACGCTTGCGTGTTTGTACTGCGCCTGTTCCCCGTTTACCCTGTGCTGTGTGTGAGAGAGAGGGGACAACTGGGACAAGAGGGGGGAGTAGGCCGTAAGGTGAACACTGTTTTCGTTTCAACCCGTTCCACTGTCTGGCATCTACACAATCTTTAGCTCATAAAAAAGAACGAGTCCTGCTAACCTACCAAAAAAAAAGTTTGTCGCTGAAATTCCAGTCGATTGTCGATATGTCTTTGTTTAACTAGAGTCTTCAGAGCGTAATAAGATTTTGCCCGGGAGCCGTGCCATTCTGGATGTCCAAAAGATCCAAAAGATCATGGACTAATTTGCACTTAACCACAGCAATAGACGCATCGTCCTACTGTAAAACAACTCTGGTGAGTTTTTTTTTTTTTTTTTAAATCATTCAAACAAGCTGTTCGCACTTCTCGTTGCGGCTGCACTTTGTAGCCTGTTATGAGTTTTACTATTAATGTAATGTAAGTTATGATGTTGTGATCCGAGACAATATTGTCAATGCATAGTTGTTTGTTTTCATTTATTATGCATATGGAATAAATACTTGTTGCATTTTGGATGTATTGTCTGGTTATGGGCAGGCGCATGGTCGCTGTATGAATGTCACCTTTGCACGCACGTGAAACATTTCCGCCATTGCCGCTTGTATTACATTCTCGTGCTGTGTATCATAGCTGCTTTTATTGAGAAAAAAAACAAGAACCTCTTTATAAAGTAAGTGACGTCATGAAAATAAATTATTTTCTTAGCTACCCCACGTATCGGTCAAGCCCCCCCTTAGCACCGGGAGAGAAAAAATCCTGCCGCCGTGCATGGGACTGAGCAGGGTAAATTAATTGTATCCGCTGCATGGATAATATGTAGAAGGCGGCGCACATTATCAGATGCCAATCGGGTTTTAATAAATCCAGTTTGGTCGTTATGAATCAATTTTGTGAGATACGTTTCTAGGCGTGTCGCAAGCACCTTAGCGTAGAGTTTAACATCCCCATTTAGAAGGGAAAGGGGTCTATAATTACTGCATTGGGAAGGGTCTTTGTTGGGCTTGGGAAGCAGTGTGATTATAGCAGTATTAGCACCTGAGCTGAGTACACCTTTATCAATTGCAGTATTAATCATATCCAACAGTGGTGGGCCAAGAATGCCCCAGAAAGCAAGGTATAATTCCGGTGGAATGCCATCCCAGCCTGGGGATTTCCCTCTCTGCATGTGGACAAGAGCCTCTCGTAACTCTTCTAGGGAGATGGGAGAATTTAGTTTTTCGGACTCCTGTTCGGAGAGAGAGGGCAAAGTGTTTGAGTCCAGTGTTACTTCGGATTTGTAAAGATTAGAATAGAAAGTTTTAAATGCTAAATTAATTTCACCAGGCTCAGTTTAAGTGCGAAGGTGTGATTTGATGGCCAGGATGTTAGAATATTTTTCATTATTTTTCAGTCTTAAAGCTAATAAATGACTTGGCCTAGGTCCGTTGAAATAATATGTTCTCCTAGTTCTATGCATTAAGAACTTTGCCCTTTGCCTCAGCAACGAGTTTAACTCAGTTCTTGTTGCAGATATTTCAGCTAGTAAGGCATCAGTTTGTGTACTCTGTCGTCTGGCCTCGAGTTGTGCAAGGGCGCCTTCCAGTGTGTTTATTTTGAGGAGTCTGCTTTTTTTAAGGTGAGAGGAAAAAGAGATTGATGAATCTCTTATTGAGCCTTTAATTGCATCCCATACAATTCTGGGGTCCCCCACTGAACTTATGTTAAGTTCTATAAATAATGTTAGTGCATTGCTGAAAAAGACACAGAAATCTTCATTTTTGAGAAGAGAGGTGTTGAAACGCCAGCGTGATGCTCTAGGAGGAGTGCCCAGGAGGGTAAGATGAGCTGAGACTAAACTATGATCTGACAATGAGCAGGGTTTAATTGAAACAGTATGAATTTTAGAGAAAGAGGTAGGTGAAGCTAATAAATAATCTATTCTGGAGAAGGTCTGATGTCTGGCTGAGTAAAAGGTGTACTGTTTGAAAGTGGGATTAATTTTACGGTATAGGTCTGATAAACTAAGAGCTGAAAGAAAGTTGTTCAAGTCCTTGGAGGCACGTAACTGTGTGGGAGTAGACTGTTGAAGAGACTTATCAAATGCTAAGTTTACACAAGCGTTCATGTCTGCACCTATGATAAGTGAGAAATCTTGAAGATGTGATAAAACAGTGTTTAGATTAGGGAAAAAATCAGGTTCATATTGAGATGGGGCATAGATGGAGATAAAGGCAAATTTACGTCCTGAGATGATAGTTTTAATGTATGCAACCCTGCCATCCTCACTTCCAAACTTTTCTAGTATATTTAATGAGAGGTTGCGTTTCAGTACTACTAATGCACCCCTGGTTTTAGAGTTCAGGGATGCAGAGGCAGCCACATAGTAGTGTCTATTTGCGAAGCGATTAGTGTCAGCAGTTCTTAAATGGGATTCTTGTATGAAAGCAACATCAACTTGTTGTCTACGTAGGTAGTCTAAGCATGCAGTACGCTTAATTTGGCCATTTAGCCCATTTACATTCCAGCTAATAAAATGTAACTTAGCCATGTTTATCTATCAGAAAATTAATCTGTATTCATACAATAAACATGAGGTTGAGCAGTGCAGCAATTAAAAAGTAAAAGAAGAAAAAAAACAGAGAGAGATCCATACCAACCCTGATAAACCCTGTCGCCACAACCCTAGCCCTCTCCATTGAACGGGAGAGTGCTTGAACAACAATCACACCCTTATTAAGAATATAATTATAACCCACATTCGAGACATCTCTTAAAGAGTCTGCTGTTCCCCTAAACGTTGGACCCGTGATCCTTGAGTAGAGCGTCATCCTCAAATTCCCGCAGCCCCCCACCCCCCATTATAGATATCATAGGATACCGCAGTAATGACAAAAAATAATAAGTAATAAACACTTTGGTTATTAAGAGTTTGAAGATGATAATAATGTCAAAATATACAAGAAAAAAAAACGCGCAGTCAGCTTTGCTTCTGGCATTAAACAGTCCAACTTAGGATGCATGGCAGAGTTATACAGTAGTATTAAGTAAATGAAAGTACCTTACTCTTATTACCTTAATGGGAAGAAAAGAAAAGAAAAAGTTTTTAGCCATCGAGAGACTCAATGAAATCATTCGCCTCTTGTGGAGTGTTGAGAAAATGGCTTGCTCCTCCTCGCATTGCTTTCAGCCTGGCAGGGTAAAGGAGAAAAGTGCAAAAGCCCATCCGCTGCAAAGTATCCATGGAGTTCGAGAAGGCCAGCCTGCGTCTGAAAGTTTGTGTGCTGTAGTCTGGAGCAAAGCGAATAGCCACTCCATCCACCTGCACCGTTGTTTTCCGTGCGGCGCCTAGGATCCTATCTCTGTCGGTAAAACGCAACAGCTTCAACAGGAGATTGCGAGGAAAAGGTTTACCGTTAGCATTTTCCTTTGCTGCACCTACCCGATGTGCACGCATGATTTCCACTGAACCAAGCTTCGGAAACCACTTTGGAATAGCAGCAGATAAATAGGTAAGCGGATTTGATGTATCCGAGTTTTCAGGAATCCCATGCACTCGTATATTGTCTCTGCGCGACCTGTCTTCCATGTCAGTTACCTTGTCTTCCAGACTGGCACATATGGCAGTTAACTTACTTACAGATGCAGAGAGGCGGCCATCCACCTCACCCAGGCGGGTTTTACTTGTCTGCATGACTTCCATACACTTTAAAGTGTCAGCCCGCATGGCCACCATTTCGCTCCTAAATTCTGCCATTTGTTCTGCCACCAAGGCTTGCGTTTTAGCTGAAAGTTGAGCCACCACATCATCCACGAATTTAGGGATAGCTTCCTTGATAGCTTCCTTGACAGCTTCTGCGACTGCTAGCTTAACTAGCTCGGCTAACTCTTCACTGTCGACTGAACGAGACATTGTCTGCTTAGCAGCCGTCTTCCTCAATGTTGAAGTCATCACAATGTGTTGGAAACCTTTTAGAAAAACAATAAAATCGACCAAAAGTTGAAATATGCGGTTAAAATGTCAATATATAGGGGGAACCGTGGAGCTGTGTTGAGAAACTACTGCATCCCTCGAGATGGGTCACGTGACTCCTCAAATTATTTATTACAGTGCATGAAATGCCCTGTATTGTTATTCCTAGGCTTCTTCTTCTTCTTCTTCTTATTCTTGTTACCTTTTTCTGCGATTAATTCAGCCCGAACCGCTTAACGTAGAAACTTCATTCAAACTTTGTCGCGTAGGTCTTGTAAAGGACACTTATGCAGTGTTTTTTTCACTTTTCTAAACTTTATACTTTTTAAGATATTAAAGAAAAACATATATAAATTTCTCCCATTGACTTACATTGGGCCATTATGACATCATAATAGGGTCTTTAAACTGGCTTGCACCTGTGCTTTACTGACACCTGCGCCAAATCAAAGGAACCTCTTCTCGGTCCCTCTCAATTTAACTGTAACTAGGAACATTAAGACACCATTAAGACACCATCCATTCTCTATTTTTTTCTCTCCATCTCTCCATCTTTCTCTCTCAGTCAACTTTCTCTCACACTCAATCTCTCTTCTTCACTCCATTTGTATCTCCTTTTTTCAATATTTTCACTCTGTCTTTATCTCTTCATCCAGAGCCACTCTTGTTCACTCTTCTTTCCTTCTTCCACTCTTCTTTCCTTTCTTATTTTCTTCTTCCATTTTTCTTTCCTTCTTCCACTCTTCTTGCCTTTCTTTTTTCCTTCATCCACTCTTCTTTCCTTCTTCCACTTTTCTTTCCTTTCTTCACTCTTCTTTCCTTCTTACACTCTTCTTTCCTTTCTTCTTTCCTTCTTTCACTCTTCTTTCTTTTCTTATTTCCTTCTTCCACTCTTCTTTCCTTTCTTCTTTCCTTCTTTCACTCTTCTTTCTTTTCTTATTTCCTTCTTCCACTCTTCTTTCCTTCCTTCACTCTTCTTTCCTTTCTTCTTTCATTATTTCACTCTTCTCTTCTTTCCTTCCTCCACTCTTCTTTCCTTTCTTCACTCTTCTTTCTTTTCTTCTTTCCTTCTTTCACTCTTCTTTCCTTTCTTCTTTCCTTTTTCCACTCTTCTCTTCTTTCTTCACTCTTCTTTCCTTTTGTCTTTCCTTCTTCCACTCTTCTTTCCTTCTTTCACTCTCCTTTCTTTTCTTCTTTCTTTCTTAACCTTTGCATTTCATGCACTGGTATTTCCTTCAGGAAATGCATTTTCTAGTTTCTTTATGACATTTAGTTTATAGTTTAGTCAGCAACTTTGACATCTATATTCAACTGCATCCATACATAATCTCAAACTTTATTACAGTGCATGAAATGCCCTGTATTGTTATTCCTAGGCTTCTTCTTCTTCTTATTCTTGTTACCTCTTTCTGCGATTAATTCAGCCCGAACCGCTTAACGTAGAAACTTCATTCAAACTTTGTCGCGTAGGTCTTGTAAAGGACACTTATGCTATGTATTTTTCACTTTTCTAAACTTTATACTTTTTAAGATATTAAATAAAAACTAATCTAAATTTTCCCATTGACTTACATTGGGCCATTATGACATCATAATAGGGTCTTTAAACTGGCTTGCACCTGTGCTTCACTGACAGCTGCACCAAATCAAAGGAACCTCTTCTCTGTCCCACTCAATTTAACTGTAACTAGGAACATTAAGACACCTTCCATTCTCTACTTTTTTTTCTCTCCATCTCTCCATCTTTCTCTCTATCCCTCTCAGTCTACTTTCTCTCACACTCAATCTCTCTTCTTCACTCCATTTTTATCTCCTTTTTTCAATATTCTCTCTCTATTCAAAACACTCTCTTTCTCTCTTCCACTCTTCTTTCCTTCTTCCACTCTTCTTTCCTTCTTCCACTCTTCTTTCCTTCTTTCACTTTTCTTTCCTTTCTTCACTCTCCTTTCTTCTTTCCTTCTTTCACTCTTCTTTCCTTCTTCAACTATTATTTCCTTCTTTCACTCTTCTTTCCTTTCTTCACTCTTGTTACAGTGCATGAAATGCCCTGTATTGTTATTCCTAGGCTTCTTCTTCTTCTTCTTCTTATTCTTGTTACCTTTTTCTGCGATTAATTCAGCCCGAACCGCTTAACGTAGAAACTTCATTCAAACTTTGTCGCGTAGGTCTTGTAAAGGACACTTATGCTATGTATTTTTCACTTTTCTAAACTTTATACTTTTTAAGATATTAAATAAAAACGAATCTAAATTTTCCCATTGACTTACATTGGGCCATTATGACATCATAATAGGGTCTTTAAACTGGCTTGCACCTGTGCTTCACTGACAGCTGCACCAAATCAAAGGAACCTCTTCTCTGTCCCTCTCAATTTAACTGTAACTAGGAGCATTAAGACACCTTCCATTCTTTACTTTTTTTTCTCTCCATCTCTCCATCTTTCTCTCTATCCCTCTCAGTCTACTTTCTCTCACACTCAATCTCTCTTCTTCACTCCATTTTTATCTCCTTTTTTCAATATTTTCACTCTCTTTTTCTCTTCCACTCTTCTTTCCTTCTTACACTCTTCTTTCCTTTCTTCACTCTTCTTTCTTTTCTTCTTCCTTTCTTAACCTTTGCATTTCATGCACTGGTATTTCCTTCAGGAAATGCATTTTCTAGTTCTTGTTACCTTTTTCTGCGATTAATTCAGCCCGAACCGCTTAACGTAGAAACTTCATTCAAACTTTGTCGCGTAGGTCTTGTAAACGACACTTATGCTATGTATTTTTCACTTTTCTAAACTTTATACTTTTTAAGATATTAAAGAAAAACGAATATAAATGTCTCCCATTGACTTACATTGGGCCATTATGACATCATAATAGGGTCTTTAAACTGGCTTGCACCTGTGCTTCACTGACAGCTGCACCAAATCAAAGGAACCTCTACTCTCTCTGTCCCTCTCAATTTAACTGTAACTAGGAACATTAAAACACCATCCATTCTCTATTTTTTTCTCTCCATCTCTCCATCTTTCTCTCTCAGTCAACTTTCTCTCACACTCAATCTCTCTTCTTCGATCCATTTTTATCTCCTTTTTTCAATATTTCCACTCTGTCTTTATCTCTTCATCCAGAGCCACTCTTGTTCACTATTCTTTCCTTCTTCCACTCTTCTTTCCTTTCTTATTTTCTTCTTTCACTCTTCTTTCCTTTGTTCTTTCCTTCTTTCACTCTTCTTTCTTTTCTTATTTCCTTCTTCCACTCTTCTTTCCTTCCTTCACTCTTCTTTCCTTTCTTCTTTCATTATTTCACTCTTCTTTCTTTTCTTCTTTCCTCCTTCCACTCTTCTTTCCTTTCTTCACTCTTATTTCTTTTCTTCTTTCCTTCTTTCACTCTTCTTTCCTTTCTTCTTTCCTTCTTCCGCTCTTCTCTCCTTTTTTCACTCTTCTTTCCTTTTGTCTTTCCTTCTTCCACTCTTCTTTCCTTTCTTCTTTCCTTCTTTCACTCTTCTTTCTTTTCTTCTTCCTTTCTTAACCTTTGCATTTCATGCACTGGTATTTCCTTCAGGAAATGCATTTTCTAGTTACAGTGCATGAAATGCCCTGTATTGTTATTCCTAGGCTTCTTCTTCTTATTACAGTGCATGAAATGCCCTGTATTGTTATTCCTAGGCTTCTTCTTCTTCTTCTTCTTCTTCTTCTTCTTCTTCTTCTTATTCTTGTTACCTTTTTCTGTGATTAATTCAGCCCGAACCACTTAACGTAGAAACTTCATTCAAACTTTGTCGCGTAGGTCTTGTAAACGACACTTATGCTATGTATTTTTCACTTTTCTAAACTTTATACTTTTTAAGATATTAAAGAAAAACGAATATAAATTTCTCCCATTGACTTACATTGGGCCATTATGACATCATAATAGGGTCTTTAAACTGGCTTGCACCTGTGCTTTACTCTGCCGTGCTAAGGCAAAAGACCGTAACTTCAAGTTTGGTCAAAAATGAGTTTTTGACGTATTTGTAAAATATCAGCAGTAATTAAACAAATGTACTGATATTAAATGTACTACTAACATGCCATTATCAAATTAAAGCCAGTGACATCAGTATTTTGCTTGATTTCACGATGTATAGGCTACCGACAGTTAGCATACCAAGCTAGGTAGCATTACCATTAGAATTGCATGGCAGATATGCTAAGCTATCGGGCTATTCCCCCACCCAGTGCCTGTGGCTAGTCCGAAAAAGGTGCATCTAAATCGGGTAACTTCGCTTGGCGAGCGGGGGCATGTGGAGGGGGAAAATGGGCCTCATTCTCTATCGTTCTCTCTCTCTCTCTCTCTCTCTCTCTCTCTCACACACACACACACACACACACACACACACACACACACCCCAATGGACTGACATAGATGTTTTATGTGTTTCATGTGACAATTCAAGTTCATTGTTTTATGTGCTTAATGTGATAATTCAATGGTGTGTGTGTGTGTGTGTGTGTGTGTGTGTGTGTGATAATCATTGTATTGGTAATTGTGATAAATGAAATAGTATTACTACTGATTAATTAATAGGGTCATTATTCCATTGTTATCATACCACTGAGCTTTAACATAGAAGTTACTGCCTTCTGCCTTAGTATGCTTCACTGACACCTGTGCCAAATCCAAAGAACCTCTTCTCTCTCTGTCCCTCTCAATTTAACTGTAACTAGGAACATTAATACACCATCCATTCTCTATTTTTTTTTCTCTCCATCTCTCCATCTTTCTCTCTGTCAACTTTCTCTCACACTCAATCTCTCTTCTTCACTCCATTTTTATCTCCTTTTTTCAATATTTTCACTCTCTCTTTATCTCTTCATCCAGAGCCACTCTTGTTCACTCTTCTTTCCTTCTTCCACTCTTCTTTCCTTTCTTATTTTCTTCTTCCATTTTTCTTTCCTTCTTCCACTCTTCTTGCCTTTCTTTTTTCCTTCATCCACTCTTCTTTCCTTCTTCCACTTTTCTTTCCTTTCTTCACTCTTCTTTCCTTCTTACACTCTTCTTTCCTTTCTTCTTTCCTTCTTTCACTCTTCTTTCTTTCCTTATTTCCTTCTTCCACTCTTCTTTCCTTCCTTCACTCTTCTTTCCTTTCTTCTTTCATTATTTCACTCTTCTTTCTTTTCTTCTTTCCTTCTTCCACTCTTCTTTCCTTTCTTCACTCTTCTTTCTTTTCTTCTTTCCTTCTTTTACTCTTCTTTCCTTTCTTCTTTCCCTCTTCCACTCTTCTCTCCTTTCTTCACTCTTCTTTCCTTTTGTCTTTCCTTCTTCCACTCTTCTTGCCTTTCTTTTTTCCTTCATCCACTCTTCTTTCCTTCTTCCACTTTTATTTCCTTTCTTCACTCTTCTTTCCTTCTTACACTCTTCTTTCCTTTCTTCTTTCCTTCTTTCACTCTTCTTTCTTTTCTTCTTCCTTTCTTAACCTTTGCATTTCATGCACTGGTATTTCCTTCAGGAAATGCATTTTCTAGTTATTATTCTTGTTACCTTTTTCTGCGATTAATTCAGCCCGAACCGCTTAACGTAGAAACTTCATTCAAACTTTGTCGCATAGGTCTTGTAAAGGATACTTATGCTATGTATTTTTCACTTTTCTAAACTTTATACTTTTTAAGTTATTAAAGAAAAACGAATCTAAATTTTCCCATTGACTTACATTGGGCATTATGACATCATAATAGGGTAATTAAACTGGCTTGCACCTGTGCTTCACTGACACCTGCGGCAAGCCTCCAAGGGTCCTCTTCTCTCTGTACCTCTCCATGCAACTGTATAACTAGGAATATTAATAGACACCTTCCATACTGTACTTTTTTTCTCTCTCTCCTTCTTTCTCTCCATCACTCTCATTCTACTTTCTCTCACACTCCATCTCTCTGCTTCACTCTTTTTTTCTCCTTCTTTCAATATTTTCACTCTCTCTTTACTGTCTTTATCCAGAGCCACTCTTGTTCACTCTTCTTTCCTTACTTTGTTTCTTCCTCGGTAACACTTTATAATAACCCTCCGTAATAAACCATTTATGAAGCATTTGTTCATAGTTTGTTTATCATTTACAAATTGTTACCCCAACATTTACAAACCTTAGTAATGTATTTGTAAATGAGTAGTAATGTATTTATGAACCTGTTTTCTAATGATCTATAAGAGTTTTTTTATAAGGATTAAGTTAGCAATTTATAAATGAGTATTAATGTATTTACAAACATATTTCAAATGATTTTCTAATGATCTATAATATCATATATAAGGACATGAGAAAGCTGTTTTGAAATGAGTATAGATGTATTTATGAACATGTTTCAAATGATTTTCTAACTATCTAAAATATAATTTAAAAGGACATTAGTAAGCTATTTGTAAACGAGTAGTCAAGTGTGTATGAACATTTTTCAAACCATTTTCTAATTATTTATAAGATCATCAATAAGGTATATAATAATGGTCTGCTCACATTTTGTAAATAATTTACAAATGATTAAGCAAGCAAGTTTCAATGAGTTAGTAATGCTTCATAATATCCTTTATAAGGTATGTGCTGATGGTCTGCTCACCATTTATGAGTCATCATGAATACTCTTTGTCATACATAAGCTATCGACCAATTCATACGTGAAATAATATATATGAGCACATGTAACACCTTAGTTTATGCTTAATATAGGTTTTTAGAAACCATTTACTTACCATTAGTAACGTGTTTTGCATGGGTTGATATGAAGTGGGCACTGTCTATACTTTATAAGCATTTACAAATGGCCAGTAACTGAGGAACATACTATAGAAACCATTTACTTACCATTAGTAAAGTGTTTTGCATGGGTTAATATAAAGTTGGCACTGTCTATACTTTATAAGCATTTACAAAAGGCCCGTTACTGAGGAACATGCTATAGAAACCATTTATTTATCATTAGTAAAGTGTTTTGCATGGGTTGATATAAAGTTGAGGCTGTCTATACTTTATAAGCATTTACAAATGGCCTGTTACTGAGGGACATACCATAAGTCAACACTTCTGCCGCAAAAACTCAAAAAATGACCTCAAACGTTAGGTTGTTAAACATATCAATGGCAAAAACACACAACACAGCATCGAGGGAATGAAGTGAAATTGGAAAACATTTATTTAAGAAACTACACTCACAATAAATTCACATTTAAACATGCATTCTAATATGCTAAACACAACAGCAACAACAACAATGGAACTTTAACTGTCTAAGGTCTATATCCCTCGTACGGGATATTTTTATTTTTTTGTCAAAAAAAATGTAAAGCTCCGCGAGTTTTCGTCTTAGAGACATAAAAAGAACAACCACGGAAACATTGAACCCTTTTCTTTTATAATATATACAGTTCAAAATTTTAAAATAAATAAGCACTTTGTCAGGGGAATAGAACTGATGTGTTGCACTTTCTAGTATCTGAGTGGGGTTTCTGCTGCTAAGGACCCACCCATTAGCAAATGACAGCTATTCATATGATAAGGAGATGGTGATTCAGTGATCTCCATTGGGTCATGATGTGGCAAGATTCACTCCGGGGGGTTTGGGCCACAAAGACATTCTAGGGCCATTAGGATATGGCCTTTGTCTTTGCGAGAGGTGTCACAGGTTTGTTCACACCAACTCATCAATATGCATTTGTAGGGGCACAGATTTAGGAATGGTACAGGACACTCTGAAATTATAAATATGTGGTAGTGAAACAAGACATACTTTCTGAATGCTAAACTAACATGTGTTTAGCCAACACCTATGTTTACAAGGCTCAGAAATAAAAAGTCTTGTGAATAAATCTTTACAATGTGTTTATGTACAAAGTCTGAGCACCTCTGAAACAAGGATTTTCCAAGGGTATGTTTACATTTGATTTAAATTAAACTTTTTTTTACTACATTCCTTTTACTTACATGATATTATTGCTGAGGTCGTCTAGAATAGAATAATATATTCCATTTGTGCATCAATGTTTTAAGTTAAGCAAAATGTACAAAAACATCAAGGCATGTCAGACAACTTAGAAAAGTCTAAAAGGCCTTGGACCTTAGAGTGTTAAATAAGGGGATCAGCTAATTTGTTTTATTTATTTGCAAAAGTTTGCCAGACTCTTTATATAATTTTAATTTGGTTACAATGCTTTCGTCCCCCTCTATGGCATCCTTACACCTCTGTGTAAAACTAGAGCTCCTCCGTGGAGGAAGAGTCGGAAGAAGAGTCGGATGACGCGTCGGAGGAATCAGGCCCTGACTTGGATGAAGCGCTTGAGTCGGTTCTCTGCGACTGACTTTTCTTCGCCTCTGGTGGTGTGCCCTTGTCCTTTTTTTTTGCTGCTAAAAACAGACAATGACAGAGGATGATTAGTGGAAAATATAAGCATGTGGGTGGCACACTAGTAAGTGTGATGGTCTTATAGTTTTCTGAGTTCAAAATCATCCTGTTACTGTTTTTTGTTTTATTATTTACTGTATTAAAAATATCATAATTCATTAGTTATTATTAATTAAAGTTTGTCTTTCTGTAAAATAAAGAAATACAGAATACAGAATACAAATATACATATGTAGCAACCTGTACCAATATCCTTAATATTTAACAATATACATAATTACATAGTAATTATGAATTATTTATATAGAACAGGTCGATGCAAACGTACGTGAGGAAATTACTAGTATGAAACCACTAGTGTCAATCAACATAAACACGAAGAGAGTAATGCTAGCAGGAAAAAGCAATTATGCAGTTACATCATCAGTAACACATACGGCTACACAATGTTAACTGTATGTTAGCATTAGAGATTATAAGCACGTGGTATTAGACCATGAGGGCACGTATGGGCTGGCATGAAAAGGTTTCAAGTTCCCAAGTGTATTGTCAAATATGGCAAATTGACTTACTCATAGCCAGTTGTTCCCTCAGGAAGTCCCTCTCAAATAGT
Organism: Sprattus sprattus; assembly: GCF_963457725.1. Classification (NCBI taxonomy): domain Eukaryota; kingdom Metazoa; phylum Chordata; class Actinopteri; order Clupeiformes; family Clupeidae; genus Sprattus; species Sprattus sprattus. The sequence goes on along the minus strand of NC_137925.1, from coordinate 28,236,471 downwards.
CATGTCTTTCAGCATCTCCTGCTGCCAGTCCAATTTCTGCCTGGCCATCTCCAGCTCATGGCGCAGTCTAGTTGACGTCAATTGGGCAATAGGAGCGAGTGTGGTCCTAGCTAAATGTTTGGGGGAAAGAATACAACTTTTCAATAAAAATGTTCACACCGCTAATTTCAAATCATGAAGGTTAATCATATGCAAATTCAGCAAGAAGGGAAATAGTTTTGTTAGTCTAAGGTTACTAGCTACGTAGTGTAACAGGTGGAACCAACCAAAGGAAAAAGTTATATTAAATGTATTATTTAATTAAAACTTCAAACAATTATTTCACACTGAAACACTTTCCACCCTGTTCATGACAATATTCTTAACACAGATACCTGTCCTACTCACCGGTGAGTTCTTCTAACTGAAACAAAAGGCACAATAACCAGAACACAAAATATCATTGCCCCGTCAACATGCACTAAATCCACTGTGTGTTAATAACACTAGCAACATACATTCATAAATGCAATACACTTATATACATAAATGCAACAAAAGAACGTTTTGCCCATTAAACACATTACACAATCAAAATGCAATGTGTTTCACATTCACTATGCTGTTCGTTGCACTGTTCTGTTCAACGTTTAGTTCAAAATGGTTGGGCCACGGTCATCAAAGTGTATGGAAATGTTCCCAAGATGGATATTACCGTACCGGACACTTTGCAGCTCAATGACGATGTGGAGTCACATGTGGGAGGGTATTACTTATCACAACATCAATCAGTAGCGTGGGAGAGGGAGGGAGAGAGAGAGAGAGAGAGAGAGAGAGAGAGCAAGCAAGTGTGCTGCACGCACATCAGGGGCTGTAGTGGTGGAAACGGCTAGCTGTCCCCCTTCGTTGGCGTGGTGTAGTCTCCGATGTTGGCGACGAGCTAGTTTCTAAATATTAATACACTTTGCTAACTAGCGAGGACATTCCGCCTCACACTACAACGTGCTATATACTTCTTAGCAGTAACACCGGGCGATCTTCAGAGCTGGTGATGTAAATTCTTGCTTCCTCCACACGGCCACTCTACCGTAGTTCATCCGTAACACGGACACTTACAGACCTAACAAACTTGGAGCTAAACTTGCAATTAACTGACTTATCCTACCGTCACTCTTTCTCAATCACATGTAAGCTATCCGGGCGCCGCCATCTTCTCTCTTAACATTCTCCGTCTGCCCCTTGGCCAATAGAGAGAGCGGAGAGGGCGGGACAAGGGGCAGACGGAGAATGTTAAGAGAGAAGATGGCGGCGCCCGGATGGCTCACATGTGATTGAGAAAGAGTGACGGTAGGATAAGTCAGTTAATTGCAAGTTTAGCTCCAAGTTTGTTTGGTCTGTTAGTGTCCATGTTACGGATGTTACGGATGAACTACGGTAGAGTGGTCGTGTGGAGGAAGCAAGAATTTACATCACCTGCTCCGAAGATCGCCCGGTGTTACTGCTAAGAAGTATAGCACGTTGTAATGTGAGGCGGAATGTCCTCGCTAGTTAGCACAGTGTATTCATATTTAGAAACTAGCTTGTCGCCAACATCGGAGACTACACCACGCCAACGAACGAGGACAGCTAGCCGATTCCACCACTACAGCCCCTGATCCTCCCTCCCTCCCTCTCTCTCTCTCTCTCCCTCTCTCTCTCTCCCACGCTACTGATTGATGTTGTGGTAAGTAATACCCTCCCACATCGTCAATGAGCTGCAAAGTGTCCGGGACGGTAATATCCATCTTTGGAACATTTCCATACACTTTGATGACCGTGGCTCAACCATTTTGAACTAAACGTTGAACAGAACAGTGCAACGAACAGCATAGTGAATGTGAAAAACATTGAATTTTGATTGTGTAATGTGTTTAATGGGCAAAACGTTCTTTTGTTGCATTCATGTATATAAGTTTATTGCATTTATGAATGTATGTTACTAGTGTTATTAACACACAGTGGATTTAGTGCAAGTTGGTACGGGGCAATGATATTTTGTGTTCTGGTTATTGTGCCTTTTGTTTCAGTTAGAAGAACTCGCCGGTGAGTAGGACAGGTATCTGTGTTAAGAATATTGTCATGAACAGGGTGGAAAGTGTTTCAGTGTGAAATAATTGTTTGAAGTTTTAATTAAATAATACATTTAATATAACTTTTTCCTATGGTTGGTTCCACCTGTTACACTACGTAGCTAGTAACCTTAGACTAACAAAACTATTTCCCTTCTTGCTGAATTTGCATATGATTAACCTTCATTATTTGAAATTAGCGGTGTGAACATTTTTATTGAAAAGTTGTATTCTTTCCCCCAAACATTTAGCTAGGACCACACTCGCTCCTATTGCCCAATTGACGTCAACTAGACTGCGCCATGAGCTGGAGATGGCCAGGCAGAAATTGGACTGGCAGCAGGAGATGCTGAAAGACATGACTATTTGAGAGGGACTTCCTGAGGGAACAACTGGCTATGAGTAAGTCAATTTGCCATATTTGACAATACACTTGGGAACTTGAAACCTTTTCATGCCAGCCCATACGTGCCCTCATGGTCTAATACCACGTGCTTATAATCTCTAATGCTAACATACAGTTAACATTGTGTAGCCGTATGTGTTACTGATGATGTAACTGCATAATTGCTTTTTCCTGCTAGCATTACTCTCTTCGTGTTTATGTTGATTGACACTAGTGGTTTCATACTAGTAATTTCCTCACGTACGTTTGCATCGACCTGTTCTATATAAATAATTCATAATTACTATGTAATTATGTATATTGTTAAATATTAAGGATATTGGTACAGGTTGCTACATATGTATATTTATATTCTGTATTCTGTATTTCTTTATTTTACAGAAAGACAAACTTTAATTAATAACTAATGAATTATGATATTTTTAATACAGTAAATAATAAAACAAAAAACAGTAACAGGATGATTTTGAACTCAGAAAGCTATAAGACCATCACACTTACTAGTGTGCCACCCACATGCTTATATTTTCCACTAATCATCCTCTGTCATTGTCTGTTTTTAGCAGCAAAAAAAAAGGACAAGGGCACACCACCAGAGGCGAAGAAAAGTCAGTCGCAGAGAACCGACTCAAGCGCTTCATCCAAGTCAGGGCCTGATTCCTCCGACGCGTCATCCGACTCTTCTTCCGACTCTTCCTCCACGGAGGAGCTCTAGTTTTACACAGAGGTGTAAGGATGCCATAGAGGGGGACGAAAGCATTGTAACCAAATTAAAATCATATAAAGAGTCTGGCAAACTTTTGCAAATAAATAAAACAAATTAGCTGATCCCCTTATTTAAAGTTCCATTGTTGTTGTTGCTGTTGTGTTTAGCATATTAGAATGCATGTTTAAATGTGAATTTATTGTGAGTGTAGTTTCTTAAATAAATGTTTTCCAATTTCACTTCATTCCCTCGATGCTGTGTTGTGTGTTTTTGCCATTGATATGTTTAACAACCTAACGTTTGAGGTCATTTTTTGAGTTTTTGCGGCAGAAGTGTTGACTTATGGTATGTCCCTCAGTAACAGGCCATTTGTAAATGCTTATAAAGTATAGACAGTCTCAACTTTATATCAAACCATGCAAAACACTTTACTAATGATAAGTAAATGGTTTCTATAGTATGTTCCTCAGTAACGGGCCGTTTGTAAATGCTTATAAAGTATAGACAGTGCCAACTTTATATTAACCCATGCAAAACACTTTACTAATGGTAAGTAAATGGTTTCTATAGTATGTTCCTCAGTTACTGGCCATTTGTAAATGCTTATAAAGTATAGACAGTGCCCACTTTACATTAACCCATGCAAAACACGTTACTAATGGTAAGTAAATGGTTTCTAAAAACCTATATTAAGCATAAACTAAGGTGTTACATGTGCTCACATATATTATTTCACGTATGAATTGGTCGATAGCTTATGCATGACAAAGATTATTCATGATGACTCGTAAATGGTGAGCAGACCATCAGCACATACCTTATAAAGGATATTATGAAGCATTACTAACTCATTGAAACTTGCTTGCTTAATCATTTGTAAATTATTTACAAAATGTGAGCAGACCATTATTATATACCTTATTGATGATCTTATAAATAATTAGAAAATGGTTTGAAAAATGTTCATACACACATGACTACTCGTTTACAAATAGCTTACTAATGTCCTTATAAATGATCTTTCAGATCGTTAGAAAATCATTTGAAACATGTTCATAAATACATCTATACTCACTTCAAAACAGCTTACTCATGTCCTTATATATGATATTATAGATCATTAGAAAATCATTTGAAAAATGTTTGTAAATACATTAATACTCATTTATAAATCGCTAACTTAATCCTTATAAAAAACTCTTATAGATCATTAGAAAACAGGTTCATAAATACATTACTACTCATTTACAAATACATTACTAAGGTTTGTAAATGTCGGGGTAACGATTTGTAAATGATAAACAAACTATGAACAAATGCTTCATAAATGGTTTATTACGGAGGGTTATTATAAAGTGTTACCTCTTCCTCTCTCCTTTCCTTCTTTCTACTCTTCTTTACTTTCTTCTTTCCTTCTTCCACTCTTCTTTCCTTTCTTCTTCCCTTCTTCCACTCTTCTTACCTTTTTCTTTTCTTCTTTCCTTCTTCTTTCTTTTCTTCTTATCTTCTTTGGCTCTTCTTCCCTTCTTCCACTCTTCTTCTCTTTCTTCACTCTTCTTTCCTTTCTTCTTTCCTTCTTCCACTCTAATTTCCTTTCTTCACTCTTCTTTCCTTTCTTCTTCCCTTCTTCCACTCTTCTTTCTTTCTTCCACTCTTCTTTCCTTTCTTCACTCTTCTTTCCTTTCTTCTTTCCTTCTTCCACTCTTCTTTCCTTCTTTTACTGTTCTTTCCTTTCTTCCTTCCTTCTTTCACTTTTCTTTTCTTTTATTCGTTCTTTCTTAACTTTTGCATTTCATGCACTGGTATTTCCTTCAGGAAATGCATTTTCTAGTTACAGTGCATGAAATGCCCTGTATTGTTATTCCTAGGCTTCTTCTTCTTCTTCTTCTTCTTCTTATTCTTGTTACCTTTTTCTGCGATTAATTCAGCCCGAACCGCTTAACGTAGAAACTTCATTCAAACTTTGACGCGTAGGTCTTGTAAACGACACTTATGCTATGTATTTTTCACTTTTCTAAACTTTATACTTTTTAAGATATTAAAGAAAAACAAATATAAATGTCTCCCATTGACTTACATTGGGCCATTATGACATCATAATAGGGTCTTTAAACTGGCTTGCACCTGTGCTTCACTGACAGCTGCACCAAATCAAAGGAACCTCTACTCTCTCTGTCCCTCTCAATTGAACTGTAACTAGGAACATTAAGACACCATCCATTCTCTACTTTTTTTTCTCTCCATCTCTCCATCTTTCTCTCTCAGTCAACTTTCTCTCACACTCAATCTCTCTTCTTCACTCCATTTTTATCTCCTTTTTTCAATATTTTCACTCTCTCTTTATCTCTTCATCCAGAGCCACTCTTGTTCACTCTTCTTTCCTTCTTCCACTCTTCTTTCCTTTCTTATTTTCTTCTTTCACTCTTCTTTCCTTTGTTCTTTCCTTCTTTCACTCTTCTTTCTTTTCTTATTTCCTTCTTCCACTCTTCTTTCCTTCCTTCACTCTTCTTTCCTTTCTTCTTTCATTATTTCACTCTTCTTTCTTTTCTTCTTTCCTTCTTCCACTCTTCTTTCCTTTCTTCACTCTTCTTTCTTTTCTTCTTTCCTTCTTTCACTCTTCTTTCCTTCTTCCGCTCTTCTCTCCTTTCTTCACTCTTCTTTCCTTTTGTCTTTCCTTCTTCCACTCTTCTTTCCTTTCTTCTTTCCTTCTTTCACTCTTCTTTCTTTTCTTCTTCCTTTCTTAACCTTTGCATTTCATGCACTGGTATTTCCTTCAGGAAATGCATTTTCTAGTTATTACAGTGCATGAATTGCCCTGTATTGTTATTCCTAGGCTTCTTCTTCTTCTTCTTCTTCTTCTTCTTGTTACCTTTGTCTGCGATTAATTCAGCCCGAACCGCTTAACTTAGAAACTTCATTCAAACTTTGTCGCGTAGGTCTTGTAAACGACACTTATGCTATGTATTTTTCACTTTTCTAAACTTTATACTTTTTAAGATATTAAATAAAAACGAATATAAATTTCTCCCATTGACTTACATTGGGCCATTATGACATCATAATAGGGTCTTTAAACTGGCTTGCACCTGTGCTTCACTGACAGCTGCACCAAATCAAAGGAACCTCTACTCTCTCTGTCCCTCTCAATTTAACTGTAACTAGGAACATTAAGACACCATCCATTCTCTATTTTTTTTCTCTCCATCTCTCCATCTTTCTCTCTCAGTCAACTTTCTCTCACACTCAATCTCTCTTCTTCACTCCATTTTTATCTCCTTTTTTCAATATTTTCACTCTCTCTTTATCTCTTCATCCAGAGCCACTCTTGTTCACTCTTCTTTCCTTCTTCCACTCTTCTTTCCTTTCTTATTTTCTTCTTTCCTTTGTTCTTTCCTTCTTTCACTCTTCTTTCTTTTCTTATTTCCTTCTTCCACTCTTCTTTCCTTCCTTCACTCTTCTTTCCTTTCTTCTTTCATTATTTCACTCTTCTTTCTTTTCTTCTTTCCTTCTTCCACTCTTCTTTCCTTTCTTCACTCTTCTTTCTTTTCTTCTTTCCTTCTTTCACTCTTCTTTCCTTTCTTCTTTCCTTCTTCCGCTCTTCTCTCCTTTCTTCACTCTTCTTTCCTTTTGTCTTTCCTTCTTCCACTCTTCTTTCCTTTCTTCTTTCCTTCTTTCACTCTTCTTTCTTTTCTTCTTCCTTTCTTAACCTTTGCATTTCATGCACTGGTATTTCCTTCAGGAAATGCATTTTCTAGTTCTTGTTACCTTTTTCTGCGATTAATTCAGCCCGAACCGCTTAACATAGAAACTTAATTCAAACTTTGTCGCGTAGGTATTGTAAAGGACACTTATGCTATGTATTTTTCACTTTTCTAAACTTTATACTTTTTAAGATATTAAATAAAAACGAATCGAAATTTTCCCATTGACCTACATTGGGCCATTATGACATCATAATAGGGTCTTTAAACTGGCTTGCACCTGTGCTTCACTGACAGCTGCACCAAATCAAAGGAACCTCTTCTCTGTCCCTCTCAATTTAACTGTAACTAGGAACATTAAGACACCTTCCATTCTCTACTTTTTTTCTCTCCATCTCTCCATCTTTCTCTCTATCCCTCTCAGTCTACTTTCTCTCACACTCAATCTCTCTTCTTCACTCTATTTTTATCTACTTTTTTCAATATTTTCACTCTCTTTTTCTCTTTCACTCTTCTTTCCTTCTTCCACTCATCTTTCCTTCTTCCACTCTTCTTTCCTTCTTTCACTTTTCTTTCCTTTCTTCACTCTCCTTTCTTCTTTCCTTCTTTCACTCTTCTTTCCTTCTTCAACTATTATTTCCTTCTTTCACTCTTCTTTCCTTTCTTCACTCTTCTTTCATTTCTTCACTCTTCTTTCTTTTCTTCTTTCCTTCTTTCACTCTTCTTTCCTTCATCCTCTCTTCTCTCCTTTCTTCACTCTTCTATCCTTTCTTCTTTCCTTCTTCCACTCTTCTTTCCTTTCTTCTTTCCTTCTTTCACTCTTCTTTCTTTTCTTCTTCCTTTCCTAACTTTTGCATTTCATGCACTGGTATTTCCTATGCATTTTCTAGTTTGTTGGTGTATCTCCAAAAACAAAGGCTATACAACATTAAAACATTTCTTAATGAAAAGGAAACATGCATCACAATAATACTTCAGTGTAACCTGTACCTATGTGGAGTGCAAATATGTCTTGCTATTACACTACCCAACAGCCACACCGACGTCTGCTAACACTACAGAATGCATAATTCCTACGGGCACTGCACTAGTATGAATAAACTCAATGAGTTTCTCACAATGAAGGTTCAAAGGCACTGGTGCCACTGCGTCTTAGTGTTTTAAGATGGTTCTAGAATAAAGGCTAGTGCTCTGTCACCATGGGGTTGCCAGGGGCTTAATGTATGCTAACGCATGCACACATGCTCGAGGAGTGAGCTTCTGATTCCATTACATCATAATGCTTGGTTGTCATGGTACACATGCTCTAGTAGTGAGCTTCTGCTTCCATTACATCACAGTGCATAGTTGTCATGGCGAGCACATCACAGGGGGCTGCTGGAGGCTTTGATTTCTCTGGCGTGTTTGTGGGGGAGTCAGGTGGGGGTCGAGGGGTCGGTCACTTCTGCCCAGATCCCTCGATAATCTCGTACTTCTTTCAACATTTCTGAATACATTCAGAGGCCAATAATAGTTTAATGAAAAGCTCCATCAGCTGACAAAACTCGCTGCAGTTGCATCTTCACTCTCAGGTTTTTCACATAATAGGCAGGTCATTGTATCCTCCAGTCTCATGTGCTTGAGAGAAAAGGCAGATGATTGTATCCTAAGTCTCAGGTGTATGAGAGAGTAGGCTCCTCAGACTCAGGTGTATGAGATGTAGGCCAGATATTGACAATGATAGGCTTCTGTCTTGTTTGTGTAATGAGGATGACTACAGTAAAGCTGCTCTCCTTCTCTCTGTTCATTCTTGTCATTAACCTTTGACCTTAACTGTCTTCACAAGACATTTATACTTAATTAGCTGACGGTCATTATCAGCTGAGACCACAGCATGATTTTTACTCTCATTGAACAAAATAACGACGTAAACATTCATTTTCCCAGGTCAAACGGACTTGATTGTACTACGGAGAGTGTGCTATCTCTCAGTACGAATGAGAGGCTGTAGGGTCCTGTGATGGTGAGCTGTGTTAGCGTTAGCTGTGTTAGCGTCTGTTTCATGCTGACGCGGGAAGGCTGTGTTAGCGTTAGCTGCATTAGCGTAAGCTGTGTTAGCGTCTGTTCCATGCTTGCGCAGGAAGGCTGTGTTAGCGTTAGCTGCTTTAGTGTCTGTTTCATGCTGACGCAGGAAGGCTGTGTTAGCGTTAGCTGCGTTAGCTGCGTTAGCTGCGTTAGCTGCGTTAGTTGCGTTTGCGTAAGCTGTGTTAGCGTCTGTTCCTCGTCACCTCTTTGTCTCCCTTGTGTGCTTAGCAGAGGGTCATCTCACCTTGGAGGAGAATATCTCTGAGTGTATCTGTGAGGTTTGTGTGTGTGTGTGTGTATCAGTGAGTGTGTGGATGTGTGTGTGTGTGTGTGTGTGTGTGTGTGTGTGTGCGTGCACACCTCTCCGCTCCTCTCCCTTTTCCCTCTCTCACATTTCTCCTCTCCTCTCCTCTCCTCTCCTCTCCTCGCCTCTCTCTCCCTCTCTCACATCTCTCCTCTCTCTCCCTCTCTCACATCTCTCCTCTCTTCTCTTCTACTTTTTTTTTCATATCTTCCTTTGAGAGAGCAGGGGAAAGTATCCTTTGGTGTCCAGGAAGAATATCCATTCAGCTATGTGCACGGGGGAATTATGGTTCATTCTTGGCTGCTAGTCTCCTGGAAAATAAGCCGTGCATTTGTTTGTTCGTCGAGTCCTCTCGAGTGCCCTTTCACTGCGCCCTCAACTATTCAACACCTGCTGAATGAGACACACACACACACACACACACACACACACACACACACACACAGTTATTTACCAGGGCAATTAAACATTGCCCTCACCTCCAGCTTGGTGTAATTAGGAGACGCATGAGCAGCCCCTAATTACAGGAACGGTGAAATTGTTACTAAGCAGAGGATTCTGGGAAGATGGGCCATGAATTAAATGTGAAGTGTGATAATGAGTGAGCCAGGGTGGAGAGAGGAGAGAGGAGGATGGAGAGAGGAGGGAGGAGGGTGGAGAGAGGAAAGAGGAGGATGGAGAGAGGAGGTTGGATGGAGAGAGGAGGAAGGTAGGAGGAGAGAGGAGAGAGACAGAGAGAGAGGAGACAGAGGAGAGGAGGGAGGAGAGAGGAGGATGGAGAGAGGAGGGAAGAGAGAGGAGGATGAAGAGAGGAGGGTGGAGAGAGGAGAGAGGTGGATGGAGAGAAGAGAGAGGAGGATGGAGACAAGAAAGAGCAGAGAGGAGAGAGGAGGATGGAGGGAGGAGAGAGGAGGATGGAGAGAGGAGGGAGGAGAGAGGAGGGTGGAGAGAGGAGGATGGAGAGAGGAGGGAGGATGGAGAGAGCAGGAAGGTAGGAGGAGAGAGAGAGAGAGAGGATAGAAAGGAGAGGAGAGAGGAGGATGGAGAGAGGAGGGAGGAGAGAGAAGAGAGAGAGAGGAGGGTGGAGAGAGAGAGAGGAGAGAGGAGGATGGAGGGAGGTGAGAGGAGAAAGGAGAGAGGAGAGAGGAGGATGGAGGATGGAGGGAGGAGAGAGGAGGATGGAGACCACCCAGACACCAAGGTAATTATGTCATCTTTACTCCCTTGACGTGACACAGCAAAAAGTGTCATTGACAAAATGAATACAAAACTCATGTCCCTCTGTGCTGGAATACATAATGTTAAAATTGTCCATCATAATAACATTACTGTTAACCATCTGTATGACAATGTGAACATCCACATAGAAGGAATGAAGCGGTTTGCCAAAAACCTTTAAGACTCTGCATTGAACAGAGAAAGTCGTTCAAGCCTAAACTTAGTGAATAGTCCCTTAATCCAAGATGGACAGAGCTCAGTTCAGGCAAATACGATTGCCGCTGCTGTACCTAATAGAAATACAGATCTGGGCCTCGTTTCCCGATAACGACGTATCTTAACGGCCTACGTGGATTTTCGCGACATCGTAGACTAAGTAACACTTTCTATTTACGTGTGTTTCCCAACCATCAACTTAAAGTCAGGTGCACGAGCGCAACGTGCACGAGTTCTTAAGTAGCTCTTAGGAGCTGTTTTCGTCAGGTTAACCTGTTTACGTTAATTGCTGTGAAATTAGCTAGCCTATGCGTGCATGGAACGTGCACTGTGCACTGAATTCGGGGCGGGGATAGTAACGCCATCTCCAGCAGAGTAGCCTATTTAAACTGTGTTCCCATTGTAAGGACATTTATTACGATCTGTCTGAGAGTGGGCTGTCAAAGCTAGCATCATCGAAGTCATACAGTACAGTAGGCTACATACATTCAATAAAATTAACCTACATTTGAGTCCAACTGCATGACCATTCTTACCCTACACTTACCCTTACAATAAAGAAGTGATCCTATTTCAACCATAACTTCATTTTAAATAATGTCTTTCTTTATGACATTTAGTTTATAGTTTAGACAGCAACGTTGACATCTACAGTATATTCAACTGCATCCACTACATAATCTCAAACTTTATTTGTTGGTAACTCTCCAAAAAGGCTACCATTAACACATTTCTTAATGAAAAGGAAACATGCATCACAATAATACTTCAGTGTAACCTGTACCTATGTGGAGTGCAAATATGTCTTGCCATTACACTACCCAACAGCTCTACGTCTGCTAACACTACAGAATGCATAATTCCTACGGGCCCTGCACTAGTTTTGTATAGCCTAATCTTTATTTTCAAATACTCAATATTCTTTATTTCTATTTTGATGGGAATAGGCAGGTGAAACAATGACATTCTCATGATGTGCTATACACAGAAACATCCTTTGGATTTCTTCTATAATAGGGCGAACGACGCCCCTGGTGGATTGCATCGCTAAGTGTGAAGTTACTACTGGTCCTGACCACACGTAGAATTCTTCTCAACGAAAGATACACTTAAGCTAAGTGCCGCGTCGGGAAACCTGTCTGCAACGTAGGATTCCTCTTACGAACGATTTCAAGTGCTTTTTAGGCTAAGTGCGCGTTCGGGAAACGAGGCCCTGTCTGAGATAAGGTCAATGCTCCAAATGATATGTTCTAGTCTTTTAAACTAGCCATGAATTATCATTATTATTATTTTTTTATTTTTTTATTATTATTATTTTTTTTTTATTTTTTAATATTTTTTTTGGGGGGGGAGTGGGGGTTGGGGGTGGTTAATAGTTCTTATTGTTGTAATGAGTAAGAGAAACTCCATTAACTCTGGCAAAAAATCTCGTTGTAATGACTTCTTTGAAAATTACAATGCTACAATGTTCAGGGAATACATTTCTCCTTATTCGGAGATAAGACTCGCAACGTTGATTTTGTAAATATTGTAAATAATTGTGACATATTGATTGCACTCGAAACATGGATTAAAGATGGACAGGAACACTATTCCATACCAAATTATAGTGAGATGTATATACCCGCTAGGCTATTAAACACACCAATATTAAATGTGGCAGGAGCTCAGGAGGAATTATAGTTTGGTTCAGAGAATCTTTTAAAAAGTATATTCACATTGTGACGAAGGGACCATCACATTTATGGATAAAACTCTCAAAAGAGCTCACTTTCTCCGATCATGACACATATTTATGTGCCTTGTACATTCCTCCCTATGAATCACCATACTACTCCGAAACCTCATTTGAAAACTTAAAATCAGAAATTATTGCATTTCAATCAATTGGTAAAATCCTCCTAATGGGAGACCTAAACGCTAGAACTGGTAACGAATTCGATTTTATTGACCCAGCTGGCCTTAAATATATTGATACCCTCCAACAAAACACCATTGTGAGTACACATAGACTGACCTTTGATAGCATACTAAATAAACATGGAAGGAACTTTTACTAATTTGCAAAGACCTTGGCCTTTACATTGTCAACGGCAGAACAAGGGGTGACTCTCTGGGCAAATTCACCTACTGTTTATCCCTGGGAAACAGTGTGGTGGACTACGCAATATCTGATTTAGACCCAAGCCAAATTAACAACTTCATGGTGATGCCACAGCTGCCTTTGTCTGACCATAGCCACATTACTATCAGCCTTAAAAAAAAACCTAACAGCCTTCAACCAAAAACAACGCCAGCCTGACACCCACTCCCTGCAAAATATGCATGGAGTAATGAAAATTCAGAACAATCCATAACGCAATTAAACTCCATCCAAGTTGAAAATATGATTTACTCCTTCCTTTTCACCAAATTTGAAAACAGCAGGGAGGACATCAACTTAGCAGCCGAACAAATGACTGAAATACTTTTGACTGCAGCTAAAAGGTCATTAAAAATAGTCAAACACAGCACTACCAAAAAATGGAAAAACAAGAATTCAAACAAAAACAAATGGTTCGACAAAGACTGTAAAAAATTGCGAAAATAATTGAGACTAAGTTCAAACAATAAACACAGAAATCCTGCAAATCAAGATTTTCGAACACAATATCTTAACACCCTTCAGAAATACAAATTGCTTCTAAGACACACAAAAAAATGACCATATACATGCCCAACTCAAAGAAATGGAGGACGCATTAGATCATAACTCCTTCTGGGAACACTGGAATAATTTTGATAAAACTAGAAAAGAAAAAGTCATTCCATTAGTTGATGGTAGAAAATGGACAGAACATTTTGAAAAATTGTACAAAAAAGGTAACTTAAATTCTGAACAAAAAACCTTAAAATCTCAGTTAGGAAAACTTGAAGAGACAGAAAAGGACAGGCTAAATCAATTAGATCCCACTATAACATTATCAAAATTGAAGTTAAAATTGAAATCCCTCAAGAACAAAAAATCATGTGGCGCAGATGGAGTGTATAACCAAATGCTGAAACACAGCACACCTAAATTTAGAGAGGCAACTTTGAAATTATTCAATTTAATTGTTGCCTCAGGCCACTTTCCAGAAAAATGGAAGGTGAGCCACATCACACCAATTCATAAAAAAGGTGACAAACTTAATCCTAATAACTATAGAGGCATCTCACAGGGCAGCAATTTAGGGAAATTATTCTGTGGCATCCTAAACAACAGAATAACAACATTTATCCAGAACAATAATATAATAAATTCATCCCAGATAGGCTTTTCTCAAAACAACAGAACAACTGACCATATATACACCTTGCACACACTCATAGAGGAACACGTACAACATGTTAAAAAAGGTAAAATATTTGGCTGCTTCATTGACTTTAGCAAAGCTTTCGACTCAGTATGGCATGACGGACTTATGTTGAAATTAATTGATAGTGGAATTGGGGGCAAAACGTATGACATCATCAAAGATATGTATAAAGACAATAAATGCTGTGTCAAAATTCACAACGGACTAACAGATTATTTTGATCAGACAAAATGAGTTCGACAAGGCTGTTGCTTAAGTCCAACCTTATTCAATATATATATAAATGATTTGGCCACAAAAATGGAAAGATCTCCTCCTACTCTCCCCTAGTGCAGAGGCGCTTCAGGAAAGTCTGAATATTGTCAACGAATACAGTCTTACATGGGCCCTTCCAATTAACCTGGATAAATCAAAAATCATTGTATTCCAAAAAAGACACTCAAAACACCATAAAAATTACAGCTTCACAATTGGCGAAGAAAAACTGGAACAAGTTAAAAAATATTGTTATTTAGGACTACTGATTTCTTCAACTGGACTTTTTGATGGAGCAATAACTGATCTAACGGAAAAGGCAAGAAAAAACTATTACATGCTCAGGAAATCCCTACTAAAATATAACCCCCCCATAAAACTCTGGCTAAAACTTTTCGATACAATACTGAAACCTATACTACTGTATACTTGCCCCAACATAGCGTGTAGACCAGAGTTGGGAAGATACCCACTCCTTCTTGACACACAAAAGAGAGCAGCTAAATTCTGGAACCATCTTCAAACTAGCAAATCTGACAGGCACCACCACACTGCTGCCCAATTGAGAGATGGACACCCAGAGAGAGACCCCTTCAACTACCTTGTCCAAAAACATGGGCTCAGCATGAAAAACATTAGCATTGCCTCTAGGCTAAAAAACTTAAAAGAAAGCAGTATAGACTATTATACTAGCTGCTGGAAGAACAAATGGAAAGATTCCAGCAAGCTAAATGTGTACAGAACATTAAAAAAGGACTACAAATTGGCACCATACCTAATCCAAATAAAAAATTATAAACAAAGAATTATTTTGACAAAGTACAGGGTCAGCGACCATAGCCTTGCAGTGGAGAAGGGACAATGCTGGGTGGCTCCCAAAGGGAGACTATGCGTCCACTGCAATATGAACGCTGTCGAAAATGAGCCTCATTTTCTGACGGCATGTGCAAAGTACCAAAATATAAGAAATGCATATTTCAACCAATTTGAAAACATCCACCCTGGTTTCATGAACCTAGATAACCAACAGAAACTGCCATTCCTCCTGGGGGAAGTTTAGAAATGTAACATTTTGGCATCTGAATATGTGCAGTCCTGCCACATTCTCCGAGAGCAGGCCATACCACCTATAAACATAGGCCTGAACTCATAGTTTTTTTTATCTATTCTTATCTATTACTGTATATGTTTTTTTTTTCTTTACGCAATTATTATAATTAATTAATTGTAATGACTTTACTTTTGTATGTATCTATTTGTTTTATTTTGTATTTACATAATGTATCTGTTCCTGTATTACCATTATTATTTTTACTATTGTTATTATTATATTGTTATTATTATTAGTGCTTTGGCAACAGTGTATCGTACATTCATGCCAATAAAGCCATTTGAATTGAAATTGAATTGAATTGAATTGAAAAAATTGAGAGGAGAGTGGAGAGTGGAGAGAGGAGAGAGGAGAGAGGAGGGTGGAGAGCATCAGGAAGTCATAAGCAGTTTGTCACTGCATGACCGTGAATAACTAACTGAGACTGAAGAGGGATTTCATGATGGAGTGTGTGTGTGTGTGTGTGTGTGTGTGTGTGTGTGTGTGTGTGCGCACAATGGAAACCAGATGTTGGATTATCAAGTTGGGTGTCATCAGGATCCTGTGATGAAGATTGCTCAGAGAGCTGTGCAAACACACACACACACACACACACATTCCTACTCATACACTCAGCATGGCACCTCATCCCACACATGACAATACATACAAAGCACCCACGCACTCACTCATGCACGCACACACAAACACACACGTCATCTTATCAGCTCATGACACATATACAGTACCTTTTCAGCTTGAATGATACTCACTCACATATACACACTTACACACACACACACACACACACACACACACACACTCACTCACACATACACACACACACACACATCTCTAATCGCACTAATGGTTTATATTGAAAGATGTTTGCTTTGCCTCGTGCCGATTTCAAACAGGGTGAACAAACACAATCTAAACATAGCACACAAAGTAAGGACATTTGTGTTTGGTAGATTATTTCTTTGTTGTAACAATGCTTCTTGGCAATAAATCTTATGCCGGTGGAAAGCCTGTTTAGTTCCCTTTTAAATGGTGTCATATTTGTGAGGAACATGCATTTGTGGGATGAGCAGCAGAGCAGAGTATGTGGGTTGCTCTCTCCCATCTGCCATCGTCCAAAGCACACACACGCGAACACACACACACACACACACACACACACACACACACACACACACACACACACACACACACACACACGTCCAAAGCAAGTCCCCAAAGAGGATGAAATGCTTCAGCTCCTCTCCTCTGTGCATTAAAGGGTTAGTGTTTGATTTGCAGGGCACTTTGGTCAACCTGCAAATGTGTTAGAGAATAAAAAGACTATGAAATACAAGGTACATACCACACACATACTGTACGTACACACACACACATCTCTCTTCCTCATATCCTCTTCCTCTCCTCCTCCTCCTCCAACCCTCACTCTTCCTCTTCTGCTCTTCCTCCTCCCATCATTCTTCCTCCTCCTTCTCTCATCTTCCACTTCCTCATTCCAATCACTGTAGCTGTCCTCCTCTTTCTCCCCTTCCCCGCTCCTCTTCTTCCTCCCTCTCCTTCTCTTCCTCCTCTCTTCTGCTCTGACTGAGGGACCCAACACAGGCTAGGAGCATCAATAGATCAGCGCTGATGAAAGGTCATGTGATGTGATGTGATGTGGATGGATGTCACTTTTCACTTTATTTTGCATTTTGTATGGATTTAGTAAATATAAACGTGATTAGAAACATAGCTTTGAGGTCCATCTCCCTTCTGTAATGCTGCGGCCCAACGAGCCGGCTGTAACAGACGGTGTGTGTACATAACTCTCTCTCACACACACACACTCACACACACCAGCCTCAGTCTAGTGTTCTTGTGAATGCCATGCCTGACTCCTCCAGTGAGATGAATGTCCCCAGACACATGCACACACACATTCCTCTCATTCTCTCTCTCTCTCACACACACACACTCCTCTACACACACATACACACACACACACATTCCTCTCGCTCTCTCTCACACACACACACTCCTCTACACACACACACACATACACATACATTCCTCTCATTCGCTCTCACACACACACACACACACTCCTCCACATACCCATGCACGCACACACACACACTGACAAACACACCCACATGTCTATGGGGTGTTTGGGCTCTATGGGTGTGTGTGTGTGTGTGTGTGTGTGTGTGTGTGTGTGTGTGTGTGTGTGTGTGTGTGTGTGTGTGTGTGTGTGTGTGTGTGTGTGTGTGTGTGTGTGTGTGTGTGTGTGTGTGTGTGTGTGTGTGCGTGCGTGCGTGTTTTTAAAGTCTCTCTGGACAGTGTGTGTGTGTAGGTCCTCCTCTCTGTACTCAGGGCCTGTGAAAGGTCTCGGTGCTCCATGTGTTATCCCACTTCCGTTATCTCCTAATTATTCTTTTTCATTCTTCAGTGCTTTCTGTGTGTAATCTCAACTGCTTTGTCTCCTAATTATTCATTTTTACACTTAAGTGCTCTCTGTGTTTAATCTCAACCGCTTTATCTCTTAATTATTCATTATTCTTCGATGTGAAAGCGCCTTTGCATGTCGAGGAGGGGAGAGGATGAGAAGGACGGATCGAAGAACAAAAAGAGTTTTTACTTGTGAAAGATGCGATGCAGAAATGAGGATTCATTTAGCCCAGTGGCACCCAGCCCAGTGGTGTGTGTGTGTGTCTCTTTAGAGTCTCTTTGGATCATGTGTGTGTGTGTGTGTGTGTGTTAGAGATGCGTGGATGGGCTATTATTTCATCCGCAACCGCATCACAAAACGCATGATCCGTCCGCTACACATCCGCACCAATTTTTTGGCCCAATTTTCAAAACCGCACCCGCCCGCCATCCGCCTGTTGTTTTTAGGTAGCCTATAGGCGCTGCTGACGCGAGGCTAGAAAGTTCTTGCCCGCATGTTCTTGAAAGGAGACTGATCCAATGCCGCAAAGATATTTAAAGGATAAAGCCCCTAGTATGAAAGCCTATTGGCTATGTTGTAGCCTATCCCCAGAATATTATCAGTGAAGTGACGTCTGTCTCCGATCGATGCACAGGGAGAAACTTTAAAATAGCCAAGCACATCGGCAAACCTGACCTTACCATAGGCTAGTAGGCCTACACTTTTTTACCATTGTAATAAAACGCAATTTGGTACACCATTTTAATATGGTAATATAGCCTTGTTTTTAGTTTAGAAGGAAACGCCGAGTCTGTTAGCCAATTCCGAAATTTCACCGCATTGTAGGCTTTACCCCGCAAACAGGGAACGTCCCCGCACAACGTTCGCTAAAGGACGTTACCAGAACGTTTTTGACGTTCGTAGCAAGTCTACGTTTGGTCCTTCTGTGACGTTCGCATGAGTCTTAAATCGGACTTTTAGGAAACATTATAATTTGGTCTCTCAGCACACATCCCCAGGACGTCCTTCAAAAACGTCCCTGTTACCTTATCCTGCAGGTCCTCTGCGTGACGTTCGCATGAGCCTTAAAACGTACTATTAGGGAACGTTCTTATTTGGTCTCTCAGCATACATCCCCAGGACATCCTTTAAAAACGTCCCTGTTACCTTATCCTGCAGGTCCTCTGCGTGACGTTCGCATGAGCCTTAAAACGGACTATTAGGGAACGTTCTTATTTGGTCTCTCAGCATACGTCCCCAGGACATCCTTTAAAAACGTCCCCGTTACCTTTACCTGCAGGTCCTCTGCGTGACGTTCGCATGAGCCTTAAAACGGACTATTAGGGAACCTTATAATTTGGTCAGCACACGTCCCCAGGACGTCCTTTAAAAACGTCCCCGTTACCTTTACCTGCAGGTCCTCTGCGTGACGTTCGCATGAGCCTTAAGATGACTATTAGGGAACGTTCTTATTTGGTCTCTCAGCATACGTCCCCAGGACATCCTTTAAAAACGTCCCCGTTACCTTTACCTGCAGGTCCTCTGCGTGACGTTCGCATGAGCCTTAAAACGGACTATTAGGGAACGTTCTTATTGGGTCTCTCAGCATACGTCCCCAGGACATCCTTTAAAAACGTCCCCGTAACCTTTACCTGTGGTCCTCTGCGGGACGTTCGCATTCGGTCCTTCCAAAACGTCCCCTTGACGTCCTCTGATGGTCCTCTCTGAACCAGAGGTTCCGCTAGAGAAAAATGTTTTTCATTTGCGAGACATTTTAATGATAAGCCGGCCAAATATCTATTTCTGCTTTTAAATTAGCCTATTGAAGAAAACTGACGGCCTGCACAGCTTAAATAATAACATAATCAGGTAGTTTAGAATGCAACATGTTTATTTTCCTAAGTTTACAATGGGAAACAAAAACATTAATGTCTGATGCGCGTCAATAAGTGGCCTTTAATCGCAACCTGCTGTGGCGTTAAAATGAGCGCCGCAACATGGTTCATTGAGAGCAGAGATTCTAAAATGATTCGACCCTCTTGTGAATCCTTTGCATAGCCTTTTCACAGTGCTAACAGAACATTTTACTGTGACTATCAATATCCTAGCACCTTAGAACTTGTCACTCCATAACGACATAAACGCCCGACATTTCGGACTTTTCTCTGGTGAAGCTGTTCGAACATCTAGGGCTTCAGGTATTCAGTTTTTGGAAAGTTAAATTTCTACATGAACTAGTTCAGTTCATTGTTCATAATTAAATATTTTTAACTAAGTTCACAGCTCCAATTTTCAATATGCTGCGAGTGCGAGCTCTGGCGGCTCCGGCGCGCTCACGTACGGGCATAGACAGTATAATGCAACATATGCGTGTTGTTAAATAACTTTCTAACGGCAGATTAGCCTGTTCCTTTAAAACATAATAAGGGCAGTGCACGTTTGCTTTATAGGCCTAAATATTTGGATTGTTGTCAAATCCAGATTGTGTTTGCGAGACGGGATGTTTAAGAAATTCCAACCAGA
>NC_137925.1:28186135-28211135 GCF_963457725.1 Sprattus sprattus | reverse complement strand
TCATCTATGGAAAATTGGTGATAAAAAAATTAAAAATCATGGTAAAACAACAGAAAACGCTTAAGTGCTCAAGGGGTTCACATACTTTCAAGTGGCACTGTATATGTCGCGGTCCATTTGAATGCATTTACTCGCAAGGCATTGTGTGTAGATTTCAAAATGTGTTGTACATATCTTTTCAGGAAACAGTTGTCAACAAAAGTGACAGCCCTAAAACCTTAATATTTGTTTTTCTTTATAGATGTTTGTGGAAAGAGAAGACAGGCAGTTAACATAGACCTGCTCCAAATGGCATAACCTTTTGAGCTTTGGCTATAAAAATTAATTGTGTGTGCTGAATGCATGTTAATAAATAAATTTGACTGATTTTCAGTGGAGGCTTTTAACAGTGGGTATAACTTAACAAAAAACTGTTACTTAAATAAGGCATTCATATTCAAACTTTCACTGTGTTTTCTGAAAAAGAAATGAAAGTGCAACGAAAATAAACATTGATCAAACAGCAGTGAATTGTAGCTACTGTATCAAACAAAAAACTTGCATGTAATCTCCCTCAAATCCACCTCTGAGGTGGGATCAGGGTGATCCTGATTTTTAGGATCAAACTGATCCAGGGGCCGTATTCACAAAGCCTTTTATCTTACCACTAGGAGTGCTCCTAACTCGCGCTAAAACCTTTTACGTAGGAGTAATTTCTTAAAAGTGATTCACAACGGCTCTGAGACCTACTCATACTAAGGATAATACCAACTCCTAAGCTTAAGATAAAACCACCTTTGCTATGGATGACGTCGACTCTCATGCACGAGTTTAGAAGGGGTGAGGACGGTGATTGGTTGTTGACAGGCTCTCTCATTAAAAACTCATTCGTGACGTCCCTCTAACAATCCCACTATATCAACTGAAAATAAGAGAATAACCTAGGCTTCACATTAAGTCATATTAAATAGTTATGGACAGTGCAGTTAGCAGAATGCACACGCATGATGACAAGTTTGTGCATCCAACGGGAATGACACTTTGCACGTTAAGAGAAATAAAAAACGATCAATATAAAATATGGCAATTGCATGTAATCAAGGCAGTAATAATTAAAGCACCCAGCAAACTGTTATTATATTTCCAGCCCTTGACCACTTCAAATATCAGCACATACGGCCCTTCAAGCGAAACGAACGTGAAACGTATAGCGAAAGCCTACTGGTCCCAGGACCAATAGCCACTGTCACCCCAGCGGCATCCAGCTGGTAAGTTCTTAAAAAACTGCTGCAGACCGCTCTCCGTTGAAATGCACGAGTCGAAAACGTCCTCATCTTTTGATGGGGCAATTATTGTAATGTGTGGACATTCACTGGACATTCCTGCGATCGCCATGGAATTTACTTTGATCTTGTGTAATGGGCGATTGTCCAAAGGGCAAAGGCAACTGGATAAACTGTTGGATGATGTGGGGTCTACAGTGCGTTGATAGTTTGATGAATTAAACGGCTGACTGATTCCCAGTGTCGTCATTTGCGTTTTCCGCGAAGCCAAATAGGCTATATTTATGTTTCCAAACATTTCACTTCGGGACACATCGTTGTTTAAAGGCGTCATTGCATCCCGCGCTAATTCTACGACAATATTAATACCTTCACGGTTTAAGCAATGTCTTTTATCAATTCCAAGTCGGCTGCAGCCATCTTACGATTTTTTGTGAATAGGTCTTAGTGACTTAGGAGTCCTCATGAGGAGTTTTAAGCTGTCCTAGACTTAGGTGCTACTTTTAGGGATAAAATATTTTGTGAATTGCTCTTAGTAAAAAAAATTAGGAGTCCTACATTTAAGACTGACACGCCCATTATTTTTAGGAGTTTCTCCTAAATTCGCCACTTATGACCTACTTTTAGCCCTAAGATTCTTTGTGAATACGGCCCCAGATTTCCAACTTAAATTGAAATACTCAATTGAAATACTCAACAGCAGTGTTTAATCCAGATCAAAGGCAGGATTGGATTCCCAAATCTGAATCTGAATATTCAGGATCAGATTTGCTTTGAAATACCCGTTTTTAAGATCTGGGGCCGTATTCACAAAGCCTTTTATCTTACCACTAGGAGTGCTCCTAACTCGCGCTAAAACCTTTTACGTAGGAGTAATTTCTTAAAAGTGATTCACAACGGCTCTGAGACCTACTCATACTAAGGATAATACCAACTCCTAAGCTTCAGATAAAAACTCCGTTGCTATGGATGACGTCGCTTCTCATGCACGAGTTTAGAAAGGGTGAGGACGGTGATTGGTTGTTGACAGGCTCTCTCATTAAAAACTCATTTGTGACGTCTCTCTAACAATCCCACTATATCGACTGAAAATAAGAGAATAACCTAGGCTTCAAATTAAGTCATATTAAATAGTTATGGACAGTGCAGTTAGCAGAATGCACACGCATGATGACAAGTTTGTGCATCCAACGGGAATGACACTTAGCACGTTAAGAGAAATATAAAGCGATCAATATAAAATATGGCAATTGCATGTAATCAAGGCAGTAATAATTAAAGCACCCAGCAAACTGTTAGGATATTATATTTCCAGCCCTTGACCACTTCAAATATCAGCACATACGGCCCTTCAAGCCCTCCAATCTTAATTTATCAAAGAGAAACGAACGTGAACCGTAGCCTAGGCGAAAGCCTACTGGTCCCGGGACCAATAGCCACTGTCACCCCAGCGGCATCCAGCTGGTAAGTTCTCAAAAACCTGCGACCGCTCTCCGTTGAAATGCACGATGATCGGTACATCCAGGCCAACGGTGGACGAATTATTGTAATGTGTGTCCCGTCACTGGACATTCCTGCGATCGCCATGGAATTTACTTTGATCTTGTGTAATTGGCGATTGTCCAAAGGCAACTGGATAAACTGTTGGATGATGTGGGGTCTACAGTGCGTTGATAGTTTGATGAATTAAACGGCTGACTGATGATTCCCAGTGTCGTCATTTGCGTTTTCCCGAAGCCAAATAGGTTATCTTTATGTTTCCAAACATTTTACTTCGGGACACATCGTTGTTTAAAGGCGTCATTGCATCCCGCGCTAATTCTACGACAATATTAATACCTTCACGGTTTAAGCAATGTCTTTTATCAATTCCAAGTCGGCTGCAGCCATCTTACGATATTTTGTGAATAGGTCTTAGTGATTTAGGAGTCCTCATGAGGAGTTTTAAGCTGTCCTAGACTTAGGTGCTACTTTTAGGGATAAAATATTTTGTGAATTGCTCTTAGTAAAAAAAATTAGGAGTCCTACATTTAAGACTGACACGCCCATTATTTTTAGGAGTTTCTCCTAAATTCGCCACTTATGAGCTACTTTTAGCCCTAAGATTCTTTGTGAATACGGCCTCTGATCAGGATTTAATCCAATCCAGGATGATTAACCCTGTTGGATCATTTTGAAATACCGGCCCCAGATGATGACATCATCACAACACTGTCTGTCTCCAGATGATGACATGTTCACAACACTGTCTGTCTCCAGACGATAGATGATGACATCATCACAACACTGTCTGTCTCCAGATGCTTGACATCATCATAATACTGTCTGTCCAGATGATGATATCATCACAACACTGTCTGTCTCCAGATGCTGACATCATCACAACACTGTCTGTCTCCAGATTCTGATATCATCACAACACTGTCTGTCTCCAGATGCTGACATCATCACAACACTGTCTGTCTCCAGATGCTGACATCATCACAACACTGTCTGTCTCCAGATGTTTTGACTAATTCACAATCGTATGTAATTATCATGCCCAAGCACACCCAGCAAGGCTCCTCTGGTTGGTCTGTTCAGGACACCAATCAGTGCTCCACCCAGCTGGGTCATCATGTCTGTGGGGTGCGTGCTTAAATTCTAAAGACTATCTCTTAACCCACTAATCACGTCCCCTGTCAAGGGCCATGCGCACTGGACATTGCACAAACTGCTGCTGAAACTTAACTGTAACTGCATTAAAGTAACACTATGCAACAATTAAACACTTTTTTAGGTATGGTTTTATAGGCAACTAGTTTTGGTACCATCCTTAAATTCCTTTTGATAGTATATGGTCATGTGAAAGACAGATAAACACCCACGTTTGACCCACTAGCCATCCAAGATATGCCCTATGTAGTTCCGTTTAACGGACTGGAACCCCCTGCAAAAAAATGGAAGAAAAGCTTTCACAGCATGACATAGCCAGCAATACTGCCAAAAGACATGAGTCAGTATGTTGGCAAGCTTATATCATTGTCAACTGGGCTGTTGGTGGTGTTTGCAAGGTTTTTTTATGCCTTTTAGGTAGTTAGTTTACTAGTTTTGGAACAGAACTCCGAATTGCTGCTTTAACTGTATTTTGATTAAAAATACCAATCAAAACTAGAAAATGCATTTCCTGAAGGAAATACCAGTGCATGAAATGCAAAAGTCAGGAAAGGAAGAAGAAAAGAAAGAAGAGTGAAAGAAGGAAAGAAGAAAGGACAGAAGAGTGGAAGAAGGAAAGAAGAAAGGATAGAAGAGTGAAGAAATGAGAGAAGAGAGGATGAAGGAAAGAAGAGTGAAAGAAGAAAAGAAAGAAGAGTGAAGAAATAAAAGAAGAGTGGAAGAAGAAAAGAAAGAAGAGTGAAGAAAGGAAAGAAGAGTGAAAGAAGGAAATAATAGTTGAAGAAGGAAAGAAGAAAAGGAAAGAAGAGTGAAAGAAGGAAAGAAGAAAGGAGAGTGAAGAAAGGAAAGAAAAGTGAAAGAAGGAAAGAAGAGTGGAAGAAGGAAAGATGAGTGGAAGAAGGAAAGAAGAGTGAAAGAGTAAAAGAGAGTAAAAATATTGAAAAAAGGAGATAAAAATAGAGTGAAGAAGAGATTGAGTGTGAGAGAAAGTAGACTGAGAGGGATAGAGAGAAAGATGGAGAGATGGAGAGAAAAAAAGTAGAGAATGGAAGGTGTCTTAATGTTCCTAGTTACAGTGAAATTGAGAGGGACAGAGAAGAGGTTCCTTTGATTTGGTGCAGCAGTTTAAAGACCCTATTATGATGTCATAATGGCCCAATGTAAGTCAATGGGAAAATTTCGATTCGTTTTT
Organism: Sprattus sprattus; assembly: GCF_963457725.1. Taxonomy (NCBI): domain Eukaryota; kingdom Metazoa; phylum Chordata; class Actinopteri; order Clupeiformes; family Clupeidae; genus Sprattus; species Sprattus sprattus. Next base: position 28,206,026 of record NC_137925.1, on the reverse strand, counting down.
ATTTAATATCTTAAAAAGTATAAAGTTTAGAAAAGTGAAAAATACATAGCATAAGTGTCCTTTACAAGACCTACGCGACAAAGTTTGAATGAAGTTTCTACGTTAAGCGGTTCGGGCTGAATTAATCGCAGAAAAAGGTAACAAGAAGAAGAAGAAGAAGAAGAAGAAGAAGAAGAAGCCTAGGAATAACAATACAGGGCATTTCATGCACTGTAATTATTGCCGAGCTCATGCTCATGAGCTCATTAGAGTATGTTTTAATGATCTTATGGGATGGAAGGCAACCTTAAGTGTCATGAAAGGAATTGCTAAATCACATGTATTATTATCAATACCCTGACCTCCTCTTGTTGCTTGAGATGGTTGTCTCCAGGGGGACCTCGTCACCGTGTGGATTAAAGGGACCGCCATTTGAGATTTAGAGTTAATAAGGATATGCCATAGTCAATAATTACAGTGCATGAAATGCCCTGTATTGTTATTCCTAGGCATTTTCTTCTTCTTCTTATTCTTCTTACCTTTTTCTGCGATTAATTCAGCCCGAACCGCTTAACGTAGAAACTTCATTCAAACTTTGTCGCGTAGGTCTTGTAAAGGACACTTATGCTATGTATTTTTCACTTTTCTAAACTTTATACTTTTTAAGATATTAAATAAAAACGAATCGAAATTTTCCCATTGACTTACATTGGGCCATTATGACGTCATAATAGAGTCTTTAAACTGGCTTGCACCTGTGCTTTACTGACAGCTGCGCCAAATCAAAGTAACCTCTTTGTGCCTCTCAATTTAACTGTAACTACACTGTAAAAAAAGCAACTTGTATTTGTTGGCCTAAAACAGTACTTTATGTTGGTAAAACTTGAAAATATAAACTAGAAAATGCATTTCCTGAAGGAAATACCAGTGCATGAAATGCAAAGGTTAAGAAAGGAAGAAGAAAAGAAAGAAGAGTGAAAGAAGGAAAGAAGAAAGGAAAGAAGAGTGGAAGAAGGAAAGACAAAAGGAAAGAAGAGTGAAGAAAGGAGAGAAGAGTGGAAGAAGGAAAGAAGAAAGGAAAGAAGAGTGAAAGAAGGAAAGAAGAAAAGAAAGAAGAGTGAAGAAAGGAAAGAAGAGTGGAAGAAGGAAAGAAGAAAAGAAAGAAGAGTGGAAGAAGGAAATAAGAAAAGAAAGAAGAGTGAAAGAAGGAAAGAATAAAGGAAAGAAGAGTGTAAGAAGGAAAGAAGAGTGAAGAAAGGAAAGAAAAGTGGAAGAAGGAAAGAAGAGTGGATGAAGGAAAAAAGAAAGGCAAGAAGAGTGGAAGAAGGAAAGAAAAATGGAAGAAGAAAATAAGAAAGGAAAGAAGAGTGAAAGAAGGAAAGAAGAAAAGAAAGAAGAGTGAAGAAAGGAAAGAAGAGTGGAAGAAGGAAAGAAGAAAAGAAAGAAGAGTGAAATAATGAAAGAAGAAAGGAAAGAAGAGTGAAGGAAGGAAAGAAGAGTGTAAGAAGGAAATAAGAAAAGAAAGAAGAGTGAAAGAAGGAAAGAATAAAGGAAAGAAGAGTGTAAGAAGGAAAGAAGAGTGAAGAAAGGAAAGAAAAGTGGAAGAAGGAAAGAAGAGTGGATGAAGGAAAAAAGAAAGGCAAGAAGAGTGGAAGAAGGAAAGAAAAATGGAAGAAGAAAATAAGAAAGGAAAGAAGAGTGGAAGAAGGAAAGAAGAGTGAACAAGAGTGGCTCTGGATGAAGAGATAAAGAGAGAGTGAAAATATTGAAAAAAGGAGATAAAAATGGAGTGAAGAAGAGAGATTGAGTGTGAGAGAAAGTTGACTGAGAGAGAAAGATGGAGAGATGGAGAGAAAAAAAAAATAGAGAATGGATGGTGTCTTAATGTTCCTAGTTACAGTTAAATTGAGCGGGACAGAGAGACAAGAGGTTCCTTTGATTTGGCACAGGTGTCAGTAAAGCACAGGTGCAAGCCAGTTTAAAGACCCTATTATGATGTCATAATGGCCCAATGTAAGTCAATGGGAGAAATTTATATTCGTTTTTCTTTAATATCTTAAAAAGTATAAAGTTTAGAAAAGTGAAAAATACATAGCATAAGTGTCGTTTACAAGACCTACGCGACAAAGTTTGAATGAAGTTTCTACGTTAAGCGGTTCGGGCTGAATTAATCGCAGAAAAAGGTAACAAGAATAAGAAGAAGAAGAAGAAGAAGAAGAAGAAGAAGCCTAGGAATAACAATACAGGGCATTTCATGCACTGTAATTATGTGTTATTTAATATTATTTAATATAAATATTAATTAGTGACATTTTAGGCAATAATGTAAGTTAACACAACAAAGCAAGAAAGTTGTATGATCCAAAACAATTTGGTGAGTTGTTAATACTTAAGTCCTTAAGTTGGGGTTCAATACGAGGGACAACAGTTCTGCTAACTCTTATTTCTGTGTTGTGAATTGCGGGGAAAAGCCCTCTTTGTTGTGAAATGCGGGAAAAGCCAACTGTCCGTTGGCACTTAACAATTGAAGTCTCATTCTGGCTGTGCTGCTGCCTCTTGCTGGAGTCCAAACAGGTACGTTTTAAATCAACCTTTAATTAAATTAAAATGATGCGCGAATTTTATTCTGAGTTGTGTTGTGCAGTAGGCCTATGTTGTACGTCGTTTAATGGAGAAAGCGACCTAGACATTTACACAAAGCTTTTCAGTCATTAGAGAAAGCTAGCATCAGTCAGGCAACCTATTCAAACAGGACAGGCATGTTATCTTCTGACTGTTGGTATTGTGTTAAAGTAACACAATGCAACAATTATACTTCAGGGGCCGTATTCACAAAGCCTTTTATCTTACCACTAGGAGTGCTCCTAACTCGCGCTAAAACCTTTTACGTAGGAGTAATTTCTTAAAAGTGATTCACAACGGCTCTGAGACCTACTCATACTAAGGATAATACCAACTCCTAAGCTTAAGATAAAAACTCCGTTGCTATGGATGACGTCGCTTCTCATGCACGAGTTTAGAAGGGGTGAGGACGGTGATTGGTTGTCGACAGGCTCTCTCATTAAAAACTCATTTGTGACGTCTCTCTAACAATCCCACTATATCCAGACCCTCCAGGAATTCGCGATGTCGCGATCGCGCCAATTCACGCGAATTCAACGATTACCCGCGAATTCAGCGCGACGTAGCAATTTTAACACTTCACCACAATTTTCGCGCAAATTTGACATCATTGTCGTCTCCCACAACTTTCTCCTGCCCTGCAGACATGGTGCAGACACTAGCAGAGTTCTTATCAGTTGAAAACAATGAGAATGGCTACACCAGGCATGGAAATGAAATGCAGTTTTATGTGTAGGCTGAGATATTCATAACATTTTATTCAGTCTTACTTGTGGTCCTTTTGTAATTCCAACACGTGCACTTCTTTGTGGATGAGTAAATCCTATGTACTGTTCCACCTACGTGTTTAGCATTACGTAGCATAACTAGCTATGTTTCTAGATAACAGTCTAACAACTGTTGCCATTCCCAAGAGACGAACATTTGAATGATGTCAAAGTAAAAGTCCTGTGTTCGTTTCCATAACAACAATACAAACAATATACATTTTCTGACCTAAATAAGCAGAGGGCAGAACAGCCTATTATGCTACATTTTTGTAGTACTGGTAATCTTTTGTTTGGCATGTTGGTAAGGTTTTTTAGAGGACCATTTCTCAACGGTTTGGTTCTTTAGAGAATGTATGTTTATTAATTATTCAACAAATAACTAAATTATAATTACAAAGAGGGAAATAAGCTACTTTTTATCGCAACTTTCACTTGCTCCCGCAATTTCATCACAACAAACAACTAAAAACACCGCAATATTCACCGCAACTTTTGGGGAAAGTCCCCGCGAAATCAGTAATTTTCGGCCGCAACTATCACAAAAAAGGCCCGCGAAATCCTGGGGGGACTGTATATCGACTGAAAATAAGAGAATAACCTAGGCTTCAAATTAAGTCATATTAAATAGTTATGGACAGTGCAGTTAGCAGAATGCACACGCATGATGACAAGTTTGTGCATCCAACGGGAATGACACTTAGCACGTTAAGAGAAATATAAAGCGATCAATATAAAATATGGCAATTGCATGTAATCAAGGCAGTAATAATTAAAGCACCCAGCAAACTGTTAGGATATTATATTTCCAGCCCTTGACCACTTCAAATATCAGCACATACGGCCCTTCAAGCCCTCCAATCTTAATTGATCAAAGCGAAACGAATGTGAACCGTAGCCTAGGCGAAAGCCTACTGGTCCCAGGACCAATAGCCACTGTCACCCCAGCGGCATCCAGCTGGTAAGTTCTCAAAAACCTGCGACCGCTCCCCGTTGAAATGCACGAGTCATCGGTACATCCAGGCCACGGTGGACGAATTATTGTAATGTGTGTCCCGTCACTGGACATTCCTGCGATCGCCATGGAATTTACTTTGATCTTGTGTAATTGGCGATTGTCCAAAGGCAACTGGATAAACTGTTGGATGATGTGGGGTCTACAGTGCGTTGATAGTTTGAGGAATTAAACGGCTGACTGATGATTCCCAGTGTCGTCATTTGCGTTTTCCCGAAGCCAAATAGGTTATCTTTATGTTTCCAAACATTTTACTTCGGGACACATCGTTGTTTAAAGGCGTCATTGCATCCCGCGCTAATTCTACGACAATATTAATACCTTCACGGTTTAAGCAATGTCTTTTATCAATTCCAAGTCGGCTGCAGCCATCTTACGATATTTTGTGAATAGGTCTTAGTGATTTAGGAGTCCTCATGAGGAGTTTTAAGCTGTCCTAGACTTAGGTGCTACTTTTAGGGATAAAATATTTTGTGAATTGCTCTTAGTAAAAAAAAATAGGAGTCCTACATTTAAGACTGACACGCCCATTATTTTTAGGAGTTTCTCCTAAATTCGCCACTTATGAGCTACTTTTAGCCCTAAGATTCTTTGTGAATACGGCCCCTGGATTATGGTTAGGATAATCAGTTTAACCTAAAAATAACAGCTTGAAAAAAATTGGGGCGCTACAATGACTTTTAATATGGAGAATTGCATCCGCGCCATTGCTATGCAGGGTCTATAGGCACATAACTTCGTTCTGTAGTTTTGCCGCCCAACTTTCCACTGTCTGCTGAACTAGTAAGCTTATTTGCCATCTTGCTTTGTCTTGTGTTGCACTTGCTTGACTGTGTAAGGACAGTTGTTGAGTAACTAGTTTGTAATAATGTCAAAGTCAGCACATTTCAAGAGATTTCGTCAGTTTTAGCTGATAGCATATAGCTAGCGTATAGCTATTGATCCGTTGTGCTGCTTTCATTCGTGTTTGCCAGCTTGTTACAGATACAAAAAAGACATTAGGGTATTAATGCTAACTCAAAATTGTGGTTGCAACATTAGCTGACATTTTATGCCATCTTTCAGAAGTGTAGTGTTACTACACAGTGGTAGTCAAGCTCCGTCTCTGCTCCAGGTAGCAGGTGAGCAGGCTGGTTTAGTAGGGACAGAGAGAGCGCGGGGCCAGCGACAGGTTGCTGCTCGGTTCTGCAGTCAGTGTGCTGCCTGCCCCACCAGTGGCGGCTGCTGATCTTTCAAAGAGGGGGAGCTCATTTTTTGCGTACATCATACAAATATTAGCATTGTCTGCCATCGTGTGTAGTTTGTTACCTGGCTAGTTCACACTTACGACCAGTGGCGATTTCTTTAAAGCTTGGCTTTCCCTAATAGGTGGTGGGCCAAGGTGCGATTTCTTGCATTTTAACGTTCCCTGGATATGGAGAAGCCATGTTTTTGTAAATATGTTCTACGTTTGTATTCACGTTTAGACACAAATTGTTGCCACTTGCAGTTATTGCTTATTAAGTCGTTATCGATAACTTTAGCCTATTCCCGAGGCAAATGGAGAGGGCAGCTACACTTTGGGTCCGATAATCGTGACGTTTGTCGTTGTTATCCAATTGCGTTCTTGGAATTGCTCCAGTGAAGTTAATGAGCAGTCCAACAACACTGTTTACATCTTTGTCCATGTAGTGTGAATTGTGGAATATATGGGTCATTTTTAGACGTTTTTGATTCAGTTTTCAAATCGAGGTGATATAGCGGCTTTTTCTTGTTAAACAAAGGGTATTTTAATCTTAAAAACAAAAAGACATTGCTCTGTGGGGAGCCTTTTCATAATGTTGTCAGACACTGATAATGATATGAGCCTGTCAGTGACACAAAAAGCACCTCCAGTGGATATACCTTCACAGTGAGCAATCGTAATCGTAGCAATCATTTTGGATATTGAAAAGGACAGCTGCCTGCATGTTTACTCTACTTATATGTCAATTACATCTTGTAATGTTTCATGCAACTCTTGTTTCAGACATCTGACATCACTGCACATAGACAAACTGCAGCTTTAAAGGGCCTTCCCTTGTATCTCCGTGAGAGTCAGGAGAAGCTCTTCAGGAACTGTCTTGTGAGTGGCTATGAATAGAAATTGTAAATATGTTATTATACTGTATTTATAGTGCTGTATTTAACGTTGTCTTCAACCATAACCTCTCTGTCCTCCTGGTTCCCTAACCATGTCCAGAGTGTCTTCTGTAGTTTCACTGTCCTGCCCTTGACTTGATGTAGCCTAATTGATGTCATATGATGTGTGTATGAGGGTTACATTTTTGATTGTGGTGTATGGGATGGAAATAGTTAATAAGTCAAACTCATAATGAATTCTATTTGGAAAAAAAATGTTTATACAATATTTTGAGTTATTTTAGATTAAGAGCTTATTCTGATTCACAGTATTTTAATTACTAATGTCTTGCAATTCATGTATTGGTGTTTTCTGTCTGTCAACACAAGGACACTGACCCAGAAGAGGGACAGACGAAAGGCCTCATTGTGGGTATCCTCACTGTGTTGGAGGATGATAGCAGAGCAGTCTCTAAAAGTGTCAGGAATGTTGCTCTTGTGTTGGAAGAAGAGATTGTCCTCCAAGATCTCCCTTACCTACCAACTGCATTTGCCTACCTTGTTGGACTGATCTATACATTAAACCTTAGTTACCCAAAAGATTTGAAATACACCTTTGAAACTGTCCAAAAGGTCATAATGGAACTGGGGTCGGACCTCTCTGCAACGGTCAGATCCCTAAAAAACAAACTTCTTCGGTGAAGTAAAGTGTTGGATCTGGAATTGTTCCCTTCTGTCCATCCAACACCATGTTAATTAATCAACTGTTGTGTATTCTCGATCTCCCACTTTACATTTACTTGGATCTGGAATTGTTCCCTTCTGTCCATCCAACACCATGTTAATTAATCAACTGTTGTGTATCTCGATCTCCCACTTTACATTTATTTTGCATCTTATTTTATTTAGTTTTTTCTGAAACATTTTTTTTTTGGTTGGTTTTTCTGAAACATGTTACATGGTCTCGATAGTTTGTATTTACTTGCCCCTTTTGGAAGGGATTTGATACAGTATAAATAAAACATATGTTTTGAATGTATATGTTGCGTCTGTAATTATCTATACATTTGATTAGAAGTTCCTGGTTATAAATTATAAAGTTGAGTTACATTATAAACTATTGCAGTGTGCGATTTTAAATTCCTCTTAAATTATTCTGCTATACTAACTAAACCCATTTAAAGTGAATTCTGTATAAGAACTCATTACAATGTAAAATTATAAATTACTACAATTTACAGGACAGTTAGCTGAAGTGAGGATTAAAAGTTATTACAACGTTAAATAATAAGTTAGTACAATTTAGGGGAGAGTTAGCAGAAGTAAGGATTAAAAGTTATTACAATGTTAAATAATAAGTAAGTACAACTTAGGGGAGAGTTAGCACAAGTAAGGATTAAATGTTATTACAATGTTAAATAATAAGTAAGTACAACTTAGGGGAGAGTTGGCACAAGTAAGGATTAAATGTTATTACAATGTAAAATTATGAGTTAGTAGAACTTACTCTTGAGTTGACAAAAATCAGAATTCAGAGTTGAGCAAACTCAAAAGCAAAACTTAAAATATTGAGTTTAATTGCCCAACTTAAAATTTTACTGAAGTTTGTTGCCTTAAAATTTTACTGAAGTTTGTTGCCTTAAAATTTTACTGAAGTTTGTTGCCTTAAAATTTTTAGTTCACCCAACTTTTTTTTTTTTTTTTTACAGTGTAGGAGCATTAAGACACCTTCCATTCTCGACTTTTTTTCTCTCCATCTCTCCATCTTTCTCTCTATCCCTCTCAGTCTACTTTCTCTCACACTCAATCTCTCTTCTTCACTCCATTTTTAGCTCCTTTTTTCAATATTTTCACTCTTTTTCTCTTTCACTCTTCTTTCCTTCTTCCACTCTTCTTTCCTTCTTTCACTTTTCTTTCCTTTCTTCACTCTCCTTTCTTCTTTCCTTCTTTCACTCTTCTTTCCTTTTCTTCTTTCCTTCAACTATTATTTCCTTCTTTCACTCTTCTTTCCTTTCTTCACTCTTCTTTCTTTTCTTCTTCCACTCCTCTTTCCTTTCTTCACTCTTCTTTCTTTTCTTCTTTCCTTCTTTCACTCTTCTTTCCTTTCTTCACTCTTCTTTCTTTTCTTCTTTCCTTCTTTCACTCTTCTTTCCTTCATCCTCTCTTCTCTCCTTTCTTCACTCTTCTATCCTTTCTTCTTTCCTTCTTCCACTCTTCTTTCCTTTCTTCTTTCCTTCTTTCACTCTTCTTTCTTTTCTTCTTCCTTTCCTAACTTTTGCATTTCATGCACTGGTACTTCCTTCAGGAAATGCATTTTCTAGTTCAATGTATCTTATTCTGCTTCAGTTAGAATGTAGTTATTTCTGGTCAGAGAAAGATTGTCCTGGGGAAAGAGGTGTGACAAGATGTCACTCCCTTCTCCCATCAATGGGACTGGTCTCCATGACCCATTTGAATAGACGGTAACACCCCTTAATATCAGTGTATTTAACACCCTGTCCCTTAAGGGATCATTTAAATATGCTGAAGGTGAAGTGCTGAGAGGCAGTGTGGATCTTCAAGCCTCTGTCTCAACAATGTTGGCTGCCATTGTTCAAGAATAAACCTGGATCATGATTGACTAAATCAAAGACTGGTCTCCAATATATGGTATAAAACTAATTACCATAAGGATGCTGCACTGATACCCTGACCTCCTCTTGCTGCTAGAGATGATTGTCTCCAGGGAGACCTCGTCACCGTGGTGATGCTGGACTGATACCCTGACCTCCTTGTGTTGCTCCTTTGTCTCCAGGGAGGCTAAAATGCTGAACTGACTCACACACACACACACACACACACTGACAGCCCTGTCCAGCTCACAGTCCTGTCTGCGGCGTTAGACTAATGAACACCTGCTGTTCCCACACCGCCGGGGAGCGGGCTGCTGTGTAGCTGGTGTCTGCAGGAGTGTGAGGAACAGGTAGGGTTAGTGTGAGGAACAGGTAGGGTTAGGGTCAGGCAGTGTGTTTTCATAAACGCTTCTAATGTCCCAAAGGAACTCCACAGGCTGAAGTATGGTTAGGAATGATGTCAAATCTGGACAATCTCTACATTTCAGAACTGTATACCGCACCTCCTCCTGACATGACCACCCCTCCTCCTGACATGACCGCACCTCCTCCTGACATGACCACCCCTCCTCCTGACATGACCGCACCTCCTCCTGACATGACCACCCCTCCTCCTGACATGACCGCACCTCCTCCTGACATGACCACCCCTCCTCCTGACATGACCGCACCTCCTCCTGACATGACCGCACCTCCTCCTGACATGACCACCCCTCCTCCTGACATGACCGCACCTCCTCCTGACATGGCCACCCCTCCTCCTGACATGACCACACCTCCTCCTGACATGACCACACCTCCTCCTGACATGACCACCCCTCCTCCTGACATGACCACACCTCCTCCTGACATGACCACACCTCCTCCTGACATGACCACACCTCCTCCTGACATGACCACACCTCCTCCTGACATGACCACATCTCCTCTTGACATGGCCACACCCCCCTGATATGACCACACCTCCTCCTGACATGACCACACCTCCTCCTGGCATGGCCACACCTCCTCATACCATGACCACACCTCCTCTTGGCATGGCCACACCTCCTCCTGACATGTCCAGCGATGGCGCTACTCCCATTATGTCGGCCGGTCTTAACCTCTCCATCGCCACCTGAAAATAGTGCTTTGAGATTTTTTCCTTACCTTTAATTTACTGTATTAAAGCTCATTCTATGTTTAAACGGACAGGCAAGCCTGACAAATAGTTTTAGGGTACAGTTTAAGCTACAGTTTTACAGAAACACTTAATTGTCACATGGGTTTAAAGGGTAAATAACATCTTATAACTAGAATGCGTTTCGTGAACGAACTGCGAGAGTGTGCTTGCTGTGTTGCGGCCATCAAGCATATGTTGTGCGCATATGTTGTTGAGGGGCCTCACAGACTGATATCTGAGAACAAAATCTGTATAGTACTGTGTTTTCTGTGTTCAGTACAACGTTGAATGCAGGTTGTAGGATGAATCTGCCAGCCTTCCAGTGTAACCATCTGTAGTGACACTGAATACACCTTTCTGTTTTCAACCAATATATTTTAGCAAGCAACCAAGCTCAACCATTATATTTTGGCTCCACTGACTGAAAACTCATTACAATTTAGTCTAGTTTTAGGCACCTTTAAAATTCCATATTATAGCCACATTAAAGTCCTTCCCTTCTCAGGCCCAGGGACCTCCTGTGTTGTGTCTACTGCATAGTAGTCTAGCTGGCACTTCGAATAGTGCTTAACTTGCACTTACAGCGGTCACATTCCTGCACTTCTTTCTCTTTTCTATTTCGTTTTATTTTGTTTATTTGTATTTCCTATGTAAAGTATATAGTTACACCAGGGTTCTAACAGCTTGACTGTTCTCTCCCTTCTACGTCTGGCAGTGCTAGGCTCCCTTCTACGTCGCTTTGGAAAAAAAAAATACTAAATGTGAATGCTAATAAATACCGAGGTGATAGCCTACCTACCAGATGAAAATAATTTTAAAAGGGGCACATTACCTCTGTACTTATGGCTTTTCCTACGCTATTCATTGCTACTTGGAGCTTTACGGTAAATGTGTGTGTGTATGTGCCGTTGGCTTCACGTTAGTCAAACTCCGACAGTACTATGAGAAATAGTCCAGCCGCGAAGCACGGATTGTTGTGAAGAGATCTACACTGAGGTAAGGGTCATGTTATTGAGCAGTCTTTAGGTTTTAGTGACTCTTAAGTCACCACTGCACTCCAACAAAGAGGAGGACAATGTTTTAACAATGTATAAAGAGTACTGAAGTGTTGAGAAAGTGTTGGGTTTGATCTGGACTTGTCAGGATGTTCAGAGTTAAATATTTTACTTACTGCACGTTCGGCAGCATTTGGAAATAATCGTCATGTTGGAAAGTTTTCGGTTCTGGCTCCGTTTCAGTAGCAATGGTGCGTCTCCTTTAATTGGTGGGGAATTTTCATTTAAACTGTTGCGCGCTGTTTAGTCTCATCTCCGTTCTTCGTCCGTTATTTACGTGAGAGGCGCCTACAGTCTTCTCATCTCCGTTCTCTGTCCGTTATTTACGCGAGAGGCACCTAAAGTCTTGGTATTTAACGATGTTCGCAGGGAGCCTTAAAGTTGACAGCCGTAGCATGTGTTTGTGTGAGGCTGCATGTGTGTGTGTGTGTGTGTGTGTGTTTGTGTGTGTGTGTGTGTGTGTGTGTGTGTGTGTGTGTGAGAGAGAGAGAGAGAGAGAGAGAGAGAGAGAGAGAGAGTTGACTGCCGTAGCATGTGTTTGTGTGTCTATTTGCACAGTTTTGCATATACCTCCTTGCCGTTACATCTCCACGCCACAAATGGCTTGTGGTCCCGCTTTTGTGAATATGAGATTAATTTGGATCGTCGATAACCGACGATAAACGACGATAACCCGCCCCTGACCCAATGGTCTCATAGTTTCAGCTGGATTTACATCTCGAATGAATCCATTGGTTTACGCAGCCATTTTTTTAAAAACAGTTTTTAACAGTATGAACTAAGCTCGATAGTGCTGAATGCTTTCATAAACATTTGAATGCAAAACTACTCCTTATTGACGCGCACTCTACGGAGCCTTCTGGGCGACAGCAGGAGTCTGTTATTGGTGAAAATACGCACACACACACACACACACACACACCTAGCCCATCAGCACAAACACACACACACACACACACACATCTGTGACTCACATGTGACATTTAGCTACGATGCCTGTCTCACAATTTTCCTCATCTCATCTCAGAAATTTTAAACCTTCTTCGCTCCTCTCCTCACCTCACCTTAACCTCTCCTCTCCTCTTCGCTCCTCATCTCTCCTCTCCTCTCCTCTTCTCTTTTCTCCTCTCCTCTCCTCTCCTCTCCCCTCCTCTCCTCTCCTCTCCTCTCTTCTCTTCTCTTCTCTTCTCTTCTCCCCTCCCCTCCCTTCCTCTCCTCTCCTCTCCCCTCCCCTCCCCTCCCCTCTACTCCTCTCCTCTCCACTCCTCTCCTCTCCTCTCCTCTTCTGCCCTCCTCTCCTATCCTCTCCTCTCCTCTCCAGTGGCGTGTTCAGGGAGTGGCCTAGGGTGGCACGGGCCACCCCTGAAATCTGATTGGCCACCCCAAGTGCCACCCCAATTTTAGTATGTAAATTATGCGATTCAATGCCCTGTCCGGCGTCCGGCGCAGCATCAAGCCGAACGCATATTTGTCCTCCTTTTTGGAGTTGCACTGGGCCTAAAGAGCCACGCTCTAGAATATTTTGCTGGAACGCAGTCTAACACATGATTGGCTTAAAGTGGTGTCTGATTAATATCCGATAGGCTTAAATTAAATTCTAACCCTATATCATTGGTTAAAAACGTAAACAAGGCTCCATGTGCTGGCTACGTCATACATATGCTGCTGGCTACATTGACAGAACAACCGTTAATACATTGACATAAGGACAGTTAACACATAGAAGAAACATGCCTAAACGCCAGATGTCTTTCAATCCAGAGTGGGCAAAATAACACGACTTTATATCAAAAAGCAGACTCCTTGCATGGCTTCTGCACTTTCTGTCGCTGTGACATTGACATAAGCAGTCAAGGTAAACGCACACAAACTTTCCTCTTCTTTCTCGTGCAAGCTGCTAATACGAGTGGACGTGCTTTCAATGTATCATGCTAGCATACAATTAACGTTTTGTTGCCGTGTGCGTTACCGACAATGTAGGTGTAATTCATGTATCTGCTAGCTTTACTTTCTTTATATTAATGTTTACAAGCACTAGCTGCTATAACTAGTAATTTCTCGCAGACTTGTTCTAGCCTGTATACGACGCTAATACGGAGATCCATTTGTTTTGATATTGCTGGTAGCTTAGAGTTCAGACTGCCAGGCCATTTATGGTCTTAGAGTGCCACCTTGTGGTATAGTAATGTAACAGCATTGCAATTTCAGTGTTGCTGATACACTGATATACATAATAGTGAATTATATTTTATACATGATTCATAACTGATAGGTAATTGTGTATATTGTTCAGATATTTACAAATTTACATATATTAGTACAGATTGCGAGTTATGTATAGTTATGTTATATTCTGTATTTCTTTATTCTACAGAAACCACACAAACACTTACAAATACTTCTTTTAATGTATGATTATTCCAAAAGCACTTAATGCACTTGATCAACCCGCTGGAGGTTAAACACAAATAAACCTACTACACCTGAAGGTTGTGGCTACTCTCCGACCGGAGTACGTAGTCAGATAAGGGCAAACCAGTGTGTAACCCATACGGACTTCACATACATCATATATCAATTACACAAAGTTGTATTGTAGAGGGGAGTGTATTTTCTTGTGTGTGTGTGTGTGTGTGTGCATACGTGAGTGTATATGTCTGCGCAGGCGCTCCTGCTCACACTTCATGCCACCCCTGCATATGTCAGTGCCCCACTGGTGCCACCCCTATCAAAAATGTCTGGACACGCCACTGCTCCTCTCCTCTCCCCTCTTCTCCCCTCCCCTCCTCTCTTCTCCCTCTCCTCTCCTCTCTTCTCCCCTCCTCTCCTCTCTTCTCCTCTCCTCTCTGTTGCACCTTTGCTCCTAGTTCACACAGGTCAGGTAAGCTCTACACACACACACACACACACACACACAGGTCAGGTCAGCTCTGCACACGGCTCTAAGGCAGTTCTGTAGGCTGCTCTCTGATAAGATGAGAGATGAGAGAGAGAGGGAGAGAGATGAGGTAGGAGAGGAGAGAGAGAGAGGAAGAGAGATCATAAGAGAGAGAGAGTGAGAGGAAGAGAGAGAGAGGAAGAGAGATAGAGAGAGGGAGAGAGAGAGAGAGATAGGAAGAGAGAGAGAGTGAGAGGAAGAGAAAGATAGAGAGAGGAAGAGAGAGAGAGAGAGATAGGACGAGAGAGAGAGGGGGGAAGAGAGAGAGAGAGAAGAAGAGTGAGCGAGATAGAGGCTGTCCCTTTGACTGTCACACATGTCTGCCCTGGAGAGCAACATGAGAACTGGTCACTTGGTTACTAGGAGACCAAACATTTCTTGGTGATGAGATTTCAGATGCAGTCAGCCGTTGTCCAGGTCCCATGGGAATGGCGTGTGTGTGTGGTGTGTGTGTGTGTGTGTGTGTGTGTGTGTGTGTGTGTGTGTGTGTGTGTGTGTGTGTGTGTGTGTGTGTGTGTGTGTGTGTGTGTATGTGTGTGTGTGTGGTGTGTGTGTGTGTGTGTGTGTGTGTGTGTGTGTGTCTGTGTGTGTGTGTGTGTTTACTGTCATGACAGTGTTCATGTCATTAATGCCAGGCCACCACACCCATCTCCCTGGTTCCCTTGCCCCCTCATGAGTACACACACACACACACACACACACACACACACAAACACACACGCTCACTAATGCAGCTAAAGCCTGACATCTTCTGTCAATGACACTAGCACTCACAATTTAGTTTGGTGTGTGTGTGTGTGTGTGTGTGTGTGTGTGTGTGTGTGTGTGTTTGGTGTACATGAGTGTATTCCTAAGTATTTCTGTTCTGCTGTGTGAGAAAGAAAAGAAGGTACAAGAGAGAAGCTGAGAGCAGAGGAGAAGGAGAGAGAGAAGAGGAGAGGACAAGCAGAAGGTGCAATGCAGTGGAAAAGAGGACACACACACACACACACACACACACACACACACGCACACATACACATACACATACACACACACACACACACACACACACACACATACACACACAGACACACACACACACATACACACACACAAAACACACACACATACACATACATACACACACACACTGTAAAACGCAATTTGTTGGCATTACTTAAAAAAAGTTAGGAAACCGATTGCCCCAAAATGTTCAAGTAAAGTTGCTCATCATTTTGAAGTTGTTTTAGCTGAAAAGAAATGTGTTACGACAACTCATGTCATGGTAGTACACTTGAGTCCAGGTAACTCAAAATCATTAGTTATCGTCACTGAAAAATGTTAGTCAGGACCACTCATGTCATGGTAGTAAAATTGAGTAGAGTTAACTCAAAACTCATTAGTTATCATTACTAAAAAAATATTAGTCCAGACAACTCATGTCATTGTAGTACAATTTAGTACAGTTAACTCAAAATCATTAGTTCGGGTCACTAAGAAAATGCCAGTTCAGAGAACTTAGTTGTGTTCAGCTAGCAGGACTCATTAAAACAAGTTATCCTTACAAGGCTAAGTGTTCACAATACTAGGAAAATCTTAGGAAACCGATTGCCTTAAAATATTCAAGTAAACTTTACTAAAAGTGTTAAGTTGTTGAAACAAAGACAGACAACAGTATCAGGGAATCACTGAAACACTTTATTTGTTCTCAGACAAGATAGCAAACAACCAGTCTATTGAAAGACTCCAATCAATAAAGAAGAAGTGGATAAAAGAAGTGGATCTGCTCAACAATGTAAAAACAAAAGCCTATGACGGCCGTAAAACATGTTTATGTTTTTAAAAACATGTTTATATTTTTTAAAACAAATTAATTCTCACAAGGCAGCAAACAAACCAGGTCAATTGACCAAACCAAACCAATCTTTTCATGAACTTGTGTCTGTGTGTGTGTGCGAGAGAGAGAGAGAGCGAGAGAGAGCGAGAGAGAAGAGAAGAGAGAGAGAGAGAAGAGAAGAGAAGAGAAGAGAGCGAGAGAGAGAGATTCAAATGGTCTAGAACTGTACTGTAATTACAATTATAAAACACTGGACTGGTTGTAACAAAATCCAGTCTGCAACACCACTCAGTGCTGGACAAGTGTGTCCCAAATGGCGGAAACATGCCAAAGACTTCCCCCTGCATTGCAATTGAATAGTTCAATTCAAATCAAATTAGTCTTAATATGTAGTAAACACTTAAAACATTGACTTGTGGTAAGAAAACCATGGACCATGGGGGGGGGGGGGGGGGGGGGGGGGGGGGGGGGGGGGGCTGGTTGTACACATATACAAACGAAAATTCAAATAGTTTAGAACTGTACTGTATTTACAACTATAAAACACTGGATTGGTTGTAACAAAACCAGGCTGCTACACCACATGTTCTCCACTCATACTGGAACAGAAGGGAGAGCTCTTTTCACTGGCATAGCTTAGTTTTCAAGCTTTGAGTCTTTCTCGACAGTTCACCTGCATCCAGCTCCATGATAATCTATTGAAATGCCTCAAAGGTGTAGCGGAGCTTTTGTAGGGTACTGCAAGTTCAAGGCATAAAAGAGCCCAAACAACGTTGCAGAAGCAAGTGCTACATTCTCAAGATCTTGAAGCACCATCACACCCTCGAGGACTATCCTGACGTCAGAGGGTTCACTGCTGGTAGTGTCTCTCACAACATAGGTCCCCACTGTTGTTCTCGATCCCCACTTGTTTCTCTCTATGGCACTGAGGAAATCGGTGTCAGCCATTTCCTGGTCAAAAGAAAAGATACAATTCTTTAATGATAGGTTCAACATCTTGTAACTTGGCTTGTAAACAATTCAACAGTGTAATAATTTCTACCTTCAGCCGGGACAAATCTTTCATGGATCCGATGCCCCACTGTTTATGACCTCCAACCCAGGCAAAGCCGCTGCAGGGCGGAAGGTTATGTTTTCTCCCCTGTGTGTGTTTGATTGTCGGTCTGTATGTGTGTGAACAGGATTACCAAAAAGTACCAGCCCGATTTGTATGAAACTTGGTGGAGGGGTGTAGCATGGGCCAACATTGTAGGCCTTCTGGCAGATTCTCCCATTTTTGCACAGTGAAGCACTGTAACACTTATTAGTCGCATACACTTACCACGTACTCCTGCACAAGATCCTCAGGATCCTCGCTGAGGTAAATGCAGAGTCCTTTGATGACATATTCACATCCAGCATCAATATCTTCCTTAAGGATATATAAAGCACAAGGCAGTATTTTAACTGAGATGTCAACATGGACACAAATGTGATGGTTGTGATGACAGTTAAGTTAGAATTCTTACCGTCACCATGGCAGACATGTCTTTCAGCTTCTGTCCCTGCTGCCCCGATCTCTTCTCAAATATTTTCAGCAGATTTGCAGTGTGTAGGTCCAGCTGTGAGAGAAATCTTAACTGTAGAGGCATGGTCGTTACGCGTTTCAACTCTGCATTGATCTGAAACATGGAACAATATGGCACACTGATGTACACACAAGACATTTGTTGAAACACATTTGGCCAACCATTAGCTTAACAGTTTAATCTACCACACAAGAATTATTAAGAAGTCATACCTGTAGGAGCTGGTTGTAATAATTAAATCTAATCAATATAAACTATAATAATAATCGAATCAATATAAACTGATCAATATAAACTATAATCTGTTTTAATCTAACTAGGATACTTGTATTATCCGTGTGGTCCTTTTGCCAATAAATGCTATCCTTTCCCGGTTTTCTTTTTGGCGGCATTAAAGAAGCGGTAAATATCCATAAATTAGCCGTGTCATTGTTTAAAACGGAGCTACAAAACTGGGGGAAACGTAGCGGTTTATAGTCCGCAAAATTACGGTATAAGCTTAATTTGATCAAAATGTAATGTGCTAGTTTGATGAAACATCCAATGGTGGATCAAAGTACACAAATAAAAAGAGAAACAGTTTTTACCACTTTGGCTGTGTGCTCTTCTTACCTCAACAGCCTGCTCCACTCTTGTTAACTGTCTCTGAAAAAGAATGAGGAGCTATTAGTGACAGACACTGATAAGAGATAGTAGTCTCTCAAATACTCATGCATATCCCTCGATATGTAAAGATCGCCAAATGAAAAACACATAATTTGCGCTTTCCCTAAGATATCAAATACTTCCTTGTCTGTGATGCAAAGCTTTTTGGAGAAAAACTGCTTTGAAATGACTTAGTTGCTGCAGCTTGAGGCTAAAATTAGCTCACTTGACTTTCGTGCATATTCGCGGCAAAATAGCTGCGTATTCTCGGTCAAATAACTCACACGCTATACCTCTTAACGACATTTGGGGGCCGTTAAACGAAAACTATACATTACTTGTCTGTGAGACTTATGTCGGAGACACTTGCACAGGGAGACACGCTAACTGTGGATTGCCGCCAGTTTCATGTGGGCACCCCCACATAAGTTATTAAGGGGGCTAACATACAAGAGTATTACACAAGTTCAGGCAAACCTACTCAATTCTCAGGTTTCACACAAAATAGTGTCACTAGCAAGCTAGTCTCATGGTGTAGTTAGTAGGCTATCTTAAATGGTGGAGGAAGATAAGTACTTGCCTAGCATGTGATAGCCAAAGCTAAGCCTAATGCTAACTTTAACTTATTTTTTACTTTCACCAATGGTGAAAGACAAGCCGTCTCTTAATAACCAGGTAGCTATTATAAGTCATGTATACTTACATAGTTGAGATGAGTGATGGCTGGACACGTGTGGATAAATCCGAAATTTCTTACACTGAGCTGAGCCGTTGAATGACTGACGTCTGATTCTTGGAGCCGTTGAATGAGTTTGAGTGACGTCTGCGATTGCGCTGTTATCGCGAGACATAATTTGAAAGCTGATAGGCTAAATCTACTCGATTGATTCACTTTATCCCAACCTGATCTAAATAAGTTCATGTTCACTTTCTGCATACCATATAGATTCTACACAATGCAATCACGTTTGGCTAAAGAACTTGAAACAATTGTGTAAAATACACACAATATGCTTAGCTTAATCCAACAGATGGCCAAGCGAAAAGTGTCCCAATTTAGTGCCTCTTCGTCGGTCTAACTACAGTCCCGGGTGGGGGGATAGCCAGCTGCTTAGCATAACTGCCATTCAGAACCAATGGTAATGCTACCAAGCTAGGCTAGCTAGGTATGCTAACTGTGGGTATACATCGTGAAAAAACACCAAAATACTCATGTCACTGGCTTTAATTTGAGTATGGCATGTTATTAGCCTGACGATGTCATACTCATGATTCTAGTCAGAATATGAGTCTGATACCGGACCTTTGGGCTGTGATTATGGGGCGTGTTTCAACGAACCAGGAAAGAAAATGCCTATTCGCTGAATTGGATACCTAGAACCAATCAGAGCAACGTAGTAGCCTATTACCATCTGATAGATTAAACTTTTACCTGATCCCTAGGAAGGACGGCAAAAACATTTTTTCAATGACAAATGCCTTAATCGCGTTTCTCTGTTCCTCTTTCAAAATGAATGCGCTGTCAATGTCTGTTGAGATATGCCTGCTCACGTTAATTAATTAGCATTAAGGCTACAAGCTACAGTTTATTTCGATGGGTTTTTTGTGT
>NC_137925.1:28161135-28181135 GCF_963457725.1 Sprattus sprattus | reverse complement strand
ATGACTGCGTCAGTTCTGCACCTAACCAACACATAGTAAAGTTTTCTGATGACACTGTCATTCTCAGTCTTCTCACTAAAAACACAGACATCAGTGTTCACAAAGCTGCTGTGGACACGTTTGTTAATTGGTGTGACTCACACCAACTTCATATCAACACAAAAAAGACATTAGAAATGTTGGTGGATCCCAGATCAGTTGGTGACAAAAGCCCTTCATGCGCAGACTTAGGGTTTTTGGGGTCAGTAAAAATATCATGATCATATTCTACAGGGCAACAATTGAGTCCATTCTCAGGTACGGTATTACCAGCTGGTTTGGGAACCTAACTGTCAAGTCAAAAACACAGATTTTCAACCTAGTTAAGACAGTAGGCAAAATCATTGGAACACCAGTACCTCTCAACCCACAGGAGCTCTTTGACCAAACCACAATAAGACAGGCTCAGACTATCCTATCTGACAGCTCCCATCCTCTGCACTCTGAATATACACTGTTAAACTCAGGTAGGAGGTACAGGGTTTCTCTGTGCAAACACAACAGGTACAAACACTCATTCATCCCTCTCTCAGTCAAGCTCATCAATGAAAAACGGTAAAAATGAATGTATGACAACATGTGAGAAGCTATGTCTTTTTGACAGTTGAATGTATGTTATGAGATGGAGTAATGTATAGGTAGCTAGGACTATATGGGGAGTGGGGGGGGGGATAACTGTATGCACAGGGAACAAGATCTGGTAGATGAGTATGCAAGGATGGATGAATGAGACCAGAATTAATGTTGATCGTATGCCTGGTTGGATTGCTATTGTTGCACAGGTATGGATGTATGAATGGAGGAGCAGTTTTTGGTCAGGATGAATGCTGAGTGTTTGGTGTGATTGCTATTTGCACAGGAGTGTGGGAATTTACAGATTGCTATTTTTGCACATGAATGCTTGTTTGCACAATACTATGTACAACAGTTTTTGAGCCTGTTTGTCCAATAGTTTTTACTGATCGTTTTCGTATCTGTGATTTGCCAATACTATGTACAACAATTTTGCACTTGCCCATGTGATGAACTGATTGTGTGTTGTATGTACTGATGTGATGCAGCTATTGCCCAGATCCAAACAAATTTCTCCCCTGGGTGTGTGTGTGTGTGTGTGTGTGTGTGTGTGTGTGGGAGCAGGAGCAGACATTTGGATGGTGTGTTGGCAGCTTTGTTTTTTAATTTAAAAACTCGATTGCACACACACCTAGCCCATCAGCACACACACACACACACACACACACCTAATCCATCAGCACACTCACACAGACACACACACATACACACACACACACACACACACACACACACACACACACACACACACACACACACACACACACACACACACACACACACACACACACACACACACCTAATCCATCAGCACACTCCTGGGAATCCTCACACTCAGATTCCACAGGCCAACAGCGCTCTGATTGGCCCAATGGAGTTTGGCTCCGCCTCTAAAAGCCACTTCTTCTAGCTCTCCCTTGTTCAGACACTCTCTCTCTCCCTTCTGTGTGTGTGTCTCTCTCTCTCCCCTCTGTGTGTGTGTGTGTCTCTTTTATTTATTATTTTCTTTTATTTATGGTCTCTATTATTTATATAGCGCCAAAACAATACAATAGTCTGTAGCTGCTTAACAGAGCCCAGGGTCTGAATCCCCTGACAGCCAGGCAAGAAAAAACTCTGTGATAATCAGGAAGAAACCTTGAGCAGAACCACTAAATATCTGCTTGGAGCTGGCCAGGCAGAGAGGAGGAGAGGCAGAGAGGTTGAGAGGAGGACAGGCAGAGAGGAGGAGGGGCAGAGAGGAGGACAGGCAGAGAGGAGGAGGGGCAGAGAGGTTGAGAGGTGGAGAGGCAGAGAGGAGGAGGGGCAGAGAGGTTGAGAGGTGGAGAGGTTGAGAGGAGGAGAGGCAGAGAGGAGGAGAGGCAGATAGGAGTAGAGAAGGAGAGGCAGAGGGGCGGAGGGGTAGAGAGGTGGAGAGGCGGAGAGGTGGAGAGGAGGAGAGAAGGAGAGGAGGAGAGACAGAGAGGAGGAGAGGCAGAGAGGAGGAGAGGCAGAGAGGAGTAGAGGAGGAGAGGCGGAGAGGCAGAGAGGAGGAGAGAAGGAGAGGCGGAGAGGAGGAGAGGCAGAGAGGAGGAGAGAAGGAGAGGCAGAGAGGCAGAGAGGTGGAGAGAAGGAGAGGCAGAGAGGTAGAGAGGTGGAGAGAAGTAGAGGCAGAGAGGTGGAGAGAAGGAGAGGCAGAGAGGTAGAGAGGTGGAGAGGCGGAGAGGTAGAGAGGTGGAGAGAAGGAGAGGAGGAGAGGCAGAGAGACAGAGAGACAGAGAGAAGGTTGCTGTTGTCTTCCTCACTGCTCCTTCGTCTCTGAATGTCTTCCGTTGTGTGTGTGTGTGTGTGTGTGTGTGTGTATGTGTGTGTGTGTGTGTGTACCAGGGACATGCCTGTGGCCAGGCAGGTCTGTGTCTAACCGGGACTCTCACATACACACTGGGTCATATGGGGTCAGACAGAGGTCAACACACTCACATACATGTGCACACACACAAACTCACACACACTCACGTACGCATGTTTGTGTGTGTGCATGTGTGTGTGTGTGTGTGTGTGTGTGTGTGTGTGTGTGTGTGTGTGTGTGTGTGCGTGTGTGTGTGTGTCCCTCCGTCTTTTTAAACACAAAACACACTGGCCGTGTAGGAGCCATTTGAGTCCTTTATAGTATTTAGTTTTATATTTAGTTTGTGAGACTTGTTGTTGTTATTGGTGATTGCATTTGTATTGAATTGTCCCGAAGTGGGACATTGTAATTTGTTTTTGAGTGTGCCCCCCTATAGGTCAGGCACTAATTGACCATAGTATAAAGGTGTGCCAGGCCAAGGAGAGTTGAGAGTTCCGGCCTGCGAATACCATTATTGACCGTGAGCGAGAGAACGTGAACATGACGTGAACCTGTCGTGAACCTGACGGGACCGTGGCGAGGAAACGCACTGAGCTGAACCAACAAACAAAGAAACAAAGACAAAACTTCAATGCTTTAATTTACATCTGATGTTAGAAATAAACAAAGTCAACTTCTCAAACTCACAATAAATGGTAAAACAATTGACAAGTTTTAGCCATTACAATAGTCAATAATGACGCAACTTTGGACCTTTTGATGGATCACTACTGGATATAATTGGATTACCCTGGGAACAAGCCAACACTTGGATTACTACGAGCTTTTCACTATGGAACAAGCCAACCCTTGAATTACTATGAACTTTTCACTGAGAAGCAGCAGCGCGCCATGCGCAACAAACAAACCAGTCAATTAACTTCATCGGAGGTATGTACGCTTCCAAATTATTGAAATGAAATCTAGATGGACTATTCGTTTGAAGACCTTTGGTTAGAAAACCTGATGTTTATAGTCAGTGGCGGTTCTGCATGGAATTACGCCCCGGGCGATATCCCCTCCGAGCGCCGCCCCCCCCCCCCCCCCCCCCCCCCCCCACCCGAAAAAAAAATCGTACTTTTTCCAATTATAACAATATAAGTGAAAGAAAAAATGAAATGTATCAATTGCACAAATCCTTCAATAGAACATTTGAATAACACACTTAAGATAATTATTGCACACATAATTTACATTAATGTTAGCTAACCAGCCATCTGCAAGTTATGTTGTGCAAGTGCAACGCTTACTAGTCTAGTGGTGTCAAAAGGAAATCTATGGTCTAACCAGCTAGCTATCGACCTGTTAATTATTAAGATTATACTAGTACTCTGTATGCTTTTCAATTGCACAACTCTTTCAATAGAGCATTTAGTATTTAGCATTGAGTTTGCTAATAGTGGCTAATGGGATTTCGCTAACGCTTGCTAGTCTAGTGGTGTCAAAAGGAAATCTGTGGCCTAACCAGCTAGCTATCGACCTGCTAATTATTAAGATTATACTACATTATGTAGTTGTGGCTAGCGGGATTTCGTTAACACTTTAGCCTAGTGTCAGATGAATGAACATTCATACCCTATGGTCAAATCAGCTAGCTAACGCTAGCTAGCAAACAACTCAGTTGGTGCTCAACAATAGCTGGTTGCCTTACAGTAATAGAGTATTGGTTAAGGTACACTTGATAAAATAAAACACATTTTTACCTTGTCCACTCGAGCATCCTTCAATAGCTTTATCGATAATGTAATAGACTACTCTGTTAAAGATGTATTACATTTCCCTCGGGATGAATAAAGTATCTATCTGACTATCTATCTATCTATACTCTGCTCACTATTACCTTCACCAGTTGGATAAATTGATGCAGTTAGTAGTCTCCTTCCACCAATTAACCTTGCCCTTGGTGACCACATAATCGTTCTGTATTACCTATTTTTATAAGCCATTTCACACAATTCAGAAAAACAAAAAGTATAGGGTAATTATAATGTTTATTGGGAGACCCAGAGCTGAACTGCCCGCCGCCCCCTCTCTCTTTCTCTCTTTCCCTCTTTCACCCAGGATTGCGCTGCACCTTCTTAGCGAGCAGGTGCGCCTGCAGCTGCAGGGGGCGCCAATTTGCCAATTCCTCACGCAGTGATATGATATATAGAAATAGAAAAGCGCTTCGCGGCACAGATTATTATTACTATTTTTTTAAGTGCTCGTGCCGCCCCTCACGGGTCATGAAAAAGTGCCGCCCCGGGCGGCTGACCGGGTCGCCCGTGCTTAAAACCGCCACTGTTTATAGTTTGAGTTAACGTCGGGGAATTGAAGCCGTATCGTGCATGGACTAATGCAATTTACGCATACAGAGCACGATAGAGAGGATTTTTGTTGAAATTCTGGGTTGGATGAAGTTGAAGAACAGTTTTTTGTGAGAACGAATGAAAATTGTATTGATATAAGATGTCGGATCCCGTGAAGGAGGCCAGTTCGGGCCTACCTGAAAACCTCAATGAAGCAGCCAGATTGCGCTCATCGAGGTCGGGCAAATTGTCTCATTTGACAAGACGAATGAACATTGTAAATACTTTGAAGAATGACGAAACAAGTTTTAATGAGGTGAAAAGTAATATGGTTATGTTTAATAACATGTTAGAGGAATACAAATCTCTTCATGATTCATACCAAGAAATGTTAAAAGAGGAAGATCGAAATGAGGATACTAAGTCCTGGTATGCACCGAGGCTTGAGCCGATAACCACCTTTTTAGCCAACGTCACGAGGTGGATAGATTCAATTGAAAATCGTTTGCATGAAGTTACCGTTTCCTATACTGGATTGGAAAGTAATCCTGATATCGGTGACGGGCGTACTGAGGAAGATAGGCTGTCCTTGAGAAGCACTAGCTCTGTTTCATCGACATCTATGCGCATCCGTGCAGAGGCAGAGAGAGAAGCACTACTCGTTAAGGCTGCAGCTTTACAGAAAAAGCATGCGTTAGAGGATGAGCAAGATGAACTGAGAAAGGAGGAAGATGAACTGAGAAAGAGGGAAGATGAACTGAGAAGGAGAAAGGAGCTCGGCAGAAAGAGAATGGAGGCTCATGACATACAAGCTGAATTGTCTGCAACTACAGCCAAAATTAACTATCTCAGAAATGCTGAAGCACAAGCTGTTGATACAACATTTGATGCATTTAACCATACAGAATTGAATGCAATGAATTCGTATTATGAGGAAAATATTGAAAAGATTTCTGAGCCAATTGCTGATCTGACTTTAAGAGATACAAGGCCTAAAGATGGGGTTCATGTGCAATTCCCTGTTTTGACCACAACAGCCAGAACACCTAGAATACCTAGAACACCTAGAATACCTAGAATGCCATCTCTTACACAGTCTTTCAGTACTGCTAGACCAGTGCATGACCAGAGCCACGCTCTCCAGAATATGTCTTTAGAGAGCTTTTCAGTTCCACAGAGAGGACAGGTACCTGACAATCTTACCAAAATTCTGGAAAAGCAAAATCAGTTGACAAGTCTCCTAGTGAAACAACAATTGTTACATACTTTGCCAAAAGGAGATCTTGCAGTTTTTGATGGTAATATTTTACAGTACAATTCCTTTATTCATTCCTTTGAACACATCATTGAAAGCAGAACAGACAACAACCAAGACAGACTACAATTCCTTATCCAGTATACAAAAGGACAATCTCAGCAGCTTGTCAAAAGTTGTCAATTCCTGGATGCAAATAGAGGCTATGTAAAAGCGAGGCAATTGCTTAAAGAGCATTTTGGAAATGCCTACAGAATCTTGTGTGCCTACATTGAAAAGGCACTTGCATGGCCAGTGATCAAATCGGAGGAACCAAGAGCTTTGCAGGACTTTGCATTGTTTTTGAGAAGTTGCTGCAATGCCATGGAACAACTTCAGTACATGGGGGAGTTAGACACAATTTCTAACATGAGAAAAATCATTTTCATATTACCATATAATGAATTATGAAAAAAATGGTCTAGATTTTTTTTGATTGATTTTCTTACTCAAAATGAACCTAAACTTGAAATTCAAATAAATAAAAAAAAAAATTATAATAATTTTATAACGGGATTTAATACCATCCGATACCTCTGATGCATGACGTCCACATACGTGGACAGTTGGTTTTTAGGGTGTACAAACTATATTTTACATCAAATTTCATTTTTTTTTAACACAGATTTGTTCAACACACTTTCCTCTACATGCTAATGTTTTTTTTTCGGACTGATTTGGCCTTCTTGGGTAGAAGTTTTTAACAGATATGCCTGGAGTATTCAGCACATGTTCAGCACCGTCAGCCATCTTGACTTAATGATGTCATTACACAGTTAACATTCCAAATACAAGATTATACATATTGTTATTATATTGCTCTGAGTCTACTGTCACTGCCCCTATGTGTTTTGGAGAATATTACTATGATAATGCGAAACAAAATGAAGTTTAATGAACTGTCCACGCATGTGGACACC
This sequence comes from Sprattus sprattus, assembly GCF_963457725.1. Classification (NCBI taxonomy): domain Eukaryota; kingdom Metazoa; phylum Chordata; class Actinopteri; order Clupeiformes; family Clupeidae; genus Sprattus; species Sprattus sprattus. Next base: position 28,174,154 of record NC_137925.1, on the reverse strand, counting down.
ATGCACGAAAGGGTTAAGAGAAAGATGGCGCTCAAAGGCTTGCGAAATACAACAACGCGATATCAGAGAGAGAATGGCTGACCTGGTATCCTTCATTGAAAAACAAGCTTCTATTGTCTCAGATCCAGTTTTTGGTGACATTCAGGAGCCTAGCTCCAGCAGGGTCACATCCAGACCCCCAGTGAAGCCACTTCCTAAAGGTAGTTTTGCTACACAAGTTGACGTGAAGCCGATTCAGTGGACGTCAGAGGAAACCATGACACGAGACCAACCAAGAGCAAACCAAAACATGGTGCCAGATAAAGCATGTCTCTTCTGCAATGGTAAGCATGAGCTCCTGACATGTGTTCAGTTTGATTCAAGACCACATGAAGAGAAAATTGAATTTGTAATGCAGAATGGAGTCTGCTTTGGATGTCTGGCAAAGGCTGGACACATCAGCAAGGACTGTGGGAAACGTCTCCAGTGCACCATCTGCAACAAGCAGCATCCAAGTGCATTGCATATCAAAGCAAAGGAAGCAAAAGAGACCACACTGAAGAGCCTGCAGGTGTCTGTCAAAGCTGATGAACATACTGGGGCCGGTAATGTACAGAATTGCACTTTGTCCATTGTACCTGTTCAAGTAAAAAGCACAAGAGGTAGTACGATTATTAACACCTATGCCTTTCTAGATCCTGGCAGCTCTGCTACTTTTTGCACAGAAAATCTCCTGAACAAGCTGAACATCAGAGGAAAAAGGACCAACATCCTCTTAAGGACAATGAACCAAGAACAATCTGTGATTGCCTACATGGCAAATGGAATAGAGGTTAGTGCATTGAACGACAACAACTTTATTGCACTCCCTGAGGTGTACACACAAAAGAGTATGCCTGTAGACACTGACAGCATTCCTAAGACAGAAGAGCTAGCTAGGTGGCCTTATTTGAGTGAGATCCAGATCCCGGAAATCAAGGCTGAAGTGGAGCTGTTGATTGGCAACAATGCTCCCAAAGCAATTGAACCATGGGAAATAATAAATAGTCGTGAAAATGGGCCATATGCTGTCAAGACCCTATTGGGATGGGTTGTAAATGGTCCTCTAGATGACAGTGTCGTGACAGACAGCAGTGGGCGTCAGAAAGTTACTGTCAACAGAACATCAGTTGCAAAGCTGGAAGATTTGATTGTACAACAGTACAATCATGACTTCAATGAGAAATTAGATGACAAAGAATTGTCAATAGAGGATAAAAGATTTATTAAAATTGCAGAGCAGTCAATCACGCTCAAAGATGGACATTACAACCTAGACTTACCTTTCCGGAAAGAAAGACCTGTCATGCCCAACAACTATCAGGTTGCAGAGCAGCGCCTAATAGGCCTGAAAAGGAAGTTCAAAAGAAATGAAACATTCAGAAATGAGTACTCAGAGTTTATGGAGGATGTGATCAGCAATGGACATGCTGAAGTGGTGCCACAAGCTGAACTTGAAAGAGAAGACGGCAAGGTATGGTACATCCCACACCATGGTGTTTTTCACCCTAAGAAAGGCACTATTAGAGTGGTTTTTGACTGTGGTGCAACATTTCATGGAACATCACTGAATGCTGAACTCCTCCAGGGTCCAGACCTGACCAGCACACTCATTGGTGTTCTCACAAGATTCAGACAACATCCTATGGCTCTTATGGCTGACATTAAATCAATGTTTCACTAAGTCAGAGTCTCAAAATCTGATGTTGACTTTTTACGCTTCCTGTGGTGGCCTAAAGGTGACGTGTCTTTATCCCCTGTTCAGCATCGCATGACAGTGCATCTGTTTGGAGCAGTGTCGTCTCCGAGCTGCGCAAACTTTGCGCTCAGACAAACTGCCAAAGACAATAGCATCTGTTTTGATCGAGAAGTGATAAGCACTATTGAAACCAATTTTTATGTCGATGATTGTTTAAAGTCTCTTGAAACAGAAAATGAAGCCGTCGACCTGGTGAGAGACCTTACCTGTGTTTGCCACAAGGGAGGATTCCATCTAACCAAATGGGTGAGTAACAGTCGCACTGTACTGTCTCATATCCCCAAAGAAGACAGAGCCACTGAAATGAAAGAACTTGATTTGGACAGGGACAAACTCCCTACAGAAAGAGCTCTAGGGTTGTTATGGTGTGTAGAAAGTGACACATTCAAGTTTAACATCTCTGTGAAAGATAAGAAGCACACCAGAAGAAACATTCTGTCAATGGTCAGTTCTATCTATGACCCGCTTGGTTTCCTGTCTCCTCTAACTCTACCTGCTAAGTTGCTTCTTCAGGATCTTTGCAGAAACAAGTGCAGCTGGGACCAGGAAGTACCACAGGCTGCATCAGAGAAGTGGAGGAAATGGCTGACCGGTCTTGACGAATTGGAACACTTCAGAGTGGCTCGCTCTGTGAAACCAGATGGAATTGGAAGGTCCACACAGGCTGAACTCCATCACTTCTCAGATGCTAGTGACTACGCATATGGAACAGTAAGCTATATAAGACTGACAGAGGGAAAACACACTGTGCATGTAGCTTTCATGCTTGGCAAGGCCAGAGTAGCACCTTTGAAGCAGACGACAATACCACGCCTGGAACTTGTGGCGGCTGTCTTGGCTGTTGGAGTAGACAAAATGCTCAGAAAAGAACTAGACATCACACTCAACAGCTCAACATTCTGGACAGATAGTCAGACAGTGTTAAAGTACATTGCAAATGAACACACAAGATTCCGCACATTCGTAGCCAATAGAATCTCTGTCATTAGAGAGAACACTGATGTCACACAGTGGAAATTCATTGGAACAAAGCTGAATCCAGCTGATTTAGCATCTAGAGGAATGAGTGCAGACACATTCATCAAATGCAGAAAGTGGATCCACGGACCAGAGTTCCTGTGGAAATCAGAAGACGAGTGGCCACAGAACCCATTAGAAGCCATGCCACTCTCACACGATGACCTTGAGGTCAAGAGATGCACAGCAGTGTATAGTACTGTGATTAAGACGCAGAACAATCCAACATGGCAGTTGCTTGAATACTTTTCAAGTTGGAATAAGTTAAAAAGAGCTGTTGTGTGGTACTTGAAATTTAGAAACCTTCTTCTTGCTCTCAGTGTGAATAGAAAGATGCAGTGTAAAGTGTCTCCACAATCACAGACAAGAAGCCAGAGCAAAATGCTGGAGAGCAAAAGAAAAGCCAGCAAGAATGAACTTGGCAGCCAATGTATTTCCCTGGATGTCCTGATGAAGGCGGAGAAAGCAATCCTAATGTTCTGCCAGCATCAAAGCTATCCAGAGGAAATGGCAAAGCTGGCAAAGACGAAATTGGTTGGAAAAGGACTAGGGCGGAACAGCACCATCTACAAACTGGATCCTGTACTGGAGAATGGAGTCTTAAGAGTAGGAGGAAGACTCAGCAAGGCCGCAATGCCTGAGGAGGCTAAGCGTCCCATGATCCTGCCCAAATACATTCATGTCTCCACACTAATACTTAGACACATTCATGAGCAGCTTGGACATGGCGGGAGAAACCATGTTCTCTCACAACTTCGAAAAAGATTTTGGATTGTTAATGCCAACTCCGCAGCTCGCAAAGTCATATCCAAGTGTGTTGTGTGCAGATGTGTCCGAGGAAGAATTGGAGAACAAAAGATGGCAGACCTGCCGAAAGAAAGACTCGAAGCTGACCTTCCACCTTTTAGCAATGTAGGTGTTGATTACTTCGGGCCTTTTGAAACAAAAATAGGTAGAAGCCTAGTCAAGCGCTATGGTGTCATTTTTACTTGTATGTCAAGTAGAGCAGTACATTTGGAGATGGCACACTCCTTAGACACAGACTCTTGTATTCACGCTCTGAGGCGGTTCATAAGCAGAAGAGGTCAGGTGACACACATCCGCTCTGACAACGGAAATACAGATGAGAATGTGTGGAGTCATCAGTGTGATTTGCTGACAGAATGAATGTTTATTAATGTCTGTGTGTGTGTGTGTGTGTGTGTTACGCCCCTCTACACCCCTACTGGCTTTGCAGTGCAGTGGGCGTAATTAGCTTGATTGTCCACACCTGGGGAGGTGGCTTGCATCCTCCCCATGCGTTCGGTGCTGGGGTTCTGCACTCACTATTTTATCCACTACTTTTGGGTGATATAGAAATAAATACTATTTTTGTACACTCTGTGGTCTGTCTCCAATTTATGTTGCGCCGTACGAGCTTGGTCGTAACAGTGTGTGTGTGTGTGTGTTTGCTCACGAGCCGGGTCGTAACAGTTTGTGTGTTTGTGCTCACGAGCCGGGTCGTAACAGTGTGTGTGTGTGTGTGTGTGTGTGTGTGTGTGTGTGTGTGTGTGTTTGTGCTCACGAGCCGGGTCGTAACAATGTGTGTGTTTGTGCTCACGAGCCGGGTTGTAACAGTGTGTGTGTGTGTGTGTGTGTCTGTGCTCACAAGCCAGGTCGTAACAGTGTGTGTTTGTGTGTGTGTGTGTGTGTTTGTGCTCACGAGCCGGGTTGTAACAGTGTGTGTGTTTGTGCTCACGAGCCGGGTTGTAACAGTGTGTGTGTGTGTGTGTGTGTGTGTTTGTGCTCACGAGCCGGGTTGTAACAGTGTGTGTGTTTGTGCTCACGAGCCGGGTTGTAACAGTGTGTGTGTGTGTGTGTGTGTGTGTTTGTGCTCACGAGCCGGGTTGTAACAGTGTGTGTGTGTGTCTGTGCTCACAAGCCAGGTCGTAACAGTGTGTGTTTGTGCTTATTGCTGATGATGACACCTTATATATTTCTCAATTTAAACTTTTATTGGACGCACTGTAATTGGTCTCGTGGGGTGAGTGTGTGTGCAAGTTTTGTGCGTGTGTGTGTGTGTCTGTATGTGTGCCAGTTTTGTGTTTGTGTGTGTGTGTAAATGCGATGAAGTAATGGTGGTGGTGTGTTCGATGTGTTGTCTGTGTGTGGGTAGCGAAAGGAAGAAATGGTGGCGACACACACACAAGATTTGAGACTCTGCTGGAGAGCTCTATATGAATGTGTGTGTGTGTGTGTGTGTGTGTGTGTGTGTGTGTGTGTGTGTGTGTGTGTGGAGTTGTGTTTGAGGTGTGAAACCTGTTTCTTCAGTCCTCAGTGTTTCATCTGTAAACACAGAGTGAGCCAAGAGCAGGACAGAGGGCAGGACTTGTGTGTGTGTGAGAATGAGCGTGTGTGCGTGTGTGTTTGCTGAAACACTAAAGGATGAAGCCCCAGCGGTCTCTCTATGAGCACCAGAGCCGCACTTACAGACCTCAGGAGGCGTCTCCATCTCTCCCACACACACTACGATCAGGACCAATCAGAGAAGAGCTCGTCTTGCTTTGGTTCCCGCCCACATAGTGCCAAAAGACATACATTCGAGCGAGCAGATCAAGTTTTCGCGAAGCGTATGTCAGTCTCTGCGCTCGCAGTTTTTGAATTTCCTCTCGCGGTTGCCAAAAATGACTGCGCAGAAGAAATTCACGCTTGCGAAAACCTGAAATGCGCTCAAATAGACGTTTCCTCGCGTGTGGGAGTTTTTATCACTAAAATGACTCCATAATATACACATTGCTAATGGGCTGACTGTGAGGAACTGAAACATGCTAGTAAATAATAGCAACAATAAAAGTATTTTATCAGAATATAATCATAGAAGTTAAGTAAACTATATTTGTGCTATAATATCTACATATGTTCTATAATAATCTATCTAAATCTATTCTGTATATTAGTTGAACAGTGACACCAGTATCTGGTTCATACTGGGCTTGTGTCATTCTACAGGTGTGGTAACTCAAGCTCTCCATGACATCTTATTAATAGTGCTGTAGCGATGCGTCGATGATGTTGACCTGTCGATTTCAAAATTACGTTGACGCCTTTTTTTTACGTCAACGCTTTGCACATACACGTGGCTGACCCAAACAGAAACAAACATTGCGCAATTAGAATGGAGATAGAAAAGCCAACCACCTCTCAGCAGGATGCCCATCAAAGCCCTGCAAAAAGCCCCATTAAAAGAAAAAGTCCAAATATCTCGTCCTAAATCATCGAAGGTATGGGAATACTTCAAATTCAGTCCCAAACGTAAAGGTGTCGTTATTTGCAGTCTTTGCCAAATGGAGTTGGCATACCACACCAGCACAACAGCGATGTGGGATCATCTGGAGCGGAGGCACCCCATTGTCTCTCGTGAAGGAGACAATAAGTAACGTTGGTTACATTCATTTAACGTTTGTTTGTGTGTTGTGTAGCTTGAGCTCTGCGCACTTCGGTGGTACTAGCTATCTATCTTCTTAGCTCTTCGTGCAGTTTGTTCGTGCTTGGTTGCTAGTAGTTAAAGGTGCATTAAGGATTAATAGCTATTCACTAAAGGTATGCTAGCAGCTAAAACTAACGAAATCTCTTGAAATGTGCTGACTTTGACATTATGACAAACTAATTACTCAACGACTGTCCTTACACAGTCAAACATCAATCATGTGCAACACAAGACTAATCAAGACGGCAAATAAGCTACTTACTAGATCGGCAGAAGGTAATCAAAGTCAGGTCGGCGGGCATCGGCAGGCAAAACTACAGAAGGCAGTTATATGCCTATCGACCCTGCTATGCCATTGGCACGGACGCAATTCTCCATATTAAAAGTCATTGTAGCGCCCCAATTTTTTAAGGTTAAACTGCTTATCCTAACCCTAATCCTGAAGCATATTTGTTGCATATTGTGCCTTTAACGTTAGTTAGCTTCTAGCGGCTAGACAGCCGTGTCAGTTTAGTTAACGTTAGTTAGCATCTAACTTACGGCTGCAGAACACGGCAACCAAGCACTAACAAACGGCACAGAGAGCTAACTCATGCTGTGGTCATTTGCGAGTCAAACACATAACATTAGACTAACGTTGGCCAGCTTATAGTATTGAAGCATTCTATATGGGACTAGTGGAAATGGGTTGACTTGTGCGTGGTTCCGGTGTCAAGATAAGTGTGATTGTTCTAAGCAGAAGTTGGATACGCTTTATTAAACGGAGAGCTACTGTCTCATCCAAAGATATTCCTTCTCAGTGTGAGTTCTTAAGAGAGCACTAACTCGGACGCTACAGTATGTAACATGATTCACTACGTTAGATCGCCAATGTCAACTAATGGCTCCAAGCAATGTCCAGGCCAGGGCTGCACATAAGGTGGTGCACAGTGCACATGAATGAATGAATGTTTTTCTGAGCACTGAAAACATTAAAATTAATGAGCACCACATCCAAGTGTGATAGGGCTCATTTGAGTACCAAACATTTTTACTGTGCCTCTAGATAAACATGAACTGCATTGTTGGACTTTTGCTTTTCAAAACGGTGCTCAATAAAGTATATTAAGATTTGTTTGGTATTTATTTGAGTTACATTATGGTTTTAATCGAGCAACAGAAAAATAATCGTTAGACTAATCGTCCAATTAGTCGACTAATCGATAAAATAATCGCCAGATTAATCGTTTACCCCCAGCCCTACTTATTAATGACACGATGTTCAAAGTATCCAATCTTTATACAAGTGTTTCAAACAGAGACATTATAATAACAGAAGCCTTATGCTGTACAGTCATGCCAAGAAGGCCCATTTGAATGGAACTGATTTGAGAGAGGAAGAGAGAGAGAGTGAGGGAGAGAGAGAGAGATAAAGAGAGAGAGAGTGGACAGAGAGAAAGAGGAGGAGGAAGAGGGAGAAGGAGGACGAGTGAGGGAGAGAGAGAGAGAGTTGATGGATGACGACGTTAAGAAGATGATTTTGTTTACTGTCTGTCAAACTGTAGGCACAGGTGCTATATTCTCCAGCTTATCTGTGTGTGTGTGTGTGTGTGTGCGCGGGTGTGCGTGCGCGCGTGTGCGTGTGCGTTTGTGTTTGCGTATGTGTTTCTGTGTGTGTGTGTGTGTGTTTCTGTGTGTGTGTGTGTGTGCGTGCGTGCGCGTGTGCGTATGTGTTTCTGTGTGTGTGTGTGTGTGTGTGTGCGCGCGTGTGTGCGTGCGTGCGTGTGTGCGTGCGTGCGTGCGTGCGTGCGTGCGTGCGTGTTATCCATCTACATTAAAATCACACAGACATACAAACACTCACACACACAAACACTCACACACACACACACAAACACACACATACACACACAAACACGGTAGTAAGTCCTAGCACCTTTTGGATGGTAAATGTAGCTGCAGTGATTTTCCATGCAGATTATTGATACATTTGATTATTGACGAAGATTATTTATTGATAAGCAATCTTCCTGTGGATAGTTTTACTCTCTCCTTCTCTGTCCACCACAATACTAGCTCCTGTACTCTCTCTCTCTCTCTCTGTTTTTTGTTACCCAGCCTGGATGTGAAATTGAACAGAGGGCTGGTGCCTCAGGTATGTGTGTGTGTGTGTGTGTGTGTGTGTGCGCATGTGTGTGTGATTGATTGAGAGACAGACAGAGAGAGAGAAATGGAGAAATTGAGTGCTAGACGCAATTATTGTCACACTATTCTCATACACTATTCTACACTATTCTCTTATCTCCCTCTGAAACGAAATACTGTTTTCTGATTGGCTAATGGGGTGTAAATTAAGTTCGTATAACCGGACACCTTGGACGTAGTCCCAGTAGAAAAGTTAAATCGCCGTTCCACATCAATGCTCTTGAATGGTTACCATTGACAACCAACATTACGTTTTTTTTTTTTAAAACCTTCTCACTACTTTCTCTAACGGGAGCACTAGGCTTCAAATCAAGAATTCATCAGGTTATTATGCATATTAAGTTTCCTAAAGATAAAGGAAATTCTAAATAATAATAATAATAATAATAAAAACATTTTTGGATGTTGTAAACGGGAGATAAGCGGGATAACGGCCTTCGAGCTGTACAGTTCAACAAAGATAATGGACTTTGCTGAAAGTCGTGGAGTTCTTTGCCCCGCATCGTCCATTATCTTTGTAGAACTGTACAGCTCGTCGGCCGTTATCCCTTACATCTGTATTCTACACTATTCTCATACACTATTCTACACTATTGTCATACACTATTCTACACTATTCTCATACACTATTCTACACTATTGTCATACACTATTCTACACTATTCTCATACACTATTCTTTAATTCTGTCCAATAAACAGAAGAATTGCAGGGATGAGTGTGTTTGATTCTACAGTATACATGTACAGAAACACAATCTACAGTATTGGAATTTACCAGCAGATCAAAAGCGTTTGTTCTTGGTGTCATGACAACTGCTTGCCTTGACATATTTGTGTCATATGGGGGATTGTATGGTTGGGTAAGATGTGCTGAAGATCTTTTTGTAAAGACTCAAGGCAAAGGAGAACGTTGAGTTGCTTCATAAAAATGTCATGCTAAATTCAGAGGACAACACGGATCAGGATTTGTAATATAATACAGAAAATGTATCACTGAATCTCATATTTACTGTTCAATTTGTACAAGGTGTCATACTTTTCTCCTTTCTTTTTCAATGCAACACTATAAAAAATAGAGGATACAGCAACACAGTATACATATATTTAGCAATGCTTCAAGTTATCTGTGTTTTTGAGTTAATTGTACAAAAGACTAATATGATTTACTGTGGAGGTGCTGAAACTAATCGTCATTCTGACAGAGAAAACTAATGTGGGTGTTTATCAGTGGCTCAGACCCACCACATCCTCGCAGTAAACTAATACACTAGGGATGGGCATCTTCACCATCAAGGCGATACGATACACATCTCGATACACTACCAACGATTCGATACATTCACGATTCATGGAATTACCCGTGATAAGATAAGATACGATTCTCCTACCTCCTGCGATCCGGTGCGATACAGTACGATCTAATTTTAAAACAATGTGATCCAGTGCGATACGATACGATACGATACAATACGATGCGATGCAATGCAGAAAAAAAGCACACCATGGAATACATAGTTCAAGTGATGGCACTTGAAGCATTAAAGCTGGCTGTGCCTTTTATTTTGAAACAAAGGAAGTACAATTTAGAGAGTAATTCATTGTAGGTCTCTGGAACTTTAGGATACAAGTGTAACCTTTAACAAAAATTCAGATTTCTCTTTAGTGCATGTTGTAGAACAATTTAAGCCCTACACAAAGGCATGTTTTCCAGTTAAGCCTTTAAAAGTGCTTTACTTTTATACATGAGGTAAACCAAATAAAATGGGCTAATACAAAAAGGTGCAGGCCAGGAGATTCCATCCACTATAAAAACTAATAGGAAAGCATTAACAGGAACATATTGCATTTTCCCCAAAATATACAATGCACACCATTGATGAGTACACCCCATTTGAAAAGTAACATTTTGAACAACATTTTAATAAGCACAAGTTATTTCCAAAATGTGCATAGGTAAATGTTATGCCCAAAATGTGCATACAATATCTGATGAGCAAAGTAAGGTTAATAATGTAACTTAGGTGACATTTTTTCCATTTACTCACTGCACATTTTGGAAAAAACACGTGTACTTATTGAAATATAGTTCATAATGTTACTTTTCAAAAGGGGTATACTCATTATCTCCATGCACTGTAATATGATTCATCATTATGAACAAATGGCCATAACAAGGGAGTAACAGTTCCCCATCTGGAAATTAAGACAAGTGAATCCAAACACTTAACCCAGATGGGTCTTTTTCAAGTTCTTTTTAAGAAAGATCTCGTTTGTAGAAGCCAAAATCTTTCCATACTGTAGACTTAAAGCCCACAACCGAATGTATTACCTCCGTTTCGTTTTCCTCCATGCTAACGCGCTATCTGACTGGCTGGCCGCCTCTTTTCGAAAGCACGTTTGTTTGGACCCGCCTATTCGTGGAGCCTTGAGCCGAGATTTGAGCAGAGAGGGGTAGGGATAGAAACACAACTGAAACTCAGAGACACGTTTCTAAAAAGTTATAATAATAGATAATAATAGGTTTGTATCGATGCAGATCATTTTGATACGATGCATCTCGAGTTTATGTGCGGTTTTTACCGATGCAGACGTTTGCAAATCGATGCAACTGCATCTTACATGTCGTATCGATTTTCCGATGCGCATCGGTGAATCTTCCCATGCCTATAATACACACACACACACACACACACACACAAACACACACACAGCGGCTCAGCACAGACCCACCACATCCTCACAGTAAACTAACACGCACGCACACACACACACAAGCACACATCCACACGCACACACGCGCACACACACGCGCGCACACACACACACACACACACACACACACAGTAAACCAGCCCGTCTCGGCTGCACAACCCAACACCATTTATCGGAAATCATTCTGCCTGCGGAAACGAACCCCATCTGGTAAGGTGTGATTTCTGCCCGGTACTGTATCAATCCTGTCAGAACAGGTATTACTGCATCAAGAAACAGGTTACAGAGTAGGTGCAGTGTGTGTGTGTGTGTGTGTATGTGTGTGTGTGTGACAGCAAGGTGAAATATGAGTTTCACCTGGAGAGCAGAAGAACTCTTAGCATACAATAAATACCCAGAATGCACTGTTATAGTTTTTAGGAAAAAAGCTGTTCACACTGTTCAACAGAAGGAACCTGGTCTTCAGCCCCCTAAACTTGAATCCCCCTAAGCTTGAATCCCCCTAAACTTGAATCACTTTTCTCAGCTCACCATCTAGCAGAGTTAACCAGATTTCCCATAAGGAGAAATCTGAGTTAAGCTCATTTCCCACAACAATGAGAAATCTGATTGGTAAAGCTGTAGGAATGACACTGAATGATAAGGTACACGAGAACACCACCTGGTCCTGAAAAGAGGAAGTGATCTGAGTATCTCTTCACTGTCAGAGGTATAGGAAGCAGAGGCGGCTCTTCACCGAGCACAGCCTATGTGTGTAATCTATACCCACAGACACATTAACACAGGCTATGTGTGTGATCTATACCCACAGACACATTAACACAGCCTATGTGTGTGATCTATACCCACAGACACATTAACACAGCCTATGTGTGTGATCTATACCCACAGACACATTAACACAGGCTATGTGTGTGATCTATACCCACAGACACATTAACACAGCCTATGTGTGTGATCTATACCCACAGACACCTTAACACAGCCTATGTGTGTGATATATACCCACAGACACATTAACACAGGCTATGTGTGTGATATATACCCACAGACACATTAACACCAGCCTATTTGTGTGATCTATACCGAGACACATTAACACAGCCTATGTGTGTGATCTATACCCACAGACACATTAACACAGCCTATGTGTGTGATCTATACACACAGACACATTAACACAGGCTATGTGTGTGATCTATACCCACAGACACATTAACACAGCCTATGTGTGTGATCTATACCCACAGACACATTAACACAGGCTATGTGTGTGATCTATACCCACAGACACATTAACACAGCCTATGTGTGTGATCTATACACACAGACACATTAACACAGCCTATGTGTGTAATCTATACACACAGACACATTAACACAGCCTATGTGTGTGATCTATACACACAGACACATTAACACAGCCTATGTGTGTGATCTATACCGAGACACATTAACACAGGCTATGTGGGTGTGTGATATATACCCACAGACACATTAACACAGGCTAAGTGAGTGATCTTAATTCACAGGGACACGGACAGGCAGACATATTGCAGTCACTGTCCAAGTATACATGTGTGTCAGAGACCAATTTAGCTGGGAAATAGAGACTATTTACGATTAACATGGTCATGAGTCATCAGTAAAGCACCCACAGACAAGACCCAGGACTCACAGACAAGATATGATTCAGGAAGCACAGACAAGACCCTAGAACAACTCTTTATAACAGACACAGAGAGTGTGTTATAACAGCTTAATAAACACATAGGGTGTTATAACAGCTTAATAAACACCGATAGTGTGTTATAACCGCTTAATAAACACAGCTAATGTGTTATAAAGGGTGTCAAAAAGTT
>NC_137925.1:28153635-28156135 GCF_963457725.1 Sprattus sprattus | reverse complement strand
CACACACATGTGCAATGCAGCAAATGCAGTTATACAGTATGAGCCCTACCTCTAGTCCCATGGCCATTTGGTTCTTTGTCTGTATCTGGTAACCTGGACTCTTTATGAAGGACTGTCTAATGTGTGTAATGGACTGCCTAATGTGTGTGTGTTTGACTGTCTAATGTGTGTGTGATCTCCTTGTAATGTGTGTGAGCTGACCTCTGTAATGTGTTTGTGTGTGTGTTGGATTGTCTAATGTGTGTGTGCTCTCCTATGTAATGTCTGTGTGTGTGTTGGACTGTCTTATGTCTGTGTGCTCTGTAATGTGTGTGTGCGTTTGTGTGTGTTGGACTGTCTAATGTGCGTGTGCTCTGTAATGTGTGTGTGTTTGTGTTTGTTGGACTGTCTAATGTGTGTGTGCTCTGTAATGTGTGTGTGCTCTGTAATGCGTGTGTGTGTGTGTGTGTGTGTGTGTTGGACTGCCTAATGCGTCATCCATGGAGATAAGGCCGGTGACACTAATGGATCAGTGTATATTTTTATATTACCCATGATTCACCAGTGTGCCAAGCAGGAAGTGAGATGTTTGTTTGTCTGGCAGAGGAAGGCAGAGCCCTCTTTCCTTCCGTCACTAAATCCCCCCCCCCCACCTACGTAGACTAACCCCACACACACACCCACACACACACACACATGAAGCCCTCTCTACTTACGTCACTGTCCCCCCCCACCCCCCCCATGTAGACTAACCCCACACACACACACACACACACACATGAAGCCCTCTCTACTTACGTCACTACCCCCCCCCCCCCCCCCCACGTAGACTAACCCCACACACACACACACACACATGAAGCCCTCTCTACTTACGTCACTAACACCCCACCCCCCCCTCCACGTAGACTAACCCCACACACACACATACACACATGAAGCCTTCTCTCCTTACGTCATATGTACCCTGTTGTGGTTAAGTATGGTTAAGTATTGCTGTGATGGTTGTAGTGTACCCTGTTGGGACATAGTAACTGGGATAGGTTGTTGGGTATGAGTACTTGCATGTGACAGTGAGATGATTGGCTGCTGTGGGAAGTCTCGAACCAATAGCACAAGGACTTTAAGATCCCCTCTGTGTTTAACCAACCAATAGCACAAGGACTTTAAGATCCCCTCTGTGTTTAACCAACCAATAGCATAAGGACTTTAAGATCCCCTCTGTGTTTAACTAAACAATAAAAAAAACAGATGGCCGGTCTAATTCACTCAGTCTGAAACAGATGACTTCCTGCCTCACCTTATTGTCTTCCATTTCAGTTTATAAACTTTCCACAGACACACACACCACTCTCACTCACTCACACACACACCACTCTCTCTCACTCAAACACACACTCACTCCCACACTTCCATTTCAGTTTATAAACCTTCCACAGATAAGGTTATCCAAAACTGGACCCGTGAACAAGTGGATTAATTCTTTCTATTTTTCTTTCGCCTCTCTCCCGCCTCCTCTCTCTCTTTCTCCCTCCAACATGTTGCTGTTTAGAGGCCCTTATTCCGTGGTGTGACTGTCTGACTGGATGTCTATCAAGCATCTGCATAATCATTTCAGGGCTATTTCAGACTCTCGGACACAAACAGGTTATTATTGTAAACATATTTACCCTGTAAAGAGCCAATTACTGGACTGGAGTCAGGGTACAAGGAATTATTGTAATTATGGAGATAAGCACACATCTTTTGGCTAATTTCTACCACAACACAACCACAAGATACACACCACACTCACCAGATACATACCACAACCACCAGATACACAACCACCAGATACACAACCACCAGATACACACCACAACCACCAGATACATACCACAACCACCAGATACACACCCCCCAGATACACACTGGCTGGCAGGTAGGAGGTGAATGCTGTTAGTAATGCATGCACTGGGAAACAGATCCAGTCTTCTTCACACACCAGACTTTACAACACTGAATAATTTGAAATGTTGAGATTGTGAGTGTGTGTGCGTGTGTGTGTGTGTGTGTGTGTTTGTGTGTGTTTGTGTGTGTCTGTGTTTGCATCTGTGTTTCTCTCTCTCTCTCTCTCTCTCTCTCTCTCTCTCTGTCTTTTTCTCTGTGTTCTAAGTGTTCTTAGCAGCTCATATGTTGAACATCACACACCCCTTATACCAAACACTCTCTGCCTGGCTCACGCACACCACACACACACACACACACACACACACACACACACACACACACACACACACGCACACCACACACACACACACACACACACACACACACACACACACACACACACACACAGAGAAAGAGAGAGAGAGAAATATAGGGAGAGAAGAATATAGACATGTTGAAAATTGCTCTTCGGGCCCTTTGCTATTGGCTAGAAAGACTATTTATCACAAAACATTCACACCGTAGCCAATCAGAGCAGGCCTAAAGACCCAGGGTGAAGACGCTGGAGACTGGACACAGGGTGAAGACGCTG
>NC_137925.1:28143635-28146135 GCF_963457725.1 Sprattus sprattus | reverse complement strand
GAAAAGAGTGTGTGTGTGGTTCCAGGGCATGGATCTTCCTGTCAGCGGTTCTGTTTACAGTCACTGCGCTCATGGTGAGTTTCCTCCCCTCTTTAAAAAACACAGTGTGTGTGTGTGTCAGTGTGTGTGTGTGTGTGTGTGTCAGAGTGAGTGTGTGTGTGTGTGTGTGTGTGTGTGTGTGTGTGTGTGTGTGTGTGTGTGTGTATGTGCCAGAGTGAGTCTGTGTGTGTGTATATGCCAGAGTGAGTGTGTGTGTGTGTGTGAATGTGTGTGCTAGAGTGAGTGTGTGTGTGTGTGTGTGTGTGTGTGTGTGTGTGTGTGTGTGTGTGTGTGTGTGTGTGTGTGTGTGTGTGTGCGTATATGTGTGTGCCATAGTGAGTGTGTGTGTGTTTAGATGAGTGCTTGTGTGTGTGTGAGTGAGTGTTTTGAGTGAGTGTGTGTTTAGATGAGTGCCAAAGCCATGTCCACTTGAGTGCTTGTGTGTGTGTGAGTGAGTGTGTGTGTTTATATGAGTGCTTGTGTGTGTGTGTTTATATGAGTGCTTGTGTGTGTGTGAGTGAGTGTGTGTGTGTTTATATGAGTGCTTGTGTGTGTGTGAGTGAGTGTGTGTGTGTGTTTATATGAGTGCTTGTGTGTGTGTGAGTGAGTGTTTTGAGTGAGTGTGTGTTTAGATGAGTGCTTGTGCGTGTATACACACACATGCACATGCACACGCATAGACACTAGAGATGCGCGGTTTGGCGGTTGCACCCTCGGACTCCGCGGTTAAACCGCGGATCGGGCGGGTGACGTGACAAAAAATAATATTTTAATTAAATTCGGGCGGGTGGCGGTTTACCCAACGAAATTCAAAATATCTACACATTGTTAAATGTCGTTACCTACATCCAAGCACATTTTGAAATAATCAAATTTTCATCAGGCAGTAAATTGGCCTAGTTCCGTGTATGCATACAAAGCAAACAAAGTTCAAATTAAGTGACGATCCTTATCATGTCGCAAACCTGCAAGCTATGAGTCAGCTGTCAGTATTGGAAGAAGCCTTAACATGTCGTAGATGAAACTGTCTGGGTTATTTTGTTTCGTTAGGCTATTAGTTATATTTTAAAACAGCCAGTCATTGTAGCCTACCACTCGTGGAATAAGGAATTTCAAAGAGATGATGGAGTGAGTTGACTCAGAAGTGACATTGGGCATTGGCAGCGCGAGATGTTCAGAACAAGTTAAACTTCTAGCTCAGTAACATCACCAGCTAAGAAAGAAGGTAAGAAAAATAGTCGGAAAACTTTGATTTGCAAGGCAAGCAGGCAAGTGTTGGGGTTGTTACAGTATAAAGCCTAGAATGCGGTGAAATTTCGGAATTAATAGACTCGGCGTTTCATTCTAAACTAAAAACAGTAGGCTATATTACCATATTAAAATGGTGTACCAAATTGCGTTTTATTACAATGATAAAAAAGTGTAGGCCTACTAGCCTATGATAAGGTCAGGTTTGCCGATGTGCTTGGCTATTTTAAAGTTTCTCCCTGTGCATCGATCGGAGACAGACGTCACTTCACTGATAATATTCTGGGGATAGGCTACAACATAGCCAATAGGCTTTCATACTAGGGGCTTTATCCTTTAAATATCTTTGCGGCATTGGATGTCTCCTTTCAAGAACAGGCAAGAACTTTAGCCTCGTGTCAGCAGCGCCTATTCCTAAAAACAACAGGCGGATGGCGGGCGGGTGCGGTTTTGAAAATTGGTCCAAAAAATTGGTGCGGATGGATAGCGGACGGATCATGCGTTTTGTGATGCGGTTGCGGATGAAATAATAGCCCATCCGCGCATCTCTAATAGACACAGACACAGATATATACACACAAGCACACACACAGACACACACACACACAATTTTATCAGGCGTTCCCTCTAGCCAGCAATCAGAACCCTGGCAGGCCTGAGCTGGTTTATAATGAGATAATGATATGTTCTCTGTGGGTCAACTCACACACACACACACAAACACACACACACACTGGGGTTAATGTTATTGTTAAATTGTATTGTTAAAATGAAGGATACGTGGACTATATATTGGTTGAGTCACTGCTGTAAAAAAACATGCTCTGTGATTTCTGACAATTTATCTCTTTTCACTGTGTGTGTGTGTGTGTGTGTGTGTGTCCTATAGGCTCTGGTGTTTCCTAGCCATCTGTATGAGTCGGTGTTTGAGCCGAGCACCACCAATATCTCCATCAGACTATACGGAGGAGCCCTGCTGAGTAAGACACCAGTGTGTGTGTGTGTCTGTGTGTGTGTCTGTGTGTGTGTGTGTGTGTGTGTGTGTGTGTGTGTGCGGGTCCTGTTAAGAAGGACGTGATGCCGCTATGCTCGTTTCAGTTTCCCCTCGTTTAACAGTATTTAGCTGGCTATGCTAATGTCAGTGTATGTAATATTGTTATGTATACTATGTGTTTATGTGCATGGGGACATTTGCAAATTCCGAGCCTGCAGA
>NC_137925.1:28131135-28136135 GCF_963457725.1 Sprattus sprattus | reverse complement strand
ACCCAATGTACACCTAGAGATCTAGTGTGGTAATCAAGTGCACAAGTGTATAATTAGAGATCTAGTGTGGTATTCAAGTGCACAAGTGTACACTTAGAAATCTAGTGTGTTCAAGTCTGTTCAAAGCACACATTTCCTACTCTGGTTAGGGTGCCTATGTGGTTAGACGATGGCGTGTAGTCACAGTGTAACAGGTGGTTTAGAAACATGTTTATTTCATGTGGATCTATCTTTTCACCTGTGTCGCTGGCCTACAGACATATCTGTGTTATCTGTCTTTGCTTATCTGAAAAGTATTAGAGTCAAAGAGATGTCTTGTAGGGGAATATTTTCACTGAATTCAAAATGTGGGTGAATCACTGAATATCAGTTTCAATGGTACAGGCATACAGTATGTTGTTGCCAGGATACAGACCATTGAGAATGAGCTGTTAGGGTAAGAGTGTATGTTGTTGCGGAGATACGAACACATACGTATAAAGGGGGTGGTCAGGTCTCCTGGTTGTGACGTTAGATGATGTTGTTGTAGGATATTAATGTTGGCCACTAGGGGTGTAGAGACTGCACACACACACTCACACACACACACACATTAGATGATGTTGTTGTAGGATATTAATGTTGGCCACTAGGGGTGTAGAGACTGCAAGTCTGTGCATGGAATTCTGGGTAAGGACACACACTCTCGTACCCTCAGCAGAGCCTCAGACACACACACTCACACACACACACAAACACACACACACACACACACACTCACGTACCCTTAGCAGGCCATCAGACTGTGGCTCTTGTTCTTCTTGTCTATTTCAATATGTACACTGTGTGTGTGTGTGTGTGTGTGATAAACCTGCCTCTACTTTTGTAGCGTTGAAAAGAAAATCAAAGGATGTATTCAAAAATAAATAAATGTATCTTTTTCCAGTTGTGTTCATTGTGTGTGATGTCATCACTCAAACAGGATGCCAGAAACCCAAAGCTGAGAACATCCTCAAAACAATCACAAAACACAGAACAGGTCTCCAAGCAAGTTCTTAAGGGCAGCTACACGGCATAGAACACAATAGAACACTTAGAACCCTATGGAACAAATAGAACCCTATAGAACACACAGAGCCATATAGAACACCCTTTAGAACACATAGAACCCTTTAGAACACATAAAACCCTAAACCCCATGGACTGAACCGCATTATGACCCGCCGTATGATACACGTTGTTCTCTATATGACCTGCAGGGGACAGAAGTGGAGAGGTGAAATCCCACTGACATGAATAAGGCCCATCGATTAGTCCATACTCAAACACTGAATAGAGGATTAGTCAAACAGTCCACACACAAAAACTGCCCAACTTACATATG
This sequence comes from Sprattus sprattus, assembly GCF_963457725.1. NCBI lineage: Eukaryota > Metazoa > Chordata > Actinopteri > Clupeiformes > Clupeidae > Sprattus > Sprattus sprattus. The sequence continues at coordinate 28,134,772 of NC_137925.1, read as the reverse complement.
AAAGAGGGGGAAAATTTGTGTGTGTGTGTGTGTGTGAATGTTTGTATCAGTATGCTTATCAGTTTCCTCCGCAGAAACAGGTAAGACAGGGGGAAAGGGTTTGTGTGAGTGTGAGTGAGTGTGTGTGGATGTGTGTGTGAGTGTCTGTGTGTGGGTGTGGGTACAATGAACCAGAATTTCATGAGAATCAAATTGGCATATAAGGTGTCTGTATTTGTACATGCAGTAGTATACCTGAGTGTTTCCAGATGGCACAGTGACACACTGATTAAATGGATCCCTTCCTTGTGTGGTCACATCTAGGCAAGCATGTCTCCTGAATAAACTACAAGCTGACTCACACACACTCACACACACACAAACACACACACACACTCAAACACACACAATAAACGAAATAGACAGCCTCACACACACAAACTCCCAAAAAAAGTTTGTGTGTGTGTGTGTGCCGATGGTCGGTATGAATCACCCCTGCCATATGGCGCTGAGGATCAGAAGTGAGCTGAAGAACAAAGAAAAACTGAATACACTTACCTGTACACCGGAGGTACAGACACACACACACACCCTGGGAATATAAAGAAACTGAACACACTTACGCTTACACAGACACCATCTCATTCCTCATCTCGCCTATCATTCTCTGTATTATGTATTTGTTCTCAGTGGTCTGTTGGGGGTCTACTGCAGGAGTTTCTGCCTGAAGGAGATGTCGGAGAACATGGTGGCGAAGGTGCAGCTCACTTCAATGGCCGTCTTGGTGCTTTTCTGAGAGTGTGCTTTGCTCACACTTTAGTTTTCCAGCTTGTACGATAGAGAGAAACAAAGTCATACAACCGGAGTCGATAGAAAATAGAGATTGTTCTCTGCTTTTTCCTCTTTGTTTTCTCGCTTAGTCTAGTGAACAAACTTTTTGCTAGCACTTCGCCGTTACACGCGCACATAGCTTCGGCCATGTCTTCAGACGATTACATACCTGTGGAGTCTTCGTTTACCTCCCCGAATGCTGAGGTCTCCAGACTGAGATCGGAACTCCACTCCATCGAGATCCTCCTTGGCGATATCCTTCAGCGACAGTCCCTGCTGCTCTCCAGGCTGGATGCCCTACACCCGGCTGCTGTGCCCAGCATCAGGCACGTGCACAGATAGACCCCTAGTGGTGCTCAAGCACCAGCCCTTGTGCCCTGGTTGAGAAAAAGTGCCCTTTTTGCTGGAGCCCAATTTTGTTTTCATTCATCAATATTTTTAGAATACAAATAAGTCACTCTGTCATCAATTTCACCGAATGTGTTTTGATATCTGAGGGGGCATTTATTTGAGTTCTTGTGAGAATTTCGCCCCGACATGCTCCGCAGCATAGAACACGTATTTTATGCCTTTGCTCCGCGGTGCTCACAAGCCCCCGCCGCGCCCCTCCCTCCTCATCCCCCACATCAGTGCTGAGCGCTAGGCAAAACCGGCGCAGCCTACTTCTTCACTGACCTGCAGCATCAGACAAACAGGTAATGACGGTGTTTGTGCAATCCCCCGACGTTGTTTGTTATAAATTAACAACAACATTAGTGCCGCTGAAAACATTACGTCTGAAAACATAACTGGTCCGACGTTTCCTAAAAAAATAAACAAACAGCTAACTTGATGCATACCTCTAGAACTAACAAGAGAGGGGGTGGCATTGCCACCCTATTTGGAACATCCTTTCAGTGTAAGCTGTCGTCATTTGGCGAATTCTCATCATTTGAGTACCTATGCACCATCGTTTAAGGGCCCCTCTCAGATTTTGCTCTATGACCTCCTAAACAGTCACTCACACTCTTTCTTGAGGAACTCAGTGATTTATTTTCCATTATCTGTATTGAGTTTGACTGCCAAATTATATGTGGTGATCTAAATATGTAGCACAGAATAGCCATACTAAGGACTTTGCAACCTTACTTGACACTTAACTCTAACTCAACATGTAACAGAACCCACACACTCCCTCGGTCATACTCTTGACCTAGTTATAACCAAGGGTCTCGCTGTCTCAATGGAGGTAAAGGATCTGGCCCTCTCAGATTATTTCTGCATATTCTTCAAAGTGACTATAGCTACTCAACCACAAAATAGTAGTATTACTGTAAAGAAACGTATCATCAACGACCACACTAGTACTCTCTTTAAACAGGCACTCGTATCTTCATCCTCTCAGTCACCTTTCTGCTCTCCTGAACAATCAACTGGGTCTGCTGATGCTCTGTTTGATTCTTTCAACTCAAGGATGACAAACCTTTTGGACAACATTGCTCCTATAAAACCTAAAACACTTAGAAATAAAAACAGAACACCTTGGTTATCAAGTCCCTCCGTCAAATCCCTTAAAAGGGATTGTAGAAAGTCTGAAAGGAAATGGCGGAAATCAAAACTCCAGATAGACTGTGACATTTTTAGAGGAAAGCTCCGTGTATATAATGATGCAATCTGCAGGGCAAGACAGTCCTACTTCTCCAATATAATCAACCAGAATCTTAACAACTCTCGGGTGCTATTCTCCACTGTTGAAAAGCTAACATCTCCTCCATGTCAACTCCCCCTCGATCTGCATTCAGCAAAAGCATGTAATGACTTTGCCTCTTTCTTTACTGAAAAAATTTCAAGAATTAGGGCCAACATTTCTTCTCAAACATGTAGCAGTCATAACCTGGAACTCCCTCAAATATTCCAACCCACCTCAATGTCTGACTTCTCCTCTATTGATTCTGAAACTCTTCTTAAGACCATACATAACCTAAATTCCTCCACCTGTTTACTTGATAGTCTCCCTACCAAATTCGTAAAAACTGTTTCTCATCTTTTATCATCTGATCTACTCCTGATCATAAACACTTCTCTGCAGTCAGGATCTTTTCCTAAAGATGGCCATTGTGAAACCCCTTCTTAAGAAGAGAAATCTAGACACCTCAGTTCTTAATAACTACAGACCCATTTCCAACCTTCCTTTTATTGGAAAAATAATTGAAAAAATAGTTTTTATTCAACTGAGTGAGTTCCTGTCAAATAAACACTGCCTTGATCCTTTTCAATCTGGCTTTAGGTCATATCATAGCACAGAGACGGCTCTTATTAAAGTTTTAAATGATATTCGCCTTAACTCAGACTCACAAAGAGCATTAGTGCTAGTCTTACTTGACCTTAGCGCAGCGTTTGACACAGTGGACCATGCCATTCTTCTCCATAGACTGGAACACATGGGTTGGGCTATCAGGCACAGTTTTAAACTGGCTTAAGTCATACCTTGAAGATAGAAGTTTCACAGTGACTATTGGTAACTGGTCCTCATCTTCCACTCCACTAGCATGTGGTGTTCCCCAAGGGTCCATCCTGGGTCCTCTACTCTTTAATCTGTACATGCTACCACTTGGACAGATTATTCGAAAGTACCATATTTCATACCATGCAGATGATACACAAATGTATCTATCTCTGTCACGCAATGACCCAACCCCACTTCAAGTCCTATATCAGTGTCTTGCAGATGTCGACATATGGATGTGTCAGAATTTTCTCCAGCTTAACAATGAGAAAACTGAAGTGATTTTATTTGGCAACAAAAAGGACAGGCTTGAACTAACGTCACTACTTTCTAACAAAGGAC
>NC_137925.1:28123635-28126135 GCF_963457725.1 Sprattus sprattus | reverse complement strand
GCTGGACACACAGAGCGCCTGACATCGTCGCTGTCTTTCTCACAACACTCTCAACTAAAAAAGTGAGTATCACTAACAGCCAGCGGTTATACACCCAAGTGTACAGATGCTTGAACTGTCGTGAACTGTTTTATATCACGCCATATAGGCTATCTAAACAGTGTTTCAATGTCAGAACTTCGAAATTTGGTGTATGAGTGTAATGTTAAATGTGCGAATAGAACATATGTCTGTTAACTAAACTTACACCGTTGAGGTTGTGTGCAGTCGAATTTGTTTGTCGTTAGTTTTCTTTACAGACTTTTTAATAAAGCGACTTGGGGCTTTGCTTTGTTCACTGGCAGTTGAACTTGAGTTCGCTGATGTGGCGCGCGCTTGGACGGAGGCGCACTCTCTATCGCTCGCTCTCTCTCTCTCTCTCAGCCACCAGATCGCTTCCAACCGAGGGATTGAAAACAGGCATGCAAGCAGTGAAACTTGAGTCGGGGAGAAGAATCAGGAGCTATATTCTTTCCCCCTGCAGCCGTTGGTCTCAAGTGACACCAAAACACGTTCTGCCTGTTTTTGTATCTCGAATATATATATATATATTAGACTTTTAATATGAATGTTTTTAGATGTGCAACTAAGTGATTTGCGAACATACAGACTTGTGTGACTTTCGATCACTGTTTACAAAATATAAGTTACCCTACATTAAACAGCCTAAACTGGCCCTTCTGTGCTATTGAGAGAGCAGCGGGATGTCACTGGCACTGTTCGACCCAGTTGCATCTCTTGAAGTATGTTGCTGCGTTACTTGGAGCAAATGTCACTGCCGTGTATGGCATGGGGTAGGCTATTTAAACAATGCGATTTGGCAGTGTGGCTTAAATCTCGTTATAAACATGCATCGTGTCTGGGAGAGGAATAGGCTTGTGCCATATACTGGACTGCATGGACTGAGTGGATGGTGTGTGTGTGTGTTCGGCAGGTATATTGTGTGTGTGCGGTGTTCCTCCAGCGATCACCGACACCTTCCAACCACCAACTTCCCCGAAGTGTAACCTTAGCTTAACACTTTATTGTCGTGTTGTAACCGTTTCAACACTGAAGCCATCCACTTATGCCAACAAGCCGCCCGGCGCAGGATGTTAGATCTGATCTGAGCCGAGCTGAGTTGAAAGCTGTCTGGTAAAGATATGTTGAGTTAAGCTGAGTTGTCTGGTAAATATATCCACCGCTGGCTGCCTCTCCAGCGGCCGCGCGTTTAATGGTCTATCTGGGGACGGACTCATCTGGATGATTTTAGCGCGTGCCAGCGGACGGCAGTTCTGGTACAGATGGGGATGTAGGTCACGATGGGGGGGGGGGGGGGATGGGGTGCTCTGGCGCGAGGAGCTTGGCAGATATCCCGCTGTGCGATGAACGGAGCAAAAAAACTCTTGTTTTTCCTTGTTTTATCCAGTTGCGTGTTTACTTTGACTTGTTTATTTGGAAGTATGAAACATTTGTGTTGCTACAGACGAAATGAGATACTTATGAAAATAACTTGCTGTTGAACAACTGTAATAAAACCTGAAAGCAAGGTATAAAAATAACTTTTGTTCTCAAGCTGTTCTCAACGAACCCCGGATGTCAGGTGTGCACTTATATCAATTTTGCTTTAATTTTTACCAAATCCATGGCAACAGCGGATTAAGACAACATACAGTATGAGTGCATGTTTGCGTGTGTCTTTGGTGTGTCTCCATACACATCCGAACGAAAACACACTTCCAGATCTGCAGCATTTCTAAGCACTGACACTGACAGAGAGCGAGTGGTATGCGTTGCCCTCGGCTTCAAACCAGGAGTCACCCACAGATAACTGCGGGCTCATGAATGCATCCGGCTGTCACCTGGCCCTGATACGGCCCTGATCCGGTGCGGAGCCAGGTTTCGATGCCATTACCTCACTGATTGGCTTGTTGTTCGCTGACAGCTGGCGGCTCTGGCCCAGGACTCTCTCTAAGCCAATCAGGTGTTACCAGGGCGTCTCCGTGGTTACCTCACAGACTTTACACCTCCGAATGAGCTCTTCTCCCCACTCTGTCACTTATCCACACAACCTGTGTGCTGGCTGCAACAACAAGGAATATGATTGGCTGGGCTGTCCCTGACTCGCATCCCTGACTGAACTCATCAGAGTCATTCTTGATTGGTTGACCATTCATCAGAGTCATTCTTGATTGGCTGACCATTCATCAGAGTCATTCTTGATTGGCTGACCATTAATCAGAGTCATTCTTGATTGGCTGACCACACCCGATTAAATAAATCAAGAACATTAGAACGAAACTGGCTTCAGTCAGGTGTGCCTGGAGCAGGGGTAGATGGAAGACTCTCAGGCCAGGGCGAGCCCAGGTGCAGTACTGAGATCACCATGGCAACAGGGGTAGATGGAAGCCTGTCAGCTCCAGAGGCAGTCCAGGTGCACTTCTGAGATCACCATGGCCACAGCGCATAAGGCTCGTCTCTT
>NC_137925.1:28096135-28103635 GCF_963457725.1 Sprattus sprattus | reverse complement strand
GGCTCATTCTATCAAACTCGCGGGTGCAATTGATTGATTCACGTCAATATGAACTCAATGAAAGATATCACATGTGGCAGAAAATGAATATGGAAGTATTTGTTCGTGAATTACCACATTCTCTCCAAACAATCGCGGCAATTCAGTACCCGTGGCAAAAAAGACAGATCACATTATGCAAAAGTTTGTTTATTAACACATCTTTTATGACGGCCAAAACGATGTGTTTATGAGTTAGATTATTCAAAGATGAGAGGTTAACGGCGAGAGAATCATGTGTATGTTGTCAGTGCTTGTAAATACAATGGTGTAGGGGCAACTCCACGTTAATGGTAGCTTTTGTATTTGAGCAGACCGGGCTCATTCTATCCAACTCACGGGTGCAATTGATTGATTCACGTCAATATGAACTCAATGAATGATATCACCATGACTCACAAGTGGTGGAAAATGAATATGAAAGTATTTGTTCGTGAATTAGCACATTCTCTACAAACAATCGCGGGTGAGAATGGGATATTCTCTACATAAATTTGCGGTAATTTAAAAAAAATGTCTGGGTCTAAAAAAGACTGTAGTATGCTATTAACCCGGAAACGTGAGACTCTGTGAAAGTCTGTGGTTAGCCAGCCAATCACAGTCTTTGCGAGCTGCGTAGGGCCGTAGTGTTTTAGTCGCATAGTCAGGAATTTTGGCCGACGCACTTAAGCACGTAAGGGGGGGTATTTTACCGCGCAAGGGGGGGTTGTGTATCTTACGTGCTTACGCGTTACGTCTAAAACAGAGCATATGAATTATTATTATTATTATTATATATCGGCCTTTACTCGTTGCACCCATTAAGGAACACAAACACGGCAATTTAAGCGAATGGATTGAATGTAATCTCGCTAGTCAGCAAACGCTAGCTAGCCAGTGACTTGTTACGTTCCTTGCTATTGCCATTCAGCCGAAACATCAGTTCAAGTTCAGCTGTAGGCCTACCGCAATTTGCGTAATTTTCGATGTGTCATGAAATAATGATTTGAGTAACCATAACAACGTTAGTTTGGTGGAGCGAGCTAGCCAGTTTAATAAGACATGATTTTACTAATCAAGAGCTATGCATCTTAGAATGAGAAAAGAATATCAGGCTTGTTTGTTGAAAGTTTGTTTTGATTCTATAGTGTATAGGCTTTAAATGAGTGAATAATATGTGCCACAAGTGACCCAGACTTTCAAAGATTTATATTTGCCAGCCATCAACAGAACAGAAGACTAAGAAAACATTATTTGCAGGCGATTTGGAAGATGAGGTGTGTGTGTCCATAAACGTTGATACAGGGTTGAAGAGTATGAACAGGGGGGCGTGGACGGAGCGTAGTTCAGCACAGGCGAGATATTTACCTCCAGCAAGGAGGTTATGCGATCGGGTCCGTTAATTTATTTATTTATTTGTCCGTCTGTTTGTCTGTCTGTGGACAAGATCTCAGAAGCTACTGGGCGGATCTTTCTGAAATTTTCACAAGAGGTGGCTCCTGGGATATCCCCATTCAAATTTCAGATTTCAGGATGATCCGGATCTGGAGCAATCCGAGATTTCTGACCTCCAGCAAGGGTTGACGTTGATAGTAAAGCAAGATCTATCTATCGGGGCGAATGATTCACATTGTAGTTTGGGTGAGGATTTTGGTTCGTGGAAAATCCCAATGAGGTTATTTGTCAAAACAAGGAATGATGTTTAGACTAATACACGATCTTTCTCTCAATGTCCCAATACGATATTGAAAGGAATGATGTTTAGACTAATGCACGATCTTTCTCTCAATGTCCCAATACGATATTGATCCTAACATTGCTTTGCGTGACTAACTAAACGTATGTGATACGTTGTCACTGTAATCGAAAACTGTGCATTGGGATCGAGCAAGTGCCTGATACAAGATTTACACTGAGTTTTGGGTGTATACAACGTCACTTTGTGAATACAACGTCGTTGAAACGCAGTACTGCAATAAATTAACGGACCCTTGCTGGAGGTCAGAAATCTCGGATTGCTCTTGTTTCTCAGTGTTTTAGTTATTGAATAAATGTTTGTTCATGTTTGTTGCGATCGTTGTTGTGTTTTTGTGAAAGAAATGCAGTCTCACAGGGCAAAATAGCGTTTGAAAGTTGCAATCCGTTTTCGTAGGGGGAAAAAAATATTGGGGGGGGGGGGGGGGCGCCAGGAGTTTTTGCTAGGGCCGCCCCTGTGTGTGTTTGAGAGTGTGTGTGTGTTTGAGTGTGTGTTTGAGAGTGTGTCTTTGAGAGAGAGAGAGAGAGAGAGTGAGAGAGAGAATGTGAGTGTGTGTGTGTGTGTGTGTGTGTGTGTGTGTGTGTGTGTGTAAACAGGATGAGTCTGACAGTGTGCCTTTGATGGATGTAATTAAAGTGCAGTGATCCACAGAGAAAAACTAAATCATCAAATTACACTTACACAGTTTTATCCTTTCTCTGTCTGTCTAGGTCTGTCTCTCCCTCCCTGTCTCTACCTCCTTCCTCTATCTCTATCTCCCTCTCTTTCTTCATCCTCTCTATTTCTGTCTGTCTGTCTGTCTGTCTCTACCTCCTCTCCTTCACTCCCTGTCTCTACTTCCTCTCTCTCTCTCTCTCTCTCTCTCTCTCTCTCTCTCTATATATATCTCTCTCTATCTCTTTTCCCTTCCCCATCATATTTTCCATGATAATAGAGGAGGACTTTTTATCCACTTTGTAGAACCGTAGGGCAGAGTTCTGAGCCAATCAAATCTGACTATATAGAGATTTAAGCCAATCAAATTAGAGTATGAAGAGTTTTGGGCCAATTAAATCAGAACCAATTCCGGTCAGGTGTGAGTTTAAACTCAGATGCCTTGTGTGTGTGTGTGTGTGTGTGTGTGTGTGTGTGTGTGTGTGTGTGTGTGTGTGTGTGTGTGTGTGTGTGTGTGTGTGTGTGTGTGTGTGTTTGTGTGTGTGTATCTGTCTGCCTTGGATCAGTGTGTTTGGTTTTGGAGAAAAAGAACTAGACTGCTGTCACATTAGAGTGCAGATTATAATATCATTAGACTAGTTAATCAGACGTCACACACACACACACACACACACACACACACACACACATGCGCACACACTCACACTAACACACACACATACCACTGAGGCACACACCAAAGTGGTTTGAAATACGGCTGGTGAAGATGATCCATTTTCCTTAAGCTTCTTATCTTTGATCGTGGATAGTGTTAGTCTCATGTGTGTGTGTGTGTGTGTGTGTGTGTGTGTGTGTGTGTGTGTGTGTGTGTGTGTGTGTGTGTGCTACATAGTAAGTGTCATGGCGTAAACAGGAAAGGGCTCTGAAAGTCTGTGATTGAGTGTAAAATCTAATCTCGAGTTAAACACACAGTCTAATCTGAAGTTAAATACACATTCACACACACAAACACACAGACACACACACATTTACACACACACATGTACACACACACACTCACACACACACACACACACACACACACACGCTGTGACGGAGCTAATTCTGCGCCGTCACTTTAAATAGCGAGAGAGACGTTGGGGATATTATCGGGGTTAAATGAATGCTTCATGAACGGTAGGACCAAAGTGAACATAATTTGCGGGTGAACCAGCATGGCGCCGTGCTGGGTGAGCCTGTAAGGAGGATCACGTATGGACTACCAAACTGAAAGGACATTAAAATCACGGAGCTCACCTGCAGCATATCCAGCGTGTAACCGAAGCAGAGCACATCTGAAACAACGTTCCTTATTCACGCACTCGCGCCAAACACTGGACTGGTCCATCTAAGACGGGTGATTGTCTCCCGTTCGGAATACTGACATTTTATCTGGCTGCTTAAAGTCTATTGAGTAAAGTTGTGCATATGACGATGACAACTAGGAAGTACTGTATGCATGATACATGTTTAAGAGAGTAATAATGTGTCTGCTAGATGATTGATTAAAATGTAATGGTTAACTCCTGGGAGGAGGAGTTAGGGTTCATATAACCTGAATCCCACTAATGGCAGGCAGTCTAGCTTTGGCCTCTGAGGTGAGAGGATGCCTGAACTGAATTTATAAGCTGCTTATTGCTAATCAGTAGGAGTACTATTTGTTTTGTTTGTTTAACTGTTTGTCCTTGAAAAGCTAGTTCTGTTAAGTGTTAAATGTGCGTCTTGTCTGTCACCTGCCGGCAGCCTAAATAAAACTGCAACGTTTTTGGACTATTTAACCACCATCTCCTGGTTACTGCCTCTGCCGCTCAACACACTATTTCACATTTGGTGGCAGCGGAAAACTACCAGTGGCTAGGGGGCAGTACACCGTGGATTGTGATTTAAGATGTCTTCAAAGAGGGGCAAACCACAGACGAGGGCGGAAAGGAGAACGCCTCCAGTGGTGACAGAGAGGCCGCCATCTACTGGTGAAGACGGATATGACGGCGAAGCAATTACAGAGCTAAGGAGTATGTTCAAGGATTTTATGGGACATCAGAAATGGCAGGATGAGCGTCATGAGCAGGAACGGGCTCGACAGGAACAAAAATGGAAAAACCTGCAACATCAATTTGCACTGTTGCAGGGGGAGGTGACTCGGGACCGGCAGGAGAGAGCCCCGGCAGGGAGAGGGTTGTCTGCATCGGCTCCAGTTTCTGCTGTGGCCAGTCCGTCGGCAGGACGGGCAGGCCAGGATCAGGTGACTGGCCTGAGCATTCCCCAGGACCAGATAACCGGGCAGAGGGCACAGCTTGCAGCAGGGGGTGCGGCAGCAGCACACACAGATCCAGCTCCAGGACAGGCCACAGCCACCCATGGATTAGCTCCAGTAAGGGGGACCGCAGCAGCAGCAGCGACCAACGCGGCACCAATGGACCTAGGAGGGTCTCAAGGGATGCCTGCAACTGCCAGTACACCAGGAAGGAGCCTGGGAGGTGGAATAGCTATTCCAGTGACTCAGTGGGGGGCAGGTATGCATATGTCGGGTTCTTTTCAGCAGGACAGGGCGAGCCTTGTGGAAGAGGGTTACCCACAACTTCCTTTTGTTGCCGGCTGGAGGGGTCCAAGAATGCAAAGATATGTGGAAGGGGAAGACATCGAACATTTTTTGATTGGCTTTGAGCGTATAGCCAATGCAAGTGGTTGCCCTAGAGCAGAGTGGGCAATGCACTTAGTCCCGTTGCTTACGGGGAAGGCTAAAGCCGCTTATATAGCCATGGACTTTGAGGAGACAATGGACTATGAGAAAGTAAAAATAGCAATATTGGATAAATTTGAGATTAATCCAGAAACATATAGGCAGCGCTTTCGTTCATGGGATGTACAGCCAGATGAAACACCCAAAGAACTATATGTCAGGCTCAAGGAGCTTTATGAAAAGTGGGTGTGCCCAAGAGCTCATTCCAAAGAGGAGATTGGTGAGTTGCTTATTCTTGAGCAGTTTTTACAAATGGTGAACCATGAAGTGCGTATGTGGATTAGAAAGCACAACCCCAGAACTGCCAAAGAAGCGGTCAGTCTGGCAGACGCCTTCATGTTAGCCCAGAGAGGCTCAAGACCATACACGTTGGGCCCAAGCCGTCCATATAATGCACCAACGCCAGGACCAAGCCGTCCATATAATGCACCAATGCCAGCACCAAGCCGTCCATACAGTGCACCAACGCCAGGCAGGCCGGAGGCTAGACAGACGGGGCGGGAGCAGAGGGGGCGGGAGCAGAAGTGGGAGCGGCCCATAAAGACCAACCAGGAGGAGCTGGTGTGTTATCACTGTGGTCAGGCAGGCCACTTCAAGCCCAATTGCCCCCTACGAAAGCCTAAGGATGGCCAGGTATGTTGCAGGCCAGACGATGGCGTCACTGACTGTCTTGGGGAACAGTGGGACTCGGTGGTGGAGGTGACCATTCAGGGGGAGCAGCTTAAAGCTCTAGTTGACACGGGTAGCAGCCAAACCTTAGTTGGGGCTAAGTGGGTCCAAAAAGAGGCTATCCATAAAGAGCACCCTGTAAAGATACGCTGTGTGCATGGAGATGTTGTGTCTTATCCTACAGCTGACATTTATATGAAAATTGGAGAGCAGGAGTATCTGGTGTCGGTGGGGGTGGTCGAGCACTTACCATATCCAGTGGTGTTGGGGAGAGACCTCCCAGGGCTGTTGGAGCTGGTGGAGCCAGTGAATTCCTGTAATGTGGCTGTGACGAGGTCCAAAGCCAAGGAGATGGAGAAAGATGGGGTATGGGATGCATTGCCATTTTTTGAACCTCCATCTAAGGTGCCAAAGACCAGGAGCCAGCGGAGACAGGACCGGTTCAGAGGGACGAAAGTCGATGAGACGCTCCCAGCGCCAGACCCAGGTGAGCAGAACGCCTTTACCATGCCATCTAACGTCAGAGAGCTGCAGAAGTCAGATGAGACACTCAAGACCTGCTATAAAGACTTAAGGGCAGACTTGGAGGAAAATGGGGAATCAGCCAAGTTCCGACTGAAGCAAGGGATCTTGTATCGCCATGCAGATGGAGGAGAGCAGCTGGTTGTACCGAAATCACTCCGGGCCACCGTGTTAGGGCTGGGACACTCTGTGCCGTGGTCAGGTCACCTTGGGCAAAACAAGACGTGGGAGAGGGTGGCCAGAAGATTTTATTGGCCCAATATGTATACAGACCTCATTGAGTTTTGCAAGACCTGTCCAGAGTGCCAACTGGTAGCGCCAGGACGCAAAGGTAGCAGAGTGCCACTAATCCCTATGCCTGTTATTGAAGTTCCTTTTAGTAGGATTGCTATGGATATCGTGGGTCCCCTGGAGCGCAGCAGGAGAGGCAACCGCTACATCCTGGTCATTGTGGATTACGCCACAAAGTACCCAGAAGCGTTCCCCCTCCGACACATCAAATCAAGGCAGGTAGCCAATGCATTGCTGCAACTGGTCACCAGGGTGGGGATTCCACAGGAGGTACTGACGGACCAGGGCACCAACTTTACATCTAAGTTGCTCAAGCAGGTCTATCAGTACCTGGGCATCAAAGCAATCAAAACCACACCATATCATCCTCAAACTGATGGGCTGGTGGAAAGATTCAACCAGACATTGAAGAATATGTTGCGCAAGTTTGTAGCAGAGTCAGGTTCGGACTGGGATGAATGGCTGCCATACCTTCTGTTTGCCTATCGTGAAGTCCCACAGGCATCAACAGGCTTCTCCCCATTTGAGCTGTTGTATGGCCGGCAGGTGAGAGGACCACTGGACATCCTCAAGGAGGCGTGGGAAGGCCAGCAACCCCAGCAAGGTATGAACATCCTGTCTTATGTGGTGAAAATGCGCAATAAGATGGAATCTCTTGCAGAACAGGTTCAAGAGAACATGAGGACGGCCCAGGCAGTGCAGAAGCACTGGTATGACAAGACGTCAAGGGAACGCACGTTCAAGCCGGGACAACAAGTGTTGCTGTTGCTACCAACCACGGAGAGCAGTCTCCTGGCGAAGTGGCAGGGAC
>NC_137925.1:28088635-28091135 GCF_963457725.1 Sprattus sprattus | reverse complement strand
GCAGATACAGGGAGGGACAACGGTGACGCAGTTTGGATGTAGCGACAAACATTTATGTTCACCAGTATGTGAGTAACGTGGGTTTTATTTTTTAATGTGTGGCTATTTCATTCCGTTTATTAACCTTTCCGGCTGTCTGTATTTACTAGCCAGCAGCAGACGTAAACGAAAGGGAATTAACCCCGAAGTTAAAACATGTAATCTACTTCGGCAGCGGAGCATTTTACTCCCCCGCAATCTCTCTACAAACTTCCATATAGACGCGGGATCAGCAGAGGAAAATCTACTTTCCTTTTGGGAGAAACAAGGCCAGTCGTTCCCACGACTACAGCACCTTGCAATACGAATTCTATGCGTTCCAGCAACAAGTGCTGCGAGTGAGCGCTCCTTCAGTGCAGCAGGGCGCGTTATAGAAGCCAGGTGCTCTCGCCTGAATCCTGACACTGTAGATGCTATTTTATTCCTGCATAGTGCTAAGACAAATTCTAAATAGAACGAAGGTTAGGCATATCAGCAGAGGTATATTTTGGTTACATTAGGATGGCTACGTTTATAGCTTGCGTTTTGGGCGCACCACAATGCCAAGAAGTTTGTTGCGACTGTAATGGCATATTTCATGAGTCAGCTGCCAGTATTGGAAGAAGCCTTAACGTCTCGAAGATGAAACTGCCTGGGTTATTTTGTTTCGTTAGGCTATTAGTTATATTTTAAAACAGCCAGTCATTGTAGCCTACCACTCATGGAATAAGGAATTTCAAAGAGATGATGGAGTGATTTGACTCAGAAGTGACATTGGGCGTTGGCAGCGCGAGATGTTCAGAACAAGTTAAACTTCTAGCTCAGTAACATCAACAGCTAAGAAAGAAGGTAAGACAAATAGTCGGAAAACTTTGATTTGCAAGGGAAGCAGGCAAGTGTTGGGGTTGTTACAGTATATAGCCTACAACTGTGGTGATATTTCGGAATGAATAGGCTCCAGTCGGCGTTTCCTTAATATGCTTTCTTTCATTTTGCAAAAAACAGTAGGCTATATTACCATATTAAAATGGTGTACCAAATTGCGTTTTATTACAATGATAAAAAATTGTAGGCCTACTAGCCTATTGGATCAGTCTCCTTTCAAGAACAGGCATGAACTTTCTAGCCTCTAACTTTCTAGCCTCCTGTCACCGCCTCCCCCATGGCACATCGGCCTGATTTGACACGCCCTTTTCTGAGCTGAACGATCGGGGTAAACCACCTCTCTCGAAAGGCTCAGACGATGGGCGGAAAAACGATCAGATCACATCTAGACCAGTCCTACATGAGGCAATTGTAACCGTTTCGCGAGTTTCTATCGGAACAGACGCGATGTAAACGGATCACATTGACACATGTATAAGGGGCTACTCTTACCATTGTTGAACTGAGTAGGTGTGTGTGTGTGTGTTTCTGTGTGTGTGTGTGTGTGTGTGTGTGTGTGCTTCTGTGTGTGAGTGTGTGTGTGTGTGTGTGTGTGTGTGTGTGTGTGTGTGTGTGTGTGTTTAGACACGAGCAGCTCTTTTATGCATTTGATAATTTGGTCTCTGTCGACTGAACGTCCTCTAGGAACGTCCCAGACTTTAGCCTCATCAGGGGGGATGAAGGAGGGATTAGCGCTGTGTGTGTGTGTTTGTTTGTGTGTGTGTGTGTGTGTGTGTGAGTGAATGTGTGTGTGTGAGTGTGTGTGTGTGTGTGTGTGTGTGTGTGTGTGTGTGTGTGTGTGTGTGTGTGTGTGTGTGTGAGTGAGTGAGTGAGTGAGTGAGTGAGTGTGTGTGTGTGTGTGTGTGTGTGTGTGTGTGTGTGTGTGTGTGTGTGTGTGTGTGTGTGTGAGTGAGTGAGTGAGTGAGTGAGTGAGTGAGTGAGTGAGTGAGTGAGTGAGTGAGTGAGTGAGTGAGTGAGTGAGTGAGTGTGTGTGTGTGTGTGTGTGTGTATTTGACTGACGACTCATCAGAGACAGACAGAATGTAAAAAATGAAGAGAAATTATCAGTTGATATAGTTCTGTTCTGCAGCTCAGTAAGACACACACACACACAAACACACACAGAAACACACACACACACACACACACACACACACACACACACACACACACACACACACACAGGCACATTTCTTATGGATCCTCTCTGATTTTTCACTGTCTGCCATTGTCCTTTAGTCTTCATTCTCCTTCTCCCTCTGTCTCTCTCCATGTCTCTCTCCCTCTCTCTTCCTCTCCATCTCTCTCTCCCCCTCTCTCTCTCCTTCTATCTCTCTCTCCCTCCCTCTCCCTCTCTCTCTCTTTCCTTCTCTCTCTCCCTCCTTGCTCTCTCTCTCTCCCTCCCTTTCCCTCTCTCTCTCTCTCCCCCTCTCTCCTTCTGTTTGTATAATCCAGCTGGTGGACGGATTTGCTTGGTTCCCCACTGTAAACCCAAACAGTTCTACTAACTTATTAACATTATGTATTAAGTACTTAAAACCTGGTATTCAGTCGACCC
>NC_137925.1:28081135-28083635 GCF_963457725.1 Sprattus sprattus | reverse complement strand
CTTCACGCAGAGGCTTTGGCTTAGGGGCCCCCTGAGCTCATGGGCCCCTGGGCCTGGGCCCGCTAGGCCCGTTCGTTAATCCATCCCTGCACACACACCTCACACCCCAGATCAGAACCTCACCAAGGACAGACATGCTCCTTCTCCAGTTCTTAATATGACCTAGCACCTCATGGGAGGTCTGATTCATATCTGGTTCACACACACTCTTTCTCTCTCTCTCACACACACACACACACAAACACACACACACACACACACACACACACACACACACAGACACACACACACATAGACATAGAATACAGAGACGCCTCTTCAACTGCATCAGCCCGTTGTCGAGACGCTAAACTTCGCCGCCATTTTTGGTCGGGGGACACCTGGCCTGTAAACTGACGCGAGAACCATAGACCTTTATATGTTTCTGGAGAGAATGGTGGAGCTGCTGTTTTTCTGGATAAAAAGCGTTTACATTTCTCAACCGATTTCACTGAGTCATTTTTATATTCAAGGGTTTATGATCTACGTTAAGTTCCCCCCAAAAGTTTTGTGTTCATGTTATTTTGAATCTCGATAGTAAGGCTATAATATCCATAGACATATTAACAGGTGCATATGTTTATGATAATCGCTGCTAGACACTTTTCTTGTGCTCCCACAGCTCGTGCACTTTGGAAATACAGAGAAGAAATCTAAACTATCGAAATAGTGTTTCTTTAACTACTTATTATTGGCCATCATTGTTAAAAATGGAAAACAATCTGCAAATAGCCTAAAAAATCAAATAGTGTGACACTGGCAGTCAGTCTGTTTTTTATAGTTGGGTTAAAATATGTGCATCGAGAAACATAACCTTGAACAGTGCAATTGACAATAAACAGTCATTTCACACACACAAGAAAACACTGATACAGAAGACAATGGCAACCATACACCATAACATCTGCTACTTTCTATATCTTTACAACAGTTAAATATACACATTGCAATAGGCTGTATTTAAATATTTTAATTACAATATAAATAAAACAAGATAGCGTGGAATTACATTTCACAGGTTACACTGAACAATTGTTTCTATTCGTTTTTTGCCATTATAAAAGTATCTATGTTGAGCTAACTAACAGATCAGCGTTACAGCGTGCAACCCGCAGGGCTCTGTGTCATGCTAGACTGTGAGAGACCATCATAAAACTATCCTGCCATTTAAGCTCTGTTCAAATCTGGTAATTATCAATTAATAACTACCTGTTTAAGTTATACTTCATAAGCTAGAAGTTGTTGGACAACATGACAATTTAGTCTTTTGTGCTCCATATACAAAGTAAAAGAATAGCAACTCTGTAGTCTACATTTGTTTTTGGTGACGGTCGGTAGTCTGTTTTCAGTCCCTTAGGAATTACACATTGTTGCGATATCTCTTGATAGAACATTGTGCGATGTAAACATATGCTGAACTCACAATTGATGTGAAGCCTTTCATAGACGAAACATAACTTTAAAAATGTTGCCAAGTACATACCGGTAGCGTATGGTTTTTTATATTTAACTTAGCTTATCTTGTTCCTGTGTTACATTAAGGTAGATAAATGTATTCACAGTAGGTCTAAATGAGAAGGAGGCATTTACCTATCTACAGGCCTGCTTTGCCCTGTTATGCCTTTATTGCAACTTGTTTGCTCATAATGTTACAAAGTCAGTTCGGCTGGCTGTGCATCCCCAAGCTGAACAAGACTGATGATACAAATGACCCCCGTTTCAGTATGGTGGCCAAGTTTTGTCGCCAGCCAGAGGCGAAGGGGCCGTCTCCGTATTCTATGTCTATGCACACACACACACACAAACACACACACACAGATGGCAGGACACTGCATTACTGGCATGTGAGTCACTGCGCCCTCTTGTTGACACCAGTGGAACTGTTACAGCCTTCAGGGCACAGGAGTGGGGGGTGATGCTACGCTTGGGACAGGCAATCACACACACACACACACACACACACACACACACACACACACACACACACAAACACAGAGACACACACACACTCTTAAATCAGATGATGTACAGGAAAACGCGAACACACACACACACACACACACACACACACACCTAGTCCTTGATGACAGCCAGGAAGGAGTATGTGGCTGTTTGTCAGGGGATGTGTGTGTGTGTGTGTGTGTGTGTGGTAGTATGGTAGCCTTGGACATGTACATCGACTCTGTGTTAGAGGTCTGCAAATTGCTGGAGTTAATAAGAAGAACTCCAAGCAAATAGCCAAATACTGCTCTGTGTCAGCAATCATAGGCAGCCTGCATCTATGGAGAAGGCGCTGCCATCTCTACCCCTGATATGTCTTTTTATTCATCTACTGATTCACTTGGTTGTAAAAACTTGCACAGTGTTTGTGTTGTTGTGTGAGACATAATAGGCTCTTTACTAATTATTTGGATGCTGTGATGTTGTATCAGTATTGGTCATTCCAAATGAATGAAATGTG
>NC_137925.1:28056135-28073635 GCF_963457725.1 Sprattus sprattus | reverse complement strand
TTTACGTAGTGTTGACTGTACATAAACCGTTCTGTTAGCTTTGCTTCCGTAGCTCTTGATCTTAACTTTTTTTTCTTCTGCTTGTCTGCTTCTTGTTTACAGACACAGAGATATGTGTGCTCAGTGCTGTGTTAACACAGAGATATGTGCTCAGTTACACAGACACAGAGATATATGTGCTCAGTGGGGTTTACAGACACAGAGAATGCGTTTGCTTTGTCAGGAGGAAGATTGCTGTGAATGAGTGATGCAGCTGTGAAAGCCAAATGAAGGCGGTGGACCATGTTAAAATGAAGATGGTTTCAAGTTTTAAAATGAGTAGAGTTTGATGTTGTAACTGAAGATGGTTTTTAAAGCAGGGTTTGTTTGTTCGTTTATTTTGTGTCTGACCAAAGCTGGCTATTCTCTGCCTGCTCCTTTAGCTAAAGCAAACCACTCATCCTAACCCTTAGACTTCTCTTACACACACACACGCACACACACACACACACACTCATCCTAACTCTAGACCTCTCACACACGCACACAAGACAAATACACAAGCACACACACAAACAAACACACACACACACACACACACACACACACACACAACCACACACACACACACACTTGTCCTAACCTTTAGATCTGGTCTGGATCCAGCCCACATCTTAATCCTGTCTCTAATTGCCACTTCATTGTTGTTTACCATGCAAACAAACAAACACAAATATTGGCGACTGTGACAGAGAAGGCAGGTTCAG
This sequence comes from Sprattus sprattus, assembly GCF_963457725.1. NCBI lineage: Eukaryota > Metazoa > Chordata > Actinopteri > Clupeiformes > Clupeidae > Sprattus > Sprattus sprattus. Next base: position 28,072,889 of record NC_137925.1, on the reverse strand, counting down.
TCTTCATCCTAACATGACTGTGACTACTGTGGCCTCTGGCAGTTCAGGATGTGTCATTACGGCTTCTTGTCCATAGATGAAATGATAGATAAAACAATTACACATTGTTTTAAGAGAACTTTCTGTCACTAAATCATTCTGATGCAAACACTAGAGGTCACGGACATGAAATATGTGTGCCTGTGTGCATGAGTGTATAAGAGTGTGTGTGTGACTGAGGGTATTTCTGACCCGTATCTTTGTGTGTGTGTGTGTATTTCTGACCCGTATCAGTGTGTGTGTGTGTGTGTGTGTGTGTGTGTGTGTGAGGAGGGAAGAAGGTTAAGCGGGAAGTCGGGCATTCCGGTGTCATTGCGTAAAGGGAAACTGGTCCTACAGTATGCGTGTGCTTTTCTTGTATAGAAGATCATGTTGGCAGTGGAAAGAGATACATTTTATGTACATTTTAATACATTTTAATGAAGACGACCTTTCTTATACTTTTTTTAATGTAAAAGAAGAAAACACTACAAACTACAAATTGTTCTTTTAAACATGTTTTCTTTTATTTTGTAATGTTTCTGTGTGTATGGAAAACATTCCTTTCCTCTTAGGTCATGTTAAAACAGTAGGACTATTAAACTGTCATCTCATTCTGTATAGTAGTTGGACAGATTACAATAAAGTCAACTCACACAAGCTATCTGTTTTTATATGTGTGTGTGTGTGTGTGTGTGTGTGTGTGTGTGTGTGTGTGTGTGTGTGTGTGTGTGTGTGTGTGTGTGTGTGTGTATGTGTGTGTGTGTGTGGGGGGGGGGGGGTGGCCCTGTTGCACTGTTTCTTGACTTGAAAGCACTGTTGTTTCTTCAACTGGCCACTAGGGGGTATCAGTGCACCACACCAATGTTAACCGGTGTAACTGAGCAGGACTTTCTGCTTGGTGTGTGTGTGTGTGTGTGTGTGTGTGTGTGTGTGTGTGTGTGTGTGTGTGTGTGTGTGTGTGTGTGTGGTGTGTGTGTGTGTGTGTGTGTGTGTGTGTGTGTGTGTGTGTGTGTGTGTGTGTGTTTGTTTATGTGTGTGCAGTAGACAGCGAGTGAAAGATATCATTTTGTAGGGTAGAATGTCTGAATTGTAACGTTGAAAGATTGAAGTAAAATGTGTCATCTGCTGTTCGCTGTCAAATCACTGAACTGCCACCCAGGAAGCTTGTCCATGGCCTCAGAACCAGACAACAGTTGCCACGGTGACAAGATAAAAGCTCTTCTTCTTCTGAAATGTATTGTTTGGAGGATAACCCCTTGAGATGCAGCATCTCGTTTTCGAGGGGGTCCTCAAGACACAGGACAAAGACGGTACAACACACACACACACACACACACACACACACACATTCAAACTCGCTCAAGTTCTCCCCCTTCTCGCCTCACCCTCCCCACTGACTCCCTAATGAATACATATTGCATTACTGAGAGGCATGAGAACATAGCATATACACAAATAAACTCCTCAAAAAAAGTTCGGAAACGTTTTTTTGGTCGATTATTCCTCCCCTTTAATAATACCAATTGGTATTGTATTGTATATCGTTGGAAAGCCTGATTAGTCACCTTTACAACGAGGTACAAATTGTAAGGATAGTGCATTCGTGGAATGAGCAACACAGCTAATCGTGTGGGTAGCGGCCCAAAAAAATGTGCCAAAATCCCCTGCAATATTCTTCTGTTGGTATTCACTCTTGTTTTGAGTTGCTTGGTGGATTGGATGATTCTCCCACAGTATTAAAGAAAAAACAACACATTTTGGCCATTTTTACACTTAATTCATTTTACACTGTCAGGGACCTCAGTAACGTGTGGAAAATCCATACACAGCCACAACAGCTTGGCACCTCCTCCTCATGGTCATCAGCCTGGTCACACACTGCTGTGGGTGGTTTGTGTGTGTGTGTGTGTGTCCACTACAACCAAACTCAGAGCTTTGCTGCAGTCTCTAACCTCTCAGTTCCTGTGGCATTTTGCCAGGTCTGGCACTCCTCCTGTGTGTGTGTGTGTGTGTGTGTGTGTGTGTGTGTGTGTGTGTGTGTGTGTGTGTGTGTGTGTGTGTGTGTGTGTGTGTGTGTGTGTGTCTCTGTGTATGTGTGTGTGTGTGTGTTTTAACACTCTAAGGTCAGCTGCCTTTTAGACTTTTCTAAGTTGTCTGACATGCCTTGATGTTTTTGTACATTTCCCTAAACTAAAAACATTGATGCACAAATGGAACATATGATTATATTGTAGAAGACATCAGCAATAATAACATGTGAGTAAAAGGAATGTAGTAATTCATTTTTTAATTTTAAATCTAATGTAAACATACCCTTAGAAAAACCTAATTTTAGAGGTGCTCAGATTTAGTAAAAAAACACATTGTGCAAATTTATTCACAAGACTTTTTATTTCTGAACCTTGAAAACACATGTGTTAGCTATGTATATGTTAGTTTAGCATTTAGAAAGTGTGTGTGGTTTCTCTTCTATAAATTTATAATTTCAGAGTGACCTTTCCCTGCCCAAGAATTCTTTCCCTGCTCAATGAATATTGATGAGTTAGATTTGACAGGCCGGTGATTGCTCCTCCCCCCTGTCACTGTCACCTGTCAAAGAGGATGGCCAATAGATAACAACCCTGAAATGTCTCTCAGTTTTGAAAGTGCATAATTAGTTAGTGGATATAACTAAGTCAGTAAACAAGTAAGTGGATATATATTAGAAAAAAAGTGCATAATTAGCAAATGCATGCAAGTAAGTGGATATAACTAAGTAAGTAAGTGGATATAACAAGAATCAGAATCAGAATCAGTAACAGATTTATTGTCATGCAGGTTTACACCAAGAAATTGCTCTGGTGTATGGGTACAGTAAACATATAAACAAACCCAACACAATAAGTACTACACATAACATAAGACATAGAAACACACTAAGTACTACACATAACATAAGTACTACAGATAGACCACAGTATGAATACATATATATAAAAAGAGAGTATATAAAAAAGTTAACTAAGCAAGTAAGTGAATATATATATAAAAAAAAAGAGTGTATATAAAAAAATCTGGTGGGGCAGACGCTGTGACAATGGCTCCTGTTGGAGATGACGCTGTGACAACGTCTTTGTCTTCTTTTTGGGCAGAGGTCGTGCTCTTTTGCGGGGTGATGTAGGTGCTATGTTCTCCTCGTTGTTTTCCACGTTGTTCTCCACGTTTCTGTAATAGAGTAAATAAAAACAATGATCAGTTGCTTGTTCAGGGATTTTTGCAACATAGAATCCCAGAGCTGCAATTCACACTTTACAGCAGTTTCGGCCATTCACACCTGGCCTGGCCGGTTTCGATTCACACCTATCAGACGTGTTTGAATAGCCTACACTAATGACTAACCCAAGGGTAACAACATACTTCTAGCGTTAGTATTTGTACTTATTTTGGTGCAGACAACAAAACTGCAAACATCGACGTATAGAGCGAGATAAAGTTATGTATGATTCATAATCGCCATATAGACGGTAGTCGCCTGGTTTACTCCTCTTTGCGCACACAATAAACCCCAAACATCGACAACAAAATGTCGGCGTACGTAGCAACATAAAGTTATTTACCTATATTATTCAAAACCGCTATACATACGGTAGTTACGTGTTTTATTTATTTTAGGATAGACAACAAACTGCAAACATCGACGACTGTAGCGACATAAAGTTATGTATGATTCAAATCGCCATATAGACGGTGGTCGCCTGGTTTACTCAGCTTTGCGCACACAACAAACTCCAAACAATATAAAGTAATTTATATTATTCAAATTCGCCATACAGTCGTAGCGTGTTCTACTAATTTTTGCACACACAACAAACTAGACGCCAACGGCATAATAAGCATACTATGCCATGAGTTTTACTCCCTATAAGTAAATCAACACCATGCAAGAGCCAGTCAAGTGAATATAAATTACTTACTCATCAGGAATATCCTGAACGGGGTCAAGACGAAGCACGAAGTGGTTATGTTCGTCCTCACTGTCTTCACTACTTTCATCGGATTCGTGGTTGTCCTCCTCGCTTTCCAGGTCAAGTTCCTTCTGAATTTGTCGTAGAGCATCAGCAGCAGAGATGGGAAGCGGCATGTTGTCTCGTTCTCAGTCGAAATGTAAACAAACATACGACCATGTGGACTGGCTATATGGGTGAAAAGGGCGATTACTGAGTGCTCCTCGCCACGGCATGACCCAATAGCGTTCGCCGAATTACCATTTCTTACCATATGAATAGCCACCAAGTGCTAATGGGTGGCGCATTAGGAGCTGAATTCTGGCTCAGACAGTGAAATGTGCAAGTTTTCGTTCGATTCTCCTGACAAAGTGCCTATTTATTTTTTAGTTTTGAACTTTATATATTTTAAAAGAAAAGGGTTCAATGATTATGTGGGTGTTATTTGTATGTCTGTAGGTCAAAAACTCGCGGAGCTTTAAACATTTTTTGACAAAAAAAAAAAATATCCCTGACAAGGGATATCGACCTTAGACCGTTAACGTGTGTAGACATCTGTGTCTGTGTCTTTTTGTATTTGAATTTGACTAGTTTGACCATGTCCGATGACTGACTAGTTTGACCATGTCCAATGACTGAATAGTTTGACCATGTCCAATGGCTGTCTTAGACTAGTTTGACCATGTCCAATGACGGTCTTCTACTAGTTTGACCACTGTCTTAGTGCAATTTTTTTTAATTGATTGTGTGAATTCGTGTAAATGGCGTTGTCATAGTAATTTATAACAAACTGGTCCACATATTTTTGTTTTACTTTTATACAAAATGAGGTACTGCTCAAACTCGCCACAGGGTGGCGATAAAGGCCATTACAGTGAGCTCCCATCTTCTACTTACACAGGTACCTTGGAGAGCAAGCCGCCTAAAAACCAACTTGATTGGATGACAGCGACAGTTTTGTTCCCGATATGAAAGCTAGAGAGACCAGAGTGGAGAAGACATCTGGCCAGAGAGGCTTTCTGTGTGGCAGTACGTAGTTTATTTCAGGAATGGTTACATTCAGACACTAACACTGTTAGCCACAAGGTGGCGATATATCTACATGATAAAATGTAATATTCAGGGAAGGAGGAACAGCGCATCAGAAGAGAGGCATTCTGGACACCAATGAAGAAACGTTATTCTAATGTAATAATCCACAGTTACACACAAGTGCAAGACTGTCATATCGCACTTTAAACCTTGGATCAAACAAGGCGAGGGCAAAAATGCCAGAAGTCGGTAAGGTGAAAATAGTGGGCCATCTTACCTAGAAATTCCACAACAATTGTTCATTTTGTGATACAATCATGAAATTTGGTACAGTTATGGCCAAAGGCATTTCAAATATATGTGGATATGGGGCCGTCATGAATTTTCAATATGGCGCCAATGACATTGAGGACCTATTTAGACTAATTTGTGTACCATACACTCGATTGGGCGGGGTTTAGACAGGGATTTATCAGAAGTGGGTGTGATTTAAAATGGGAGTTGTTTTATTTTTGCAATTTTATTTAAACATAGAAAATTGATTGATCGAGTTGGAAATTGGTATTTGAATCCTGAAATTGGTATGGGTTGACCAAAAGTTGCTACTTGCTATATTTTGTCAATTAGAAAAATAGAGAACAGCCTCAATTCAAGATCAAGGTTTTTGATCACAAGAGTAAAATAACTATTTTCAATTTTCACTGAGTTTTATATGAACTTGAAACTGGAATTGCGCAAATGTGGAGGACATACCACTTGCTCTTTTTGAAACTGCTGGCAGACATTGTTCCCCATTTGTGTGGAGAGCTGAAGAACACAATCATATTCATAACCCCACATGTGCCGTTCTCTCCACAAGTTTCCTATTGCGTGTGTGGGCATGCAGCATCAATCTTATGTATAATGGAACTGGTGTCTCCTGTGACGTCCTATGTCTGACAGAAGCTGCTGTGCCTGGATCCTGCTGGTGCGTAACGCTGTTGAATTAAAGCAACTGAGCATTTACAAGAGCTGCTGGCGATGTTTCTTCTGCCATCTGGTCCTTGATGCTGAGTCCCTCTAGACCAGGGGTCGCAAACTCAAATTACTGGGGGACCGACGAGCGTACAGTACAGTTTTTTTTATCTGACTTGCCTATCACAATACTGTAGATACCACTTTTGAATGTGGCAAATCTACCATGTGTGATCAATGGTACAATGGTTGGTGTTGTTGAATAACAAGAAGCTGACCTGAGTTTCAATTCCTGGGCAATGCAAGACGCTCTTTGGAAAAAGATGTTTGTTATAGTTGCATTTTTAGATCAATTTGTCTCATTGATAGCCCATAACTTACATAGACAGCAGTAATAGTGGGACAATGTCTTCATTTGACAACTACATCTTTATCTTTTTTTCATACATGCACATTTCAAAGCTGCAAATGCTGTACTGCACCACTTTTGTGTAGTTGGTAACAAGGCTGCAAACAAACAAAACAATGCAGAAAACTGAATAAAGTTCAGCAAAAATCTGAATTATTTAATTTTATAAATGTATATTTTATCATTTTAATTTAATTTTATAAATATATTTCAAGTGTACAATGTCATTTGTCTGTTAAAATGCGACATCTTTCCATTTAAAGTGATAATGAATAGTGTACTGATATGCTGATCATTGATTGGTCTGTTGTTATTCCTCGGAGCGACTTCCATGACAAACCAGCATGCTCAATTGCGTCACACAGTTACTCAAATACTTCCTTATCTGTGGTACCACCTTGCATTGTTTTTACACAAAGTTTCCATTAGGCATACGTTAAATGACTGGACTTCTTGCGGAATGATTTGAAAGATGTGAATTAGAAGCACAAGACCTGTTGCCAATGGCAGCGTTGAACGCTAGGGTGGCTATTTAAATAAATGGAACTTTTCGCAACATTCTGAGGAGCTGGCGGGCCGGATGAAATGTCTTGGCGGGCTGGATCTGGCAAGCGGGCCGGGAGTTTGAGACCCCTGCTCAAGGACCATGTTCACCAGGGTAAGCACCAGGGATTACACAGAGTCCTCTTGGCATCATTCAGGAAAACCATTAAATGGTTTGGCATCACCAAATATCTGACAGCGGACAATTTGTACAGCATGTGCAATGTGCACAGCATCTTTATTACTGCCCTGCTCATAGTCTTTGGCAAGAGCAGCACCAACATCTTCTTCAAAGGCCATCAGAACCTCTCTTCCCTTCTTGTATGATTGCATGTCAGGGAGTTCAGCAAGAATTATTTCCCTCAGTCGTGTAGCGTTAATTAATTATTAATTAATTCTGGTATCAACCTTTACTCCATGCTCCATACTCCATTACTCCTTTACTCCATTTGTGACTTGCAGAGCTGGGAAAGTTCAGCTAGCTTGAAGATTGGTGCTCTCTCCTCATCTTGCCTGGTCTCTTTTCCCTGGCCATTATCATCAAGACCTTCTTTGTTGGCCTTTTTGGCACTATTACAGAGAGAGTTGGCAATCATGGCTGCTTCAATACCTTGGGCCTCACCCAGTCTTTCAAGTGGGAGTGTTGAAGGGAGCTGGTCAAGTTGATTGAACTGAATGAACAAGTTTGAAGTTCTGTGACATTTTCTTCGACATTCTCTCTGCAATTCTAAAGTTCCAAATTCAAATTCTCCATCTTAAAAAATGTATGATCTGACACAATAACCCTAGACCCTAATCAGACAAATCTACACACTTTTTTGCAATTCATTTTTCATACCAATCATGGCAGCCATCTTGAAAATGTATGATTCAAATTACAGTTCCCAGGATATATGTATGGTAGATAAATTGAACTAATTAGGTCCTCATTATCATTAAATATCCATCCCTAAAAGGAAATTGATAAGAAAACGGTTGCCATTGGCAACCTTGTTTACATTGTAAATCGTTCTTTTACTTTTGTGCTCACACACGCAAAAGGGAACTTGGAGAGAGAACTTCATGTCTGGGGTTGAGCAAATCTTATGATTGTGTTCTTCAGCTCTCCACACAGATCAGAATCAGAAAGGTTTTTACTGCCAAGTAGGTTTTCACCTACCAGGGATTGTCTTTGGTACATTGGTGGCGTGAGGTTTTGGTCCTGATGGACCGCAGCCTTCTGCAGGAGGGGAGGGTCACAAAGAGTTTGTGTCCAGGGTGGAAGGGGTCGGCCATAATCTTCCCTGCACGCCTCAGGGTCCTGGATGCATACAGGCTCTGTAGAGATGGCAAATTGCAGCCAATCACCTTCTCAGCAGAACGAATGACACGCTGCAGTCTGCCTTTGTCATTGGCAGTGGCAGCAGCGTACCAGATGGTGATGGAGGAGGTGATGGAGGAGGTGAGGATAGACTCAATGATGGAGGTGTAAAAGTTCACCATCATTGCCTTTGACAGGTTGAACTTCTTCAGCTGCCGCAGGAAGTACATCCTCTGATGCACCTGCTCTAAGAACAGCCCACTTACTGTCTAAACGAGGGCATGCATGGTACACAAAAAATTAAACTAATCAGGTCCTCAATGTCATTAAATATCCTTCCCTGATAAGACAATTGATAAGAAAACAGTTGCCACTGGTGGACATTTTGAAAAAATCATGCTGTCTCAATATCCACATCTTTTTGGAATGCCTAACTGTACACAATTTCATGCTCGTCTCACACAATGAACAATTGTTCTGGTTATCTGCACCACTATCATGCATCTCTTCTTGGGTTGATAAAATGATGGTAATTTCATGCTGTGAGCCAGAGAGCCACCAGAGGGCGCTGGTGCTTCACCTTGTTGGTGTGGTGATTGGAGGGGAACAGCCACGGAACTTGCACGACTTTTTGATTGGCTATCAGCGTAACAGATGTCGAACTCCGTTTTTTAAGGATGCTGAGACCGTACTATAACGTCAAGGGATGAGGCGAAGCGACAGTAATTCTGGCGATGAACAGTAACATTACTTTTGATAAGTTTTCGTAGCGTTTGGGCTACTATTTCAGCGAACTTTACAATCGTTCCCAAAGACGCATATGCTTTGGATGAAGTGAGCAATACCCTGCCTGGAAAATTATTTTGTGTATTTTTTCGGACTTCTTTGGATTCCCGGCCATCCAGTTGCCAACGACACGTGAGTCGTACGGGGAACAACCGCTTCTCATTTACTGTAGATACTGTATTTACTGCAAATAAGAACTCCTTACTTATTGAACCGGTATTGTAACGGGCACTTATTTTATTATTTTAACTGTTGCCGACAGGGTTTGAGGAAATGCACGCCACCGTGGACAGACTGGTATTTTACCTCGGTATTCTGATGCTTTTAATGTCATGTGAAGCAAGAGGTAAGCAACACTGCTGTCATTTTATCGTTAGTCTGTGTGGATATGGTTACCGCGATCACTTTTGCCTTAGGCCTACATTGTTCTCGGGCTATCACTGAAGTAACAGAGCACTTTAAATATGTAGTTGAGGAGTAGGCTGATGTGGAAACTATTTAAGAAATGTATTGAATATTTGCTCGACATTTGTGGAGATGTATTTAACATTTTGAAGTAGTGTATGGTTTGGAGGCTATAAATGTAGCCTACAGACGACCGTCATTTGTGTGCTGACCAGTCTGCCACGACTGTATTTATAAGAACTCTGCTAACTTGTTTGCTTTGCAGTTTATTGGTCTTGGTTTCAGTATCGTGCAGTTTAACTTGGAAATGTTAAATGTGTCCCATAAGACATCTATTCATGCGGAGAGGGTATAGGTACAGCCAGATGCAGGCTGGGGCTAGGGGCTCATAGAGCTTCCAAACACCGCTTGCATTGTGCCCTGGATTACCGTCATAGTGTTACCCCTGACAACTGTTACTTGTTGTTGTAGAGTCAATATTTATTTGAACAGTACGAAAACCTTTCACTAAACAACAGTCCTTTGAGATTCAAACGGACCAGCGTATCATACCGTGTCCTGCTTTGTCTAATAGAAAGGAATTGTCAGCCATTCCGTGTTAGTCCAGCTTTTACGTTTGGTGTAAGGTCAAGTGCAACAGAATGAAAGTAAATTAGCTTATCAAAGTGCCTCTGTGTGCTATAGAGACTAGCGCCTTGTTGTTGTTACTGACAAAGCAGACTAACTGTCTGCGGCACATAAAAGTGGGTCTTTTCAGAGCAATTCGGTCTGCTTTTTGCAGTCTCCAGACGAACAAGAGGGTCTTTTTCTCAGAGTGGCGACTGAAATTTAGAGGTTCACAAGTCTGAGAGTTTCCTGCCAAGTTTAAAAGTAATTTATTAAAATCAAAGCAGAGCCCATGACACCTCCTGGGCTGCTAGCGTAAATCAGTGTGTGTGTGTGTGTGTGTGTGTGTGTGTGGAGAGGAGTGCTCTACCCCGGGCCTCTCTGTCCCTGCACCCTGCTGCTCGGGCCACTGGAGATGCTGTAATGTCCCTGTGCCAAAGAAAGAAAACAGAGGATTCAAAGCAACACGCACACACCCACACACACACACACACACACACACACACACACACACACACACAAACACGCACAAAAGCAACACGCCAAGTTCAAAGTGAATGGGAATAAAAGAGGCCTGCTTTACATTCAGCAGTTGCGCAACCTTGGTCTTGCTGTCCTTCATCACACGCTATTTTCTCGTCCCCTCTGTAACGGTGTGAGGAATCAGGATATGCAAATGAGTGGACACACGTCTAGCACAACACCACCTAAACAGCCTTGGGACTTTTCTAGTGAATCACTTCGCTCATTCATGGCCAGTGGGTCAACAGAGTTGAGTATATTAGCTGCAATCAATCAGGTCAGGTCAGGTCAGGTGTGGAGTTGGTCACTGAATCAAGTCAGAATGATCTGCAAACATGTGTGTGTGTGTGTGTGTGTGTGTGTGTGTGTGTGTGTGTGTGTGTGTGTGAGTGTGTGTGTGTGTGTGTGTGTGTGTGTGTGTGTGTGCAAACATGGACCTCTCCTCAAACACTCCCTTCTCTCTCTCAGTTGATTGAAACATCTGCTCTTCTCTCAAGTTGTGTGGTAAACTCTGTGTGTGCGTCTGTGTGTGTGTGTGTGTGTGTGTGTGTGTGTGTGTGTGTGTGTGTGTGTGTGTGTGTGTGTGGTAAACTCTGTGTGTGTGTGTGTGTCTGTGCGGTGGCTTGGCTCGGAGCAGGAAGTGTACACATGCTTTGTTGTCCTTGGATTGCTCTTTTCCTCCCTGCCTCATCATAGCCATCCCTGGAATGCTGGAACTGAAGGCTTTTTCCCTTGCATGTGTGTGTGTGTGCGTGCGTGCGTGCGTGCGTGCGTGCGTGTGTGTGTGCGTGTGGATGGTTTCATATATATCGCACAAGATGTTTCTCAGACTGACTGCCTCTCTCACTCTAACAGGCAGACACCATGTGTGGCCAAGGAATCTTATTTACTCATTTCATACACGTTGTACATATATTAAAAGTTCCCTTGGGCCACAGGATCTCACTGAGGTGTTTGTGTGTGTTGATGTGATTGTGTTGTGGTGGTGGTGTGTGTGTGTGTGTGGTGGTGTGTGTGGATGTGGTGTGTGTGTGGTGGTGGTGTGTGTGTGGTGGTGTGTGTGTGGTGGTGGTGTGTGTGTGGTGGTGTGTGTGTGGTGGTGGTGGTGTGTGTGTGGTGGTGTGTGTGTGGTGGTGGTGGTGTGTGTGTGGTGGTGGTGTGTGTGGATGTGGTGGTGGTGGTGTGTGTGTGGTGGTGTGTGTGTGGTGGTGGTGGTGGTGGTGTGTGTGTGTGGATGTGGTGGTGGTGGTGTGTGTGTGGTGGTGTGTGTGTGTGTGGTGGTGGTGTGTGTGTGTGGATGTGGTGGTGGTGGTGTGTGTGTGGTGGTGTGTGTGTGGTGGTGGTGGTGTGTGTGTGGTGGTGGTGTGTGTGGTGGTGTGTGTGTGGTGGTGGTGTGTGTGTGTGTGGTGGTGGTGGTGGTGTGTGTGTGGTGGTGGTGTGTGTGTGGTGGTGGTGGTGTATGTGTGTGTGGTGTGTGTGTGGTGGTGTGTGTGTGGTGGTGGTGGTGGTGTGTGTGTGGTGGTGGTGGTGTGTGTGTGTGGTGGTGTATGTGTGTGTGGTGTGTGTGTGTGGTGGTGTGTGTGTGGTGGTGGTGGTGTATGTGTGTGTGGTGGTGTGTGTGTGGTGGTGTGTATGCGTGTTGACGTGATTGGCAGTACAGACGATTTCACCCTGGGTTTGGTGTGAGGTTAAGTGCCTCCACTGTCATAAGAATGTTTCATGACCTGCGGTTAAACAATTACTGGATGTTCTTACAATGGCAGGTCTGACACCCAGGCTATTTAGCCTACTGTGTGTGTGTGTGTGTGTGTGTGTGTGTGTGTGTGTGTGTGTGTGTGTGTGTGTGTGTGTGTGTGTGTGTGTGTGTGTGTGTGTGTGTGTGTGTGTGTGTGTGTGTGTGTGTGTGTGTGTGTGTGTGTGTGTGTGCTATTTAGCCTTCTGTTTTGAAGTGCAAAGCACTGCTCCATTAGTGTGGCACACTTTAGGCTGCTCGGAACGGTCATGTAGGAGCAAGACGCTCGGAATAGCAGGCAGATATCCGATTGGGATCTGAGACACTCACTGGCGCGCGACAGAGGAGATAAAATGCTAACGCAGACGAATGTTTTGGCTCTCTGCTCCGTAGTGTGGTCGGATGTTTCCTGTTTCTAGGTGTGTGTGTGGGTGTGTATGTGTGTGTGTGTGTGTGTGTGCGTGTAGTGTGGTCGGATGTTTCCTGTTTCTAGATGTCGCTCGTCACTACTGGCGTGCCGCGACCCGCATGTCTGTGAGTCTTTCCTGAAAGCATGGCCCCTCTACCATGTGCCAGGTCCCAGCCTCCATGGGCTGCTATCAGCCACTCAGAGACACAGGTCTCAGCCTACACACACACACACACACACACTCTCCATGGGCTGCTATCAGTCTCTCAGAGATAGGGGGCCAGCTGCCCAGCGGACATGCTTAGATCTGGCTGCAGATTGGGTTCAGGGCTCGTGTTTAAACCCCGAGTGAAGCAGACCGTACCCAAGCTAATAAACAGAACCCTTTTGATTTATGCACTCCACTCTCCACAGAGCCCCACCACCACACACACAAACACATACACACACACACACACACACACACACACACACACACACACAACACAACACAACACAGCACTGGGATCACGGTCACAGCAGTCGGCACATGTTTTCCGAATGGCACACACTTCAAAGCATTGCTCCGGGATTGAGACGCTCACTCTCTCACAGAGTTTGGAAAAAGTCTATTTGGTTTTAAATGATATGGCATAACGAACTCCAGTCTCAACAAATACTGTCTCTCTCTCCGAGGACCAGTCTCTCTCTCACCGAGGACCTGTCTCTCTCTCTCTCTCTCTCCTAGGACCTGTCTCTCTCTCTCTCCGAGAACCTGTCTTTCTCTCCGAGGACCTGTCTTTCTCTCTCTCCGAGGACCTGTCTCTCTCTCTCTCCGAGGACCTGTCTCTCTCTCTCTCTCTCCGAGGACCTGTCTTTCTCTCTCTCCTAGGACCTGTCTCTCTCTCTCTCTCTCCTAGGACCTGTCTCTCTCTCTCTCCGAGGACCTCTCTTTCTCTCTCTCCGAGGACCTGTCTTTCTCTCTCTCTGAGGACTTGTCTCTCTCTCTCTCCTAGGACCTGTCTCTCTCTCTCTCCGAGGACCTGTCATTCTCTCTCTCCTAGGACCTGTCTCTCTCTCTCTCCGAGGACCTGTCTTTCTCTCTCTCCGAGGACCAGTCTCTCTCTCTCTCTCTCTCCGAGGACCAGTCTCTCTCTCTCTCTCTCCGAGGACCTGTCTCTCTCTCTCTCTCTCCGAGGACCTGTCTTTCTCTCTATGAGGACCTCTGCAGCACCATCATCCTCACAGAAACCCCGAATGAAGGGTGAGGAAAAGGTCATCAACAAACCAAAAGGTCATCAGCGTGCCATGGCACGGTGTGTGTGTGTGTGTGTGTGTGTGTGTGTGTGTGTGTGTGTGTGTGTGTGTGTGTGTGTGTGTGTTTGTGTGTTTGTGATGCGTGCCATGGCATTGTCCACCCGTATGATGGAGAGGTGAACTCCATACTGCTGAGCAAACAGTGTGTGAGAGATAGTGTGTGTTTGTGTGTTTGTATGTGTGTGTCAGAGATAGTGCATGTGTGTACATGTGTGTGTGTGTAAGAGATGCAACTGCTGGAGTCTCTCCTGTTTGCTCAACTCAGCAGGTGCCAGACTCCTCCAGTCCATTAGGCAGATCATGTGACTCTGCAGGCCATCACACTGCTTATCTGTGTGTGTGTGTGTGTGTGTGTGTGTGTGTGTGTGTGTGTGTGTGTGTGTGTGTGTGTGTGTGTGTGTGTGTGTGTGTTAAAGACAATGCTTATCTGCTTATCACCCATTGAACTGGGGCCTGTGGAGGACTTCAGCTATACAAGCATAGTGATGGCAATGGCTTCAGATATACGAGCATAGTGATGGCACTCACACACACACACACAAGCACACACACACACACCCACCCAGGGCTTCAGCTATACAAGCATAGTGATGGCCTCGGCTAGGGCTTATAAACCATAAAGTGTGCTGGAACTCTTGGAGCTTGGTATGGGTACACGTTAAAGACATGTGTGTGTGTGTGTGTGTATGTGTGTGTGTGTGTGTGTGTGTGTGTGTGTGTGTGTTAAAGACATGCCTATAAACGACATTAAAGGGCTGACCTGCGTCAGAAGGCAGCCTGATGCCACATCTGGACCTCTCATGTCCGCTCTCTCCACAGGTTATGAAGGTACCTCTTGACCTGTTAAAATATCTTCAAGCTGCTGTGTGTTTGGCAGGACTAAGTCCATAAGCATGCACACAACACCACACACACACACACACACACACACACACACACACACACACACACACACACTCACAGGGTTAAACAATGGCAGGTGCCCAGGCGTCACGTTGACGAGCTGACAGCGCCTGAAGACAAAAGCGAGCGCTGTAACCTGATCTCCCCCGACAGCCTCCTCTCATTGGTTAAGGTCTCTGGCAGGTTTGACCCAATCCTAGTGCCACATCTGCTCTCTCATTGGCTAGGGTCTCTGGCAGGTTTGACCCAATCCTAGTGCCACATCTGCCACATCTGCTCTCTCATTGGCAAGGGTCTCGGGCAGGTTTGACCCAATCCTAGTGCCACATCTGCCACATCTGCTCTCTCATTGGTTAGGGTCTCTGGCAGGTTTGATCCAATCCTAGTGCCACATCTGACACTCTTATCACTTCCAATAGAGGAAGGATTGGCCCATTAACAGACCTTTGATAGGTTTATAAACATACATCTGTATTTTACTGGATTTATTATTGGAATACTCCGACCGATTGTTAAAAGTATCTCTGCCTGCCGCAGCGTGATCATTGGCAGAGGTAAGGGAACGGAACATCTGGCTTTATATCGCACATGAACAAAGGCAGTTCACCTATGCTCGTGCTCATGCCCATGCTCACATAGATATCATATATAAAGGCTAGATGTCTCGCCCGCGTTTCTGGCCGACGGAGTCCAATGTCCGCACATGGCGGCCAATTTGCGACAGGGGAGCTCGCTCACCCTCAACATTGTGTTGGTAGTGGTACATGTATATACTTTTTAAATAACCATAACTTGCTCAATTTTCAAACGATTTTTAAACGGGTTGGTTTGTTATAAACATGGGAGATGTAGTTCTGACACTGCATATGTATGTTATTTTCAAAAAAATATCCAAAAGCATCCAGAATTATAACAACGTTAATAATGTTTTTAGGAAACCAAGCCATTTGTAAATCCATCATGATTTCAGCGAGAGAAGAGTATTTGTGTTTGTGCAGATCACTGACCTTTCCTCATGTACCACTAATCCTGCCAGAATGCTTTCCTGACTCAAGATGGCTGACCTGTGCGGACGTTCTAGACTCCGCCGTAAGACATCTAGCCTTTATATATGATATCTATGCTCATGCCCATGCCCTATGCTCATGCCCTATGCTCAAGCCCTATGCTCATGCCCTATGCTCATGCCCTATGCTCATGCCCTATGCAGATGCTCATGCCCTATGCTCATGCCCTATGCTCATGCCCTATGCTCATGCACTATGCTCATGCCCTATGCTCATGCCCTATGCTCATGCCCTATGCTCAAGCCCTATGCTCATGCCCTATGCTCATGCCCTATGCTCATGCCCTATGCTCATGCCCTATGCTCATGCCCTATGCTCATGCCCTATGCTCATGCCCTATGCTCATGCCCTATGCTCATGCTCATGCCCTATGCTCATGCCCTATGCTCATGCTCATGCCAGTGCTGAATTTATATCTTTCCTCTTATTTTAGGCCAAGGAGCAGATTACTTGGCAGACGGTGCTGCCTGTGTGTGTTCCTGTGTGTGTTCCCTGGCATTGTAAACACAGTGCTCGTTAACAAACACATTTTCTACGGGAAATAACATCGTTTTTAGATTTGAACATGATGTTCGCGTCGGCAGATCCCACAGTCTAAAGAGTGCACAGGCTCAAATCTTCGTGACCTTAAAAGCCTGCACACACTTACTCTGGCACGCCTCACGCTGCATCTCAGGCCATAGTTTCTAATCGTGTGTGTGTGTGTGTGTGTGTGTGTGTGTGTGTGTGTGTGTGTGTGTGTGTGTGTGTGTGTGTGTGTGTGTGTTTAAATGCCTCACGCTGCAT
>NC_137925.1:28048635-28051135 GCF_963457725.1 Sprattus sprattus | reverse complement strand
CAGGGCTGGGCAGGAGGGAAAGGGCATACAAGCCCCACTCTGGAAGGGAAGCACTGATTTGAGTGAACTCAACATTTCTGAACAACACAAGCAGAGACTCTGGTGGGGGTGCCATGGTGAGAGAGAGAGAGAGAGAGAGAGAGAGAGAGAGAGAGAGAGAGAGAGAGAGGGAGAGAGAGAAAGAGAGGAGGGAGGGAGGGAGGGGGGAGAGAGAGAAAGGGAGAGGGAGGGAGGGAGGGAGGGGGGAGAGAGAGAGAGGGAGGGAGGGGGAGAGAGAGAGAGAGAGGGAGGTAGGGAGGGAGAGAGAGAGGAGAGAGAGAAAGAGGGAGATAGAGAGAGAGCGAGGGAGGGAGGGAGGGGGAGAGAGAGAGAGAGGAGAGGGAGAGAGAGAGAGAGAGAGAGAGAGAGATGTGTACACAAAGCCTCCTTCTTTCACCCAGCATGGGGTTTGGGGGTATATCACATCACAGGAGCATCCATCTATGGCGCTATCTCTCCCCTGTGATAAGAAGCTCACACACACACACACACACACACACACACATCTCTCCCCAGTGATAAGAAGCTAAATTCCACAGCAATGAACAAGGACCAGCAGTGTTTGGTCTAACAACCCTATCAGTGAAACCAAACACAGTCATACAATAAGCCTCCTCACACACACACACACACACACACACACAAACACACACACACACACACACACACACACACACACACACACACACACACACACACACAAACACACACACTCACACAGACACACACACACACACACACACACAAACACACACACTCACACAGACAGACACACACACACACACACACACACACACACACACACCAGGGTTTCCGCTACGTTCATTTCAGCGTGGCGGGCCGCCGCACCTTCGTCATTCCCCGCCACGCATCGGAAAAAATCGGAGCCCTGTTTTTTGGTGTGTTATTTGCCACATCAAAGGATTCGTCTGCCTTTCCCGCACTTGATCAGCGTTCCACGGCATCCACGGCTTACCACAGCCGGTTTACATACTCCCCCCGCCCCCTCTCTCGTTTCTGACACACTGGCCCTCAAACTAGAAACCGAACAACTGGATCAGAGGTACGTGACGTTGAATTAATTTTATTTTACATGTGAGAACAAGTTGTTGAACATTGTGCAGGGGTTACATCGTAGGCCTAATATGTTGTAGACGTAGACGGCTGGTTTCTCACATTGCGTCTATTTCGGGAGGCTAAATGTAAATAAGCTTCAGTAACGGTCATTTCTAAACGCACAGCTGTGTGTGGTCCCTCAATGAGCCCTGCACTTGTAGCGAATGACAACAGAGCAAAGTTTGTTAAAGGTAGCAAGTCCGAGGCCTGCGTGGTTTTAAAATAGGCGGACACCTTCGCAGAGCTCATAGATCTATTAGTTAGGCTAAGGACAAGCCGACCAACTTAGCGATTTCGTTCGTAATAAATACAAGAACAGTTAAACAAGTAGCCTAATAGCTAGTAATTCCCGCCGGAGTTTTCGAATCCAAAATGTCAACGCGTCCTCTTCAAAGATAATAATTCTAACGCGTCCTCTTCAAAGATAATAATTCTAATGCATTTAGATCGTCTCACTCTGTCCTCTTTTTCAGATGAGTTTGCTGAAATACTTCACTAAAAAAAGGAAAGAGCCATTTCTCAAATTAACCTCGAGATATCCTGTGAATTCATAACCCCACTTGGACATGCGTTCGTGTGTGTGTGTGTGTTTTGCCTTTCAGCACCGCCTTCTCTTGTTTGACTTGTTGACCACTTTGCGGCACCCTGCTTAATGACGTAGTTGTAGCAAGCGCTGTACAGCATCATTAGGCTTCAGCAAGCAGGCTACTATGCGTGCAGTGTAAATATCCCCAAAATAAACACCTGCCCCTTTTGCTAAATCTTCTTATGATGACAGTATCAGTAGTCAGTAACAATAGTCATAGTAGTCACACAATGTATGTGAAGTAGGCTACTGTAAACAGTAATATTTTGTCATCATATTTCAACATGTAATGTTTTGAAATGAAATATAGGCAGGTAGTAGTAGTGGAGCTGGAGAATGCTGCCTAGAACCAAGAGAGTCAGATGTGAGGGAAGACAGTGAGAAGAGCCAGCCAACCAACAACAATAAAAAACCTGGCAAACACAGGGCTTCAGGTTGGGACCCAACATGGGTTGAAAAGCCTAGGTTTAAACCGTGGCTGTATAACACCGATCATGTTTTGCCAAATAGGTAGCTCATGAGGACCCATACTTTGTACACCTTTAAGGACCTGAAATAATGACATTGTCCCGTATTTAGAAACAAAAGTACAGTTCTGTATTGAGCTGAAACTGGCCCCACAATTCGGTTAAAATGCAGGAAATTGTGTCAAAGAAATACAAAATTTTCTGGGGGGGGGCCCCCAGACCCCCCGCTGAGGTGCCACCGCACCTTACAGGAAATCCTGGGGGAAACCCTGCACACACACACATACAATGC
>NC_137925.1:28041135-28043635 GCF_963457725.1 Sprattus sprattus | reverse complement strand
AACAAATGTTTGTGGAGGTAGGTTGTGGAGTCAAGTGCTGTCGAGAGGCGCTTGTTTCCACGGCACAGCTTACACGTAACTGTTATATTTTTCTCTTTTGACGAATACAACTAGAAAATAATGGGAGTATTTCCATCGAAACATCAGTAGTCACTCTTGTTGCCTGCCATCATGTTTATTAGCCTTTTACTCGCTGTTAGTTGATTGGCCATTATATAAGTCCCCTACCTACGGCACAGGGATTTTAACATCTTCCCTGTGTATGTTTTTAATATAGATTATATAAAATTAGTATGATATGTTAATAAATGTTTCTTTTTTTTACCTGAAACAAATGTTATCTTTCCCCATTATGTTCTTCTTGGAGTATACCAGAATGCTTAATTTACATGATAAAATAACAAAAGAATCTGGGGGGGCATACCCCCAGACCCCCCTTCAGTGGATTGGTTTCTCACCTTTTTTAGCCCTTCTGAGTTTGCAGATATGTTTATTAATGTTAATGTTAATTGGGTACATATATGCAATACATTTCAATATAATGGGGCATGACCTTACATGAAACTCTGGTTTTGGCCCTCGGCCCTCGACTCCGATTAATATTCGGCCCCTGACAAGAAAGAATTTGGGCACCCTTGGTATAGAGCCTTAATGGATCCACGTCCGGAGTCACTGGTCTGGGTTCAGCTCTCATGTTGTGTTGGTAATGTGTGAAGGCATGAAGACTCACAACAGCATTAGAAAGCAGACGCCACACTGTAAACCTGCACAAGTTCAGAGTACTTAAAACTTTTGATGTAACCGATTACATAATACAATTTGAGTACATATATATACAGCCGCGGAAAAAATTAAGAGACCACTTCAAAATTATCAGTTTCTCTGGTTTTACTATTTATTGGTATGTGTTAAAGTAAAATGTACATTTTTGTTTTATTCTATAACCTACTGGCAACATTCCTACCAAATTTCAAATAAAAATATTGTCATTTAGATCATTTATTTGCAGAAAAATGACAATTGGTCAAAATAGCAAAAAAGATGCAGTGTCTTCAGATCTCGAATAATGCAAAGAAAACAAGCTCATATTCATTTTTAAACTACACAATACTAATGCTTTAACTTAGGAAGAGTTCAGAAATCAATATTTGGTGGAATAACCTTGATTTAAAATCACAACTTTCATGTGTCTTGGCATGCTCTCCACCAGTCTTTCACATTGCCGTTGGGTGACTTTATGCTACTCCTGGCGCAAGAATTCAAGCAGCTCGGCTTCTTTACATGGCTTGTGACCATCCAGCTTCCTCTTGATCACATTTCAGAGTTTTTTTTATGGGATTCAGGTCTCGAAATTGGGCTGGCCATGACAGGGTCCTGATCTGGTGATACTCCATCCACACCTTTACTGGCCTGGCTGTGTGGCATGGAGCATTGCCCTGCTGGAAAAAACACTTCTCAGAGTTGGGGAACATTGTCAGAGCAAAAGGAAGCAAGTTTTTCTTCCGGGAAAACGTTGTACTTTGCCTGGCTGAGGTTTGTAAAAGACCATAAGGATTGAACCAAAGCGGACTGGAGGGTCTCCTAGTTCGTCTTCTCTGATGAGTCCAATTTTCAGCTTTGCCCAACACATGGTCGTCTGATGGTTAGACGGAGACCTGGAGAGGCCTACAAGCCACAGAGTCTTGCACCTACTGTGAAATTGGACTCATCAGAGAAGACGAACTAGGAGACCCTCCAGTCCGCTTTGGTTCAATCCTTATGGTCTTTTACAAACCTCAGCCAGGCAAAGTACAACGTTGTCCAGGAAGAAAAACTTGCTTCCTTTTGCTCTGACAATGTTCCCCAACTCTGAGAAGTGTTTTTTCCAACAGGGCAATGCTCCATGCCACACAGCCAGGCCAGTAAAGGTGTGGATGGAGTATCACCAGATCAGGACCCTGTCATGGCCAGCCCAATATGAGACCTGAATCCCATAAAAAAAACTCTGAAATGTGATCAAGAGGAAGCTGGATGGTCACAAGCCATGAAAAGAAGCCAAGCTGCTTGAATTCTTGCGCCAGGAGTAGCATAAAGTCACCCATTGGCAATGTGAAAGACTGGTGGAGAGCATGCCAAGACACATGAAAGTTGTGATTTTAAATCAAGGTTATTCCACCAAATATTGATTTCTGAACTCTTCCTAAGTTAAAGCATTAGTATTGTGTAGTTTAAAAATGAATATGAGCTTGTTTTCTTTGCATTATTCGAGATCTGAAGACACTGCATCTTTTTTGCTATTTTGACCAATTGTCATTTTTCTGCAAATAAATGATCTAAATGACAATATTTTTATTTGAAATTTGGTAGGAATGTTGCCAGTAGGTTATAGAATAAAACAAAAATGTACATTTTACTTTAACACATACCAATAAATAGTAAAACCAGAGAAACTGATAATTTTGAAGTGGTCTCTTAATTTTTTCCGCGGCTGTATATATATTTTTAAGTAAACTTAACTTAA
>NC_137925.1:28023635-28028635 GCF_963457725.1 Sprattus sprattus | reverse complement strand
CATTAAGTGCAACAACGGTCAGTAAGACCTGCTTAATGAGACACTTGTGGCCTAGCCTGATGGCGCACAATAGACTGAAGACCATGTTATCGTCACCAATAGACTGAAGACCATGTTATCGTCACCAATAGACTGAAGACCATGTTATCGTCACCAATAGACTGAAGACCATGTTATCGTCACCAATAGACTGAAGACCATGTTATCGTCACCAATAGACTGAAGACCATGTTATCTTCACCAATAGACTGAAGACCATGTTATCGTCACCAATAGACTGAAGACCATGTTATCTTCACCAATAGACTGAAGACCATGTTATCGTCACCAATAGACTGAAGACCATGTTATCGTCACCAATAGACTGAAGACCATGTTATCGTCACCAATAGACTGAAGACCATGTTATCTTCACCAATAGACTGAAGACCATGTTATCTTCACCAATAGACTGAAGACCATGTTATCGTCACCAATAGACTGAAGACCATGTTATCGTCACCAATAGACTGAAGACCATGTTATCGTCACCAATAGACTGAAGACCATGTTATCGTCACCAATAGACTGAAGACCATGTTATCGTCACCAATAGACTGAAGACCATGTTATCGTCACCAATAGACTGAAGACCATGTTATCCTATCCAATAGACTGAAGACCATGTTATCTTCACCAATAGACTGAAGACCATGTTATCCTAACCAATAGACTGAAGACCATGTTATCGTCACCAATAGACTGAAGACCATGTTATCGTCACCAATAGACTGAAGACCATGTTATCTTCACCAATAGACTGAAGACCGTGTTGTCCTATCCAATAGACTGAAGACCATGTTATCGTCACCAATAGACTGAAGACCATGTTGTCCTATCCAATAGACTGAAGACCATGTTATTGTCACCAATAGACTGAAGACCATGTTATCGTCACCAATAGACTGAAGACCATGTTATCGTCACCAATAGACTGAAGACCATGTTATCCTAACCAATAGACTGAAGACCATGTTATCCTAACCAATAGACTGAAGACTATGTTATCGTCACCAATAGACTGAAGACCATGTTATCTTCACCAATAGACTGAAGACCGTGTTGTCCTATCCAATAGACTGAAGACCATGTTATCGTCACCAATAGACTGAAGACCATGTTGTCCTATCCAATAGACTGAAGACCATGTTATTGTCACCAATAGACTGAAGACCATGTTATCTTCACCAATAGACTGAAGACCATGTTATCTTCACCAATAGACTGAAGACCATGTTATCGTCACCAATAGACTGAAGACCATGTTATCGTCACCAATAGACTGAAGACCATGTTATCCTATCCAATAGACTGAAGACCATGTTATCTTCACCAATAGACTGAAGACCATGTTATCCTAACCAATAGACTGAAGACCATGTTATCGTCACCAATAGACTGAAGACCATGTTATCTTCACCAATAGACTGAAGACCGTGTTGTCCTATCCAATAGACTGAAGACCATGTTATCGTCACCAATAGACTGAAGACCATGTTGTCCTATCCAATAGACTGAAGACCATGTTATTGTCACCAATAGACTGAAGACCATGTTATCGTCACCAATAGACTGAAGACCATGTTATCGTCACCAATAGACTGAGGACCATGTTATCTTCACCAATAGACTCTTCTGATCTGTGCTATACAAATCATTTCTGAATGATTCCAATCCTTTAAAGTGTTTTTATAATCAAAGTCGCTGAATTTGCACTTGTCCTTTTCAAACAGATAGGAGACACGTAAAGTGAGGCAGCGACGAGCTGCGCCTCCGATTGTGTAATCCCTCACTAACTGAGCGCATGCCTTTTGCTTTCTCATTGTTTGTCACCGCTGTAATATTTGTTGACACTTTTATTATATCCTTTCTATCCATAAAATAGGTCATGTATATAACTTTTAATTTAACCGGCTTAAACTATTTAAATTTTTCATAGAAGAGTTACATTTGCATGAAATGGTAGCTAGTTATCTAGCTGATGTTATAGTCTCCTCGATTTAACGTATTATTAGATTATAATGGGAAGAGGTAGAAACCCTCAGGGTGCCTGTACAACCTCGTATAGAGTTGATATTCACGAGTTCATATTCATGAGCACAGCTGGCTAACAAGTGCTAACGTTAGTCATTAAAATGAATTACGAATAAATTGTGTGCTAACAGTCATATCCCTATATTAGAACGTAACGTAAATTACTTATGATTTCATTTTACATTTCAACAAACTAACAGAGTTCATACAAATTCAATTAAGGTCACTTTAACATATTTATCCCAGTGTGAGAGAGTCAAAACATTTACAGTCATTGTTTTTGAGGGTGTGAGGAAAGTAGAGGCTTACTTAGTGCGTTACTAGGTTACTAACTGTCACAGCTGTTCCCTATCCCACAAGACGAGCATTTTAATGATGTCAAAGTAAAAGTCCATCATCAAAAACCAATACAATAAGCTACTGTGTGCGTGTCCAGTAGTTGCCCATTCTTGCACTAAAACCTCCTATGTTACACATAAAATAAACTTAGACTTGTACATCAGTTAAATTAAAGCATGATTTACCAAAAACTCAACAAAAATTCATATTGGGATTGAAAACAAGACATAACAAAGTCAAAAAACTTTTTTTTTATATAGATGGTCAAAGCCACCAAAGAATGATAGATAAAAGTTTGTTGAAATGTCCTGCTGCTCTTCCTGTCTCCAACCCACTCCCTCCCCAGCCGCAACCCATGCCCCGGGTGGCCGAGCGCACCGCTGGGCCCTGTCTCCGCTGCCCATGGAGGGAAGGGTTTTAATCACACTGGTGTGTGTGTGTGTGTGTGTGTGTGTGTGTGTGTGTGTGTGTGTGTGTGTGTGTGTGTGGTGACGGGGTTGGTGGGATGTGTGTGTGTGGTGACGGGGTTGGTGGGATGTGTGTGTGTGTGTGTGTGTGTGTGTGTGTGTGTGTGTGTGTGTGTGGTGGCGGGGCTGGAGGGATGCAAATTGCACCTTCGTCGCCGTGCCACATTAAAAAGGCCTTTCATCCGCCTCATTAAAGGGGCCGGTGACTGAGACATGAGATGTGTGTGAGTGTGTGTGTGTGTGTGTGTGTGTGTGGTGACTGGGCCCGGTCCCTTCAGGATGTTCCGGGCCCTGCCTTGTGCACAACTGAGAAGAAAAGAAAATGGGGCGATTAGGCGAAGGCAATTTCCTCTCGTATCGCCATACTCCTGTTGCTGCAAACCGCTTATGGCTCCATAAAAGATATGAGGAGACTTTTAATTACCCTTTCTCTGGTGTTGCGCTCTGTCTACTGTGCTCTGTGTACACCAACGCTCTTTAATTACCCTTTCTCTAGTGCCGCCCTCTGTCTACTGTGCTCTGTGGACGCAAACGCTCTTTCATTTGTTTCTCTGGCTTCAATCGACATATGGTTGTGTAGAAACCAAGTAGGGGGAAGCCAAATATATCCAGTCTGATCATTTGGACACAAAACCCATCAAAGTGTCTCAGATTTGTGAGGAGAGTGAAGATTTATGAGAAGGGTAAAAGCGTTAAATTAAGTGGTGAAAATTTTCTTTCACCAATCCCTTAGATGGACATGAATTTAAGTGTTTCCCAGAATGTACATGGCTTTACATAGGGGAACTATTTTTGACTTTTGTTACCTGACAAGGAACAATCATTTTGAAAATAATATGGGCAGTGTTGCTTAATCGTCAGCCAATGGGTAGAACCTTCTGGAAGGGTTCAGTCTACACTACAGCTGCTTCCCCAGCCAAGTTTAGAACCCTTTGATGGACGTTTATTACAAGTGAATGGATACGCACCTTCCCTTTGTTTTGGTTTACAGTAATATCCATGATTTGAGTTAGGAGTAAATGGTTGCCTAGGAGACGTGGCACCACTACTATCATACCAACAGAGCTGATTTGCTTTGGTCCGTGATCTTCATCTCTATGATGCCGGCTAAAGAAAGGAGTGAGTTATCTTGCCATATTTTTCCTCCCAACAATGTTTATTTTATTCAGATGTGCCCCCACTGATGAAAATCATGGCTGGAATTCCAGCCTGTTCATAACGCTGTGTGTGTGTGTGTGTGTGTGTGTGTGTGTGTGTGTGTGTGTGTGTGTGTGTGTGTGTGTGTGTGTGTGTGTGTGTGTGTGTGTGTGTGTGTGTGTGTGTGTGTGTGTGTGTGTGTGTGTGTTCATAACGCCGTGTTTGTTTTGCTTTTGATTTCGACCCTGGTTTGAAATCAAGGGAGCCGGGTGTCATGACAGACATGCCTGGCACGTATGTGTGTGTGTGTGTGTGTGTGTGTGTGTGTGTGTGTGTGTGTGTTTGTGTGTTTGTGTGTCTGTGTGTGTGTGTGTGTCTGTGTTAGTGTGTGTGTGTGTGTGTGTGTGTGTGGGAGAGTGTGTGTGTGTGTGTGTGTATGTGTGCGCCCAGGTATGAATGGAGAATAAGCCTTCTTCAGGGCCGTGCTTTTCAAGTCCTCCTGGTAGGAAAAAATAATATGGGGGCCATATAAACACCACCTCCACACACACACACACACACACTCTCACACACTCACACACACACACACATATAAACACCACCTCCACATGAAGAGTGTTTGTAATGGGAGATGCAGGCTTCCCTCAGCCCTCTGTGCCCCAGACCCGCCGTCTCCACACACACACACACACACACACACACACACACACACACACACTCACACTCACACACACACACACACACACACACACACACACAGACACACACACACACACACACACACACACACACACACACACACACACACACACACACACACACACACTCACACACAGTCACACACACACACACTTACACACACACACACCCACACACACACACACACACACATCCCCCATCCACCCCACCACCTGCCACATCATGCCCCTCTCTGTATGCCTCTCTGTGGGCCGAATGGAAAGGAGAGGAAAGGAAAGGGGCCCC
>NC_137925.1:27981135-28018635 GCF_963457725.1 Sprattus sprattus | reverse complement strand
AGATATGGGCACATCTATGCTATTGACTACAAAGTCCTACTACTCACACATCAATGCATAAATGTACATGCACCTCCCTACCTGCGAGAAGTCATTTTTCCCCAAACATCCAACCGCACCCTCAGATCCACAAACAGCTCGCTCCTGCAGGTCCCAAACATCAAGCTCCGCACCTATGGAACAGCCTCCCTGACCACCTAAGGGCAACACAGACACTGGACTCTTTAAAGACTGTGGCCTAAAAACAATTTTATTCAGAAAGGCGTTTCTTACGTTATGTTTAATCGCTGTCAGCTATTTCTTTTGTATTATGCTTATGTTTACTAGTTTATTTTTTAAATGTATTTTATTATAGTTTGTTTTTATTATGTTCTTACTTATTTATATACTGTAGCACTCTGAGATTCAGCTGAATGTACGTAGAGTGCGCTATAAATTACATGAATTATTATTATTATTATTATTAGAGCAAACTCCTTCCAGGGAAAACCAACTGAATGAAATGCTTGTTTTTAATTCTCTTTCCCCCTGCAGAGCGCACCAACTCCAAGCCCATCCTCACCGGGACACACCCCGTCAACACCACGGTGGAGTTCGGCGGGACCGCATCCTTCCAGTGTAAGGTGCACAGCGACGTGAAGCCCGTCATCCAGTGGCTGAAGCGGGTGGACCCTGGCACCGAGGGCCGCTACAACTCCACGCTGGAGGTCGGAGGTCAGCACTTTGTGGTGCTTCCCACCGGTGACGTCTGGTCGCGGCCCGACGGCTCCTACCTGAACAAGCTCGCCATCATCAAGGCCCGGGAGGAGGACGCCGGCATGTACATCTGCCTGGGCGCCAACACCATGGGATACAGCTTCCGTAGCGCCTACCTCACCGTGCTGCCAGGTGAGTCATGCCACACTGTGCCCATCTCACTGAGCTGCCAACCTCACTGTGCCACACTGTCCAGATACTGCAGACATATCTACTATTGGATAATATCCCACCATGTGACACAGGTTTCATCGTGGGCCTTAAAGTAAGTTGACCAAAAAAAGACAAGTTAATTTCTCAGGTATTTCTGCTGTAGCTTGGATATATAGAGATATGAAAGATATACTTACACTGTCCTAGAATGTTGTTTTAAAGTGGTTTAGCCCTAATAACCACACATCTTTTCATAGTTATTGATTAAGAATCTGATCGATCAGAACACTGCTCATGGATCTTTTCATAGTTATTGATTAAGAATCTGATCGATCAGAACCGCTGCTCATGGATCTTTTCATAGTTATTGATTAAGTTTCTGATCGATCAGAACCCCCCCCTCCCCCCATGGATCTTTTCATAGTTATTGATTAAGGTTCTGATCGATCAGAGCCCCTGCTCATGGATCTTTTCATAGTTATTGATTAAGGTTATGATCGATCAGAGCCCCTGCTCATGGATCTTTTCATAGTTATTGATTAAGGTTCTGATCGATCAGAACTCCTGCTCATGGCCTGTCCTCCTCTCCTTTCAGACGCTCTGGTGGAGAAGAAGCCCCTCCCTCCTCCACACCTGAGCTCCGGGCTGCCCTGGCCCCTCATCATCGGCATCCCCGCCGCCGCACTCCTCATCGTGGGCACCATCGTGCTCTGGCTGTGCCACAGCCGCCGTCGCCATGGTGCCCTGCCCCCCCGACCCGCGGTCCACCACGGGCACCAGTCCTTAGACAAGGACCTGGCCACGCCCAGCAGCATCACGCCCAGCAGCATCATGCCCGACTTCCCCACCCAGAGACTCATGGGCGTGGCAGCCCCAGCTTTGAGCGGCCCGCCAAAGATCTACTCTAAGGTGTACACGGACACTCACACACACACACACACACACTCCCACGCCCACGTGGAGGGCAAGGTCCACCAGCACTTTCACTACCAGTGCTGAGGAGCCACGGAGGGCCACGTGTTTCAAGACGCTGCTGCTGCTACTGCTGCTCTGGCTCAGGCCTGGTACGAGTCAGGAGCCCCCCCCCACACACACACACACACACACACACACACACACACACCCCATGGACTAGCACACTGCTACAGGACTGAAGAGGACTCACAGCTAACAGAGGGTTCAATGTCCCATTAGCAGTGGTGGTGCTAGCATGGCTTGCCATAGCAGTCTCATTAAGATTGCACCCACGAACGAGGCGCAGGGGTCAGCTTCGGTGGGATGCTTTTACCCCCGAAACGACTCAAAGGCTCAGGGCTGGAAATAAGTCTCATAAATATGTTTTAATCTAACTGTTTCAGTTGTGTTTGTCTGTTTTTTTTTTGTCTTTTGAATCCAAGTGAACCATTATCTCATAAAGGGACAAAAAAAGAAATTGGTACATTTTTCTAAATTCTGTGATGTGTATCTCTGAAATGGCAAAATGTCATTTTACCAATGCTGAAATGATTACAATATGAGTTGTCTTGAAACATTCGTAAAATTAGAAATAGCGTCTGTGACAAAACTGCTAATTGTGCCAGCAATACTGTTTACAGACTGTTCCTTCTCTTGTGCAGTAGCTAACAGAAACTGTGGTTTTTATTTTCGTTATTGAAAATAGTTGTTCATTTGTTGTGAATACGTCAAGAATATGTAAAACTCATCTGGGAAATGTGATGAAAGAATATGATAGGTAACCTTGATATAGACTTGTTATATTTGTATGAAAAGATATTTTATATATATATTCAACTTTTTAAGGCAGTATTACTATTATGTACCCGATGTGTGTCAAAGATGACATTTCAAACTTTAAATACATTTCAAACTTTAAATACAGCACAAAACCAAAAGGATACAGGATATGTTCGGTACTGTTGGAATACAAATTAATACTTTGAATGTTGTACTGTACATTTTCATACAACACAAATTAGTTGCTATGACAGTTTTGCATTATGGTATACAACACAAATGAGTTGCTATGACAGTTTATTATTGTGTCATAATCCCCTCAGGTTCTGTGCAGCTCCCACATGTTATGTTGAACTCCACACGCTCATAAACATACGCAGTTCTTTCAAGAAATATTGCATGCTGCGGTTTATCCTGGTGCTCATGTATGTGTACTATAATGATATTTTTGTAATAAAAGAAAAAAAATTCTATTTCATCCTACCAAGTTTCATTTCATACCTGTCTTTGAAAGCTGTACAGATCAGCTGTACCAATGAGCACGAGTCAAAGTGTCCCGCAGAGAGAGCATTAATCTCTCCTGGTCTCTCCTGGTGTTGAATAGAACCCTGATCTATCCTCTGGTCTCTCCTGGAGTTGAGAAAGAGCCCTGATCTCTCCTCTGGTCTCTCCTGGAGTTGAGAAAGAGCCCTGATCTCTCCTCTGGTCTCTCCTGGTGTTGGGAAAGAGCCCTGATCTCTCCTCTGGTCTCTCCTGGAGTTGAGAAAGAGTCCTGGTCTCTCCTGGTGATTAGAAAGAGCCCTGGTCTCTCCATTGGTCTCTCCTAGTGTTGGGAAAGAGCTCTGGTCTCTCCTGGTGTTGGGAAAGAGCCCTGGTCTCACCTCGTTCAGGCTGGTGTTGAGGCACCCTCAGCCCTCAGCCCTCTCCCCTGAATGGCCTCAGTGCACTGTTAGTTTAACATCCTGTGGAATGCAATGGGAAAATCAAGTTGTGCTTTTCAACACTGAGCAACAAGATAAATATTCCCAATAGGATTTGATGGATATTAATATTGGGGTAGGGTTACACAGGGTAGGCAGCGGTGCTCACTGCAGTTTCCCTCACTCCCTCGTGTAAGAGGCCAACAGCAAATCACCATTGACAGCAGACATCGGGGAGTGAGGAATGGCCTCTCAGTTTTAGACGTCTGAATTTTTTCAAACATGAAAAAAACTGCCTAATTCCCTAGATGACGTACCTCTGTGCAAAAACAATAAATTATAAAACAGTCGGTTCAGCTTCCAGCAACCGTGCATGGTTAAAAGGCATAACACACATGCATTCGCCTACTTCTGAAGGAACTGCGCCATCTAGTGGCGGTTCGTGCAGTGATGCGTTTTGTGGTTGGATTTAGAGTTGCCGTTATCGCCTTTTACTCCTATTGCGTTGCGATGGATTTCCATAAGATATCATGAGAATACCTGAAACAAATGAAAATCGACGAAATAAAAATGGAATGAAGTTACTCCTGTGTGTGTTCACTTAAACAACACCCTTAGGAGGCTAACAGTAAATCAAAGACATGCACGTCTATCTTGTCAGATGGAATGAAGTTTTTTTTTAAACAGTTGCCGTTTGATGTAAGAACCATGTTTTCATCCGCTATATTATACAGAGGTCTCATTCAAATACAACTTTGAAGCTGAACACTCGAGTGTGGAATGAAATAGCTCCAGTCTGTCCGCCATGTTGATTTTGGCCAAATATTAAGGGTCATTAAGTGCCATGCCGGATTTTGCTGTGACTGTTATGAATCCATTCAAAGCAGAACTCTTCCAAAAAAGCAAACTTCTTCCAAAAAGCAATTGTGTCCAGGCTAGTTCTGCCTCTATTTTCACTCTTATTTGAACAGCTGGTTGTCTTTACAAAATAATTTTGTCGGAAAAGTTGTGTCAGTATTTGATTTTTGTAGCATTTAAATGTGCAATGTTTCTTATACTAATATATATCAAGTTCAACTCCAAATCCAGCAACCCCATCCTCATGAACAGCAATGCCCTCAAGGAAGTTGAGGCCTTCACATACCTGGGCAGCGTTGTGGACACCACCGGAGGTACAGAGGCTGACATAAAAAGCCGGCTCAACAAGGCAAGAGTGGTGTTTAATATGCTCAGGAAGATCTGGAGCTCAAAGAACATATCAATTAACACCAAGTTACGCATCTTTAACTCCGGTGTATGGATCCGAGACATGGAGAACAACAAAGCAATCAACACACAGGCTGCAAACATTCATCAACACCTGCCTCAGAAGGATAATGAACATCTGGGGGAAGGACAGAATAAGCAATGCGGACCTGTGGAAAAGAACCAGCCAGGATCCAATTGACATCAGGGGAATGTGGAGTTGGATTGGACATACCGTCAGAAAACCGGCCACAAACATCACTCGGGAGGCCCTGAAATGGAACCCACAGGGAAGAAGAAAACCAGGTCGACCCAGGAACAGCTGGAGGAGAAGTGTCCAGGCAGAAATGGCTGGGAAAAGACTCAACTGGGGAGATGTGAAAGAACTGCCAACAAACGAGCGAAATGGAGGACATTCGTCAATGGCCTATACACCCAACAGGAGCAAAGGGCATAAGAAGAAGAAGAAGAACGTTTCTTAAACTAAACTAAGTGAAAATGCAATGCAAAATAATGCTGTTATACATGCATACAGGTGCATACCTTTTATACATGCATACAGGTGCATACCTTTTATACATGCATACAGGCGCATACCTTTTATACATGCATACAGGCGCATACCTTTTATACATGCATACAGGTGCATAGCATACCTTTTGAAATGTGTTGAATGCTCTCTGACCTTAGGGCAGTTTGTGTATGTGAAGGCAAAAGGTTGCCCTGCTGAAAGGGGATATGGTTTGCATCATCCATAGCACCTGAAGTGTATATATAAAATATAGTGACTGCTGAGAGAGGTGTGCTGGGAAGAATATAGTCACTGATGGGAGAGGAGTTAATATAGTGACTGCTGAAAGAGGAGTGAATATGGTGACTGCTGAGAGAGGAGTGAATATAGTGACTGCTGAGAGAGGAGTGAAAATAGTGACTGCTGAGAGAGGAGTGAATATGGTGACTGCTGAGAGAGGAGTGAATATAGTGACTGCTGAGAGAGGAGTGAATATGGTGACTGCTGAGAGAGGAGTGAATATAGTGACTGCTGAGAGAGGAGTGAATATGGTGACTGATGAGAGAGGAGTGAATATGGTGACTGATGAGAGAGGAGTGAATATAGTTACTGATGAGAGAGGAGTGAATAGAGTGACTGCTGAGAGAGGAGTGAATATAGTGACTGCTGAGAGAGGAGTGAATATGGTGACTGATGAGAGAGGAGTGAATATAGTTACTGATGAGAGAGGAGTGAATATAGTAATAGAATAGAATATAATATAGAGTGAATACTGTGGACTGCTGAAAGAGGAGTGAATATAGTTACTGCTGAGAGAGGAGTGAGTATAGTTACTGCTAAGAGAGGAGTGAATAGAGTGACTGTGAGAGAGGAGTGAATATAGTGACTGCTGAGAGAGGAGTGAATAAAGTGACTGCTGAGAGAGGAGTGAATAGAGTGACTGTGAGAGAGGAGTGAATATAGTGACTGCTGAGAGAGGAGTGAATATAGTGACTGCTGAGAGAGGAGTGAATATAGTAATAGAATAGAATAGAATATAGAGTGAATACTGTGGACTGCTGAAAGAGGAGTGAATATAGTGACTGCTGAGAGAGGAGTGAATATAGTGACTGCTGAGAGAGGAGTGAATAGAGTGACTGTGAGAGAGGAGTGAATATAGTGACTGCTGAGAGAGGAGTGAATATAGTGACTGTGAGAGAGGAGTGAATATAGTAATAGAATAGAATAGAATATAGAGTGAATACTGTGGACTGCTGAAAGAGGAGTGAATATAGTGACTGCTGAGAGAGGAGTGAGTATAGTTACTGCTAAGAGAGGAGTGAATATAGGGACTGCTGAGAGAGGAGTTAATATAGTGACTGCTGAGAGAGGAGTGAATATAGTACTAGAATAGAATATAATATAGAGTGAATACTGTGGACTGCTGAGAGAGGAGTGAATATAGTGACTGCTGAGAGAGGAGTGAATAGAGTGACTGTGAGAGAGGAGTGAATATAGTGACTGCTGAGAGAGGAGTGAATATAGTGACTGCTGAGAGAGGAGTGAATAGAGTGACTGCTGAGAGAGGAGTGAATATAGTGACTGCTGAGAGAGGAGTGAATATAGTGACTGTGAGAGAGGAGTGAATATAGTGACTGCTGAGAGAGGAGTGAATATAGTGACTGCTGAGAGAGGAGTGAATATGGTGACTGCTGAGAGAGGAGTGAATATGGTGACTGTGAGAGAGGAGTGAATATAGTGACTGCTGAGAGAGGAGTGAATATAGTGACTGCTGAGAGAGGAGTGAATATAGTGACTGTGAGAGAGGAGTGAATATAGTGACTGCTGAGAGAGGAGTGAATATGGTGACTGTGAGAGAGGAGTGAATATGGTGACTGCTGAGAGAGGAGTGAATATGGTGACTGTGAGAGAGGAGTGAATATAGTGACTGCTGAGAGAGGAGTGAATATGGTGACTGTGAGAGAGGAGTGAATATAGTGACTGCTGAGAGAGGAGTGAATATAGTGACTGCTGAGAGAGGAGTGAATATGGTGACTGTGAGAGAGGAGTGAATATAGTGACTGCTGAGAGAGGAGTGAATATAGTGACTGCTGAGAGAGGAGTGAATATAGTGACTGCTGAGAGAGGAGTGAATATAGTTACTGCTGAGAGAGGAGTGAATATAGTGACTGCTGAGAGAGGAGTGAATATGGTGACTGCTGAGAGAGGAGTGAATATAGTGACTGCTGAGAGAGGAGTGAATATGGTGACTGATGAGAGAGGAGTGAATATGGTGACTGATGAGAGAGGAGTGAATATAGTTACTGATGAGAGAGGAGTGAATAGAGTGACTGCTGAGAGAGGAGTGAATATAGTGACTGCTGAGAGAGGAGTGAATATGGTGACTGATGAGAGAGGAGTGAATATAGTTACTGATGAGAGAGGAGTGAATATAGTAATAGAATAGAATATAATATAGAGTGAATACTGTGGACTGCTGAAAGAGGAGTGAATATAGTTACTGCTGAGAGAGGAGTGAGTATAGTTACTGCTAAGAGAGGAGTGAATAGAGTGACTGTGAGAGAGGAGTGAATATAGTGACTGCTGAGAGAGGAGTGAATAAAGTGACTGCTGAGAGAGGAGTGAATAGAGTGACTGTGAGAGAGGAGTGAATATAGTGACTGCTGAGAGAGGAGTGAATATAGTGACTGCTGAGAGAGGAGTGAATATAGTAATAGAATAGAATAGAATATAGAGTGAATACTGTGGACTGCTGAAAGAGGAGTGAATATAGTGACTGCTGAGAGAGGAGTGAATATAGTGACTGCTGAGAGAGGAGTGAATAGAGTGACTGTGAGAGAGGAGTGAATATAGTGACTGCTGAGAGAGGAGTGAATATAGTGACTGTGAGAGAGGAGTGAATATAGTAATAGAATAGAATAGAATATAGAGTGAATACTGTGGACTGCTGAAAGAGGAGTGAATATAGTGACTGCTGAGAGAGGAGTGAGTATAGTTACTGCTAAGAGAGGAGTGAATATAGGGACTGCTGAGAGAGGAGTTAATATAGTGACTGCTGAGAGAGGAGTGAATATAGTACTAGAATAGAATATAATATAGAGTGAATACTGTGGACTGCTGAGAGAGGAGTGAATATAGTGACTGCTGAGAGAGGAGTGAATAGAGTGACTGTGAGAGAGGAGTGAATATAGTGACTGCTGAGAGAGGAGTGAATATAGTGACTGCTGAGAGAGGAGTGAATAGAGTGACTGCTGAGAGAGGAGTGAATATAGTGACTGCTGAGAGAGGAGTGAATATAGTGACTGTGAGAGAGGAGTGAATATAGTGACTGCTGAGAGAGGAGTGAATATAGTGACTGCTGAGAGAGGAGTGAATATGGTGACTGCTGAGAGAGGAGTGAATATGGTGACTGTGAGAGAGGAGTGAATATAGTGACTGCTGAGAGAGGAGTGAATATAGTGACTGCTGAGAGAGGAGTGAATATAGTGACTGTGAGAGAGGAGTGAATATAGTGACTGCTGAGAGAGGAGTGAATATGGTGACTGTGAGAGAGGAGTGAATATGGTGACTGCTGAGAGAGGAGTGAATATGGTGACTGTGAGAGAGGAGTGAATATAGTGACTGCTGAGAGAGGAGTGAATATGGTGACTGTGAGAGAGGAGTGAATATAGTGACTGCTGAGAGAGGAGTGAATATAGTGACTGCTGAGAGAGGAGTGAATATGGTGACTGTGAGAGAGGAGTGAATATAGTGACTGCTGAGAGAGGAGTGAATATAGTGACTGCTGAGAGAGGAGTGAATATAGTGACTGCTGAGAGAGGAGTGAATATAGTTACTGCTGAGAGAGGAGTGAATATAGTGACTGCTGAGAGAGGAGTGAATATGGTGACTGTGAGAGAGGAGTGAATATGGTGACTGTGAGAGAGGAGTGAATATAGTGACTGCTGAGAGAGGAGTGAATATAGTGACTGCTGAGAGAGGAGTGAATATAGTGACTGCTGAGAGAGGAGTGAATATAGTGACTGCTGAGAGAGGAGTGAATATAGTTACTGCTGAGAGAGGAGTGAATATAGTGACTGCTGAGAGAGGAGTGAATATGGTGACTGTGAGAGAGGAGTGAATATAGTGACTGCTGAGAGAGGAGTGAATATAGTGACTGCTGAGAGAGGAGTGAATATAGTTACTGCTGAGAGAGGAGTGAATATAGTACTAGAATAGAATATAATATAGAGTGAATACTGTGGACTGCTGAGAAAGGAGTGAATATAGTGACTGAGAGAGGAGTGAGTATAGTTACTGCTAAGAGAGGAGTGAATAGAGTGACTGTGAGAGAGGAGTGAATATAGTGACTGCTGAGAGAGGAGTGAATATAGTACTAGAATAGAATATAATATAGAGTGAATACTGTGGACTGCTGAGAGAGGAGTGAATATAGTGACTGCTGAGAGAGGAGTGAATATAGTTACTGATGAGAGAGGAGTGAATATAGTGACTGCTGAGAGAGGAGTGAATATAGTAATAGAATAGAATATAGAGTGAATACTGTGGACTGCTGAAAGAGGAGTGAATATAGTTACTGCTGAGAGAGGTGTGAATATGGTGACTGCTGAGAGAGGAGTGAATATAGTTACTGCTGAGAGAGGAGTGAATACTGTGGACTGCTGAGAGAGGAGTGAGTATAGTGACTGCTGAGAGAGGAGTGAATACTGTGGACTGCTGAGAGAGGAGTGAATATAGTGACAGCTGAGAGAGGAGTGAATATAGTGACTGCTGAGAGAGGAGTGAATATAGTGACTGCTGAGAGAGGAGTGAGTATAGTTACTGCTGAGAGAGGAGTGAGTATAGTGACTGCTGAGAGAGGAGTGAATATAGTGACTGCTGAGAGAGGAGTGAGTATAGTTACTGCTGAGAGAGGAGTGAGTATAGTGACTGCTGAGAGAGGAGTGAATATAGTGACTGCTGAGAGAGGAGTGAATAGAGTGACTGTGAGAGAGGAGTGAATATAGTGACTGCTGAGAGAGGAGTGAATATAGTACTAGAATAGAATATAATATAGAGTGAATACTGTGGACTGCTGAGAGAGGAGTGAATATAGTGACTGCTGAGAGAGGAGTGAATATAGTTACTGATGAGAGAGGAGTGAATATAGTGACTGCTGAGAGAGGAGTGAATATGGTGACTGTGAGAGAGGAGTGAATAAAGTGACTGATGAGAGAGGAGTGAATATATTGACTGCTGAGAGAGGAGTGAATATAGTGACTGCTGAGAGAGGAGTGAATAGAGTGACTATGAGAGAGGAGTGAATATAGTGACTGCTGAGAGAGGAGTGAATATAGTGACTGCTGAGAGAGGAGTGAATATAGTGACTGCTGAGAGAGGAGTGAATATAGTGACTGCTGAGAGAGGAGTGAATATGGTGACTGTGAGAGAGGAGTGAATATGGTGACTGTGAGAGAGGAGTGAATATAGTGACTGCTGAGAGAGGAGTGAATATGGTGACTGTGAGAGAGGAGTGAATATAGTGACTGCTGAGAGAGGAGTGAATAC
The DNA here is from genome assembly GCF_963457725.1 of Sprattus sprattus. Classification (NCBI taxonomy): domain Eukaryota; kingdom Metazoa; phylum Chordata; class Actinopteri; order Clupeiformes; family Clupeidae; genus Sprattus; species Sprattus sprattus. Next base: position 28,007,769 of record NC_137925.1, on the reverse strand, counting down.
TGTGGACTGCTGAAAGAGGTGTGAATATGGTGACTGCTGAGAGAGGAGTGAATAAAGTGACTGATGAGAGAGGAGTGAATATAGTGACTGATGAGAGAGGAGTTAATATAGTGACTGCTGACTGAGAGAGGAGTGAATAGTGACTGATGAGAGAGGAGTGAATATAGTGACTGCTGAGAGAGGAGTGAATATAGTTACTGCTGAGAGAGGAGTGAGTATAGTTACTGCTAAGAGAGGAGTGAATATAGGGACTGCTGAGAGAGGAGTGAATATAGTTACTGCTGAGAGAGGAGTGAATATAGTTACTGCTGAGAGAGGAGTGAATATAGGGACTGCTGAGAGAGGAGTGAATAGAGTGACTGATGAGAGAGGAGTGAATATGGTGACTGCTGAGAGAGGAGTGAATATAGTGACTGATGAGAGAGGAGTTAATATAGTGACTGATGAGAGAGGAGTTAATATAGTGACTGCTGACTGAGAGAGGAGTGAATACTGTGGACTGCTGAAAGAGGAGTGAATATAGTGACTGCTGAGAGAGGAGTGAATATAGTGACTGATGAGAGAGGAGTGAATATGGTGACTGCTGAGAGAGGAGTGAATATAGTGACTGATGAGAGAGGAGTTAATATAGTGACTGCTGACTGAGAGAGGAGTGAATACTGTGGACTGCTGAAAGAGGAGTGAATATAGTGACTGCTGAGAGAGGAGTGAATATAGTGACTGATGAGAGAGGAGTGAATATGGTGACTGCTGAGAGAGGAGTGAATATAGTGACTGATGAGAGAGGAGTTAATATAGTGACTGCTGACTGAGAGAGGAGTGAATACTGTGGACTGCTGAGAGAGGAGTTAATATAGTGACTGCTGAGAGAGGAGTGAATATAGTGACTGATGAGAGAGGAGTGAATATAGTGACTGATGAGAGTGGAGTTAATATAGTGACTGCTGACTGAGAGAGGAGTGAATAGTGACTGATGAGAGAGGAGTGAATATAGTGACTGCTGAGAGAGGAGTGAATATAGTGACTGCTGAAAGAGGAGTGAATATAGTTACTGCTAAGAGAGGAGTGAATATAGGGACTGCTGAGAGAGGAGTTAATATAGTGACTGATGAGAGAGGAGTGAATATAGTGACTGATGAGAGAGGAGTTAATATAGTGACTGCTGAGAGAGGAGTGAATATAGTGACTGATGAGAGAGGAGTGAATATAGTGACTGATGAGAGAGGAGTTAATATAGTGACTGCTGACTGAGAGAGGAGTGAATAGTGACTGATGAGAGAGGAGTGAATATAGTGACTGCTGAGAGAGGAGTGAATATAGTTACTGCTGAGAGAGGAGTGAGTATAGTTACTGCTAAGAGAGGAGTGAATATAGGGACTGCTGAGAGAGGAGTGAATATAGTTACTGCTGAGAGAGGAGTGAATATAGTTACTGCTGAGAGAGGAGTGAATATAGGGACTGCTGAGAGAGGAGTGAATAGAGTGACTGCTGAGAGAGGAGTGAATATGGTGACTGCTGAGAGAGGAGTGAATATAGTGACTGTGAGAGAGGAGTGAATATAGTGACTGATGAGAGAGGAGTGAATATAGTGACTGATGAGAGAGGAGTGAATATGGTGACTGCTGAGAGAGGAGTGAATATAGTGACTGATGAGAGAGGAGTTAATATAGTGACTGCTGACTGAGAGAGGAGTGAATACTGTGGACTGCTGAGAGAGGAGTTAATATAGTGACTGCTGAGAGAGGAGTGAATATAGTGACTGATGAGAGAGGAGTGAATATAGTGACTGATGAGAGTGGAGTTAATATAGTGACTGCTGACTGAGAGAGGAGTGAATAGTGACTGATGAGAGAGGAGTGAATATAGTGACTGCTGAGAGAGGAGTGAATATAGTGACTGCTGAAAGAGGAGTGAATATAGTTACTGCTAAGAGAGGAGTGAATATAGGGACTGCTGAGAGAGGAGTTAATATAGTGACTGATGAGAGAGGAGTGAATATAGTGACTGATGAGAGAGGAGTTAATATAGTGACTACTGAGAGAGGAGTGAATATAGTGACTGATGAGAGAGGAGTGAATATAGTGACTGATGAGAGAGGAGTTAATATAGTGACTGCTGACTGAGAGAGGAGTGAATAGTGACTGATGAGAGAGGAGTGAATATAGTGACTGCTGAGAGAGGAGTGAATATAGTTACTGCTGAGAGAGGAGTGAGTATAGTTACTGCTAAGAGAGGAGTGAATATAGGGACTGCTGAGAGAGGAGTGAATATAGTTACTGCTGAGAGAGGAGTGAATATAGTTACTGCTGAGAGAGGAGTGAATATAGGGACTGCTGAGAGAGGAGTGAATAGAGTGACTGCTGAGAGAGGAGTGAATATGGTGACTGCTGAGAGAGGAGTGAATATAGTAATAGAATAGAATATAATATAGAGTGAATACTGTGGACTGCTGAAAGAGGAGTGAATATAGTGACTACTGAGAGAGGAGTGAATATAGTGACTGTGAAAGAGGTGTGCTGGGAGGCAATAGGAGGCACAGAACCTTTGACCTGTGTGGATCCCAGTACCCCAGAGATGGGGAACCACCCAGAGCAGTGATGGGGAACCGGGGAACCCCCCCCCCCCTCCAATTTGTCCATTAGGGCTACTTACCTGTCAGTTGACCTTCCCACCAGATAGCCAATGGGTGGTGAGCATTCTGGTGCAAATTGGCTGCTATACCATGGAAGCATCATCCAGATCCAGATGGTTGCCACACATTGGTGGTGGTGAGTTCCCTATACCATATACTTTAGGTGTTGAGAACAGCACTGTATAAGTAGGCTATAAAGATGAATTTATTCATTCAATCAATAAGTAAGTGATTTATTCATTCAATCAATAAGTAAAACTGCACGCAGCAGCGTCATTCGAGTCTAAGTAGACTTATGCTGCGAAATTAACAAAACGTATTTTTTTTTTTACAGTTTTTACATTGCTACGGTATTATGTTGCTGGTATTCCCAAAAATATGCACGAAAAGAGCTCGAAGTAATTATTATGTGAATAATCATTTCAGTTATGAGCTGATAGTAAAACGTTCTCATAATTTCATAACTTCATAAAAACGGCAAAAACTGCAAACTCCCCAAACAAACATGTTATGGCTAGCCCCTCCCACCAAAGGCACAACGTAACGTAAGGGGCGGGGAAACGCAGCTAATGGAGGAAGTGCGTCTGCGAGCTGCAGCTGGGACACACAGAGGTAGATTTCAGGGTGTTATTTACAGTGAACACACTCCGTGCATACGTACTAGACTCATCACAAACGGTGAGATAAGGTAGTGCTGACAGTCCCAAGATCAAAAAGGTTGATATTATCTCATTGGAGGTAAAGGACTTTGTTTAATACTTGACTCAGAAAGGCCTCTGGTGGGGATGTAACTGGCTAGCTCGCTGGCTAGTTATAAAGCTAGCTGGCTAGCTAACAACTCAGAAGTGTCAAGTAGCTGAGCACGGAGATTATTGTGAATTGGTGAAGAAAACTAATGCATGTCCACATCATCCTCATGCACTGCCAGTAGACAAAGAGGTGAATCCTGACTTACTTTGTCCTAATGACTACGTGTGTGTGACTTACATCTGTGTACTGTGTAATGCTATGTCACGAAGAAACGTTTAACGTTACGTTTGTAAAAGAGATGGTCAAAGCGTTGTTGCTTCAGTTTTGCTAACTTGCCACCAGCTAGGTTCAGAATTATTTCTCTGTTTGGATCATTTTCTCTCCAAAAGAATATTGTTTCTCATCGATTATTCATGTTATTCAATTGGGCAAAGGTGCAGCCTCTTATTTAGCTTGTTACATCGTTAGGTCGGTCTCTGCATCACTTCTTGAACATCCAGTAGTTGTTAGCATCCTAGCCCTTTTGCTAGCTCGTTGTCAGCATTGTTGTGGCTAGCTAAGTTAGTAAGTGAGCGAGCAAGCTTAGCCAGTATCTGTTAGTACTACCTCCATATCATTGCTGAGTGTCTTCAACTAGTCTTGCTTTTGAATGCAATTTCCAGTGGAACCCTAATAGAATTATCATGGAATTTGACATGTGTGTAAATGATGTACTTGCACTAAACCACTCTTGGTTTCTTATAGAGAATTGCAGCCCAGGGTGTGTGTTGCATGCCTGAGAAGTAGAGTTGAGTTGCTGGGGACGGAGTTGGTTGTCTCCCCTGAGTGAAGAGATCTCCGACCCGGCCATGATGGGCCCGCGGAGGAAGTCCACCAAGACTCAGAACCTGGACGAGGGCCCGCATGACCCGCTGACCCACGAGGAGCCCAAGGACTACATGAACGAGCTCTCACATGAAGTACTCTGCCACATATTCAGGTCAGGCACTACACCTCTAACATCACCCTCACTCTTTCAGTCCAGGCACCACCCCTCTAACAACATGGTCCTCACTCTTTCAGACGTTTCGATGGCTTGCACTGAACAAACGTGTTAGTGCCTGAGATGTACTATTGTTGTTGTTGTTTTCCCAGATAGCCCTGGCTTTGTTTTGATGTTTTTCTGGACGTGTCTATGAATATGACTCCCTGTGCAGCTCTCTGATGTTGTCTGTGTGTGTGTGTGTCTCTAAATATGACTCCCTGTGCAGGTATCTGCCCATGCAGGATATCATGTGCATGGAGTGTTTGTCCCGAAAGCTTCGGGAGGCTGTGACCCTGTACTTGCGTGTGGTGAAGGTGGTAGACCTGTGTGCCAGCCGCTGGTGGGAGTACATGCCCTCAGGTAGGCAGCGTGTCCGCTCTTCCTTGTGCTCCGCAAATGCTAGACATGATAACAAGAGAAAAGTGAAAAGTTGGCCAGGTCATTTTAATGGATAGATTTAAACAGTATTATGCCAAGGCCAATCTGCATTCATGTCATCATTACGATTTTGTTCAACCAGTCTCCCTTTGACCATAACACTGTTGTGCGTGTCAACCACTCTCCATTTGACCATAACACTGTTTTGCGTGTCAACCATTCTCCATTTGACCATAACACTGTTTTGCGTGTCAACCACTCTCCATTTGACCATAACACTGTTGTGCGTGTCAACCATTCACCATTTGACCGTAACCCTGTTATGCGTGGCCTGGTGCACGTCGCAGGCTTTACAGACTCCAGCTTCCTTATGTTGCTGAAGAAGATGCCTGACCTCGAGCAGCTGTACGGGCTGCATCCAAGGTACCTGGAGCGACGGAGGGTCCGCGGCTACGAGGCCTTCAGCATCCCTGGAGTTCTAGAAGCCCTGCAGGCCTGCCCCAATATAATAGTAAGTCAGCCTGGGCCGCTTACACCAGCTGAAGAAGGAGGCTAAAGTCAGAGATTTAGTCTCAGTAGCTCACATGGTCCTGTAGTCAGCGGTGCAGATGGGATTTTTTAACTGGGGGGGACCCTAACATCGCCTAATAAGCTGTGCAGAGTTATTAACTGATGATTGTCGCCTTACATAGGGAAAGTGGTGGGGATGGATCGGGTCACATGTCATCTGCGCCCCTGCCTTTAGTGTAACATGATCTATTTACTCTCAGTAGCTCACATAATCCTGAAGTCTAACATGATGTTAAGTGTCAGTAGCTCACATATTCTTTTATTGGAACATGATATATTTACTCTCAGTAGCTCCCATGGTCCTGTAGTGTAACATGATGTTTAGTCTCAGTAGCTCGCAGGGTCCTGTAGTGTAACATGATGTTTAGTCACAGTAGCTCGCATGGTCCTGTAGTGTAACATGATGTTTAGTCTCAGTAGCTCGCAGGGTCCTGTAGTGTAACATGATGTTTAGTCTCAGTAGCTCGCATGGTCCTGTAGTGTAACATGATGTTTAGTCTCAGTAGCTTGCAGGGTCCTGTAGTGTAACATGATTGTTTTTCTCCTCCTGCTCAGGGGGTTGAGACGTCTCACCTGGAGCTCGTGGAGGCCATCTGGAACTACATGCCTCAGGTCCACATCCTGGGGAAGTTCCGGAACCGCAACGGAGCCTTCCCCATCCCCCCCGAGAACAAGCTCACCATTCCCGCCGCCGCCAAAATCCAAACCCTGCACCTTGTCGGTAGGTGCTGCTTTAGCGTTTTTCTCTGCCATTTCAAATCCAAGCATCAGCAAAGAGGTAGCTAGCCATTAGCTATTAACTTGTTTGTTACCAGTGGTACAGGAGGTAGAGAAGTCGTTGAGTAATAAGAAAGTTGCTAGTTCCACCCCCTGTCGAAGCGTCATTGAGCAAGACACTGAACCCCTAATTGCTCCTGATGTGCAGTGTGCCATCAGTGTAAAATGTAAAATGTGTATACATCCTTGTAAGTCGCTTTGGATAAAAGCGTCTGCTAAATGACGAAATGTTAAATGTTACCATGTCAATCAAGTCGTAATCCAAAGACGTGTTTTTGTATTTGGCCTGGTAGGGGTGAATGTGCCAGAGATCCCCTGTGTGTCCATGTTGAGACACCTGTACCTGAAGTGGGTGCGCCTCACCAAGCCTCAGCCTTTCAAAGACTTCCTGTGTGTGAGCCTGCGCACCTTCGTCATGAGGAACTGTGCCGGCCCTACCAACTCCCTGAAGTACGTTCCCTTGGTGACGGGCCTGGCCTCCGCACGCAACCTGGAGCACCTGGAGCTGGTCAGGGTGCCCTTCCTCGGGGGGCTCATCCAGCACGTGGTGGAGGACAGCTGGAGGTCAGGTGAGCAAACCCAAAGAGAGTGGTTCTGATGAAACCCAAAGAGAGTGTTTCTGATGAAACTCAGCGCTCAAGAGAGTGGTGCTGATGAGACTCAGAGAGAGTGGTGCTGATAATCCAAACCCAAATAGAGTGGTTCTGATGAAGCCCAAACTCAAAGAGAGTGGTTCTGATGAAACCCAAAGAGAGTGGCTCTGATGAATCCCAGAGACAGTGGTTCTGATGAAACCCAGAGAGAGTGGTTCTGATGAATCCCAGAGACAGTGGTTCTGATGAAACCCAGAGAGAGTGGTTCTGATGAAACCCAAAGAGAGTGGTTCTGATGAAACTCCGCGCTCAAGAGAGAGGTTCTGATGATACCCAAAGAGAGTGGTGCTGATCAAACCCAAAGAGAGTGGTTCTGATGATACTAAGAGCTTTAGAGAGTGGTTCTGATGGGACTCTGAGCTCAAGAGAGTGGTTCTGATAAGACCCAAAGAGCGGGGTTCTGATGAGACCCAAAGAGCGGGGTTCTGATGAAACCCAAAGAGAGTGGTTCTGATGAGACTCAGCGCTCAAGAGAGTGGTTCTGTTAAAACCCAAAGAGAGTGGTTCTGATGAAACTCAGAGCTCAAGACACTCAAGTAAAACTGCATGCAGCAGCATCATTCGAGTCTAAGTAGACTAATACTGCGAAATTAACTAAACATAATTTAAGAGTTTATACATTACCACGGTATTATTTTGTGGGTATTCCCAAAATATGCACGACAAGAGCTTGAGATAATTATTATGTGAATAATTATTTCAGTTATGAGCTGAAAGTAAAACCTCAAAGTAGAAACTCAGAGCTCAAGACAGTGGTTCTGATGAAACCCAAAGAGAGTGGTTCTGAAACTCAGAGCTTTAGAGCTTCAAAGCGAGACGAAGAAAGTCTTCATTGCAGATGGATGTGCCATACACAATAACTTGTTCGAATGTGGATTTTCTCCCACATTTTCTCCCTTCTGTTGAAGGCTGACATGTTGATTGTATTGCTGACTTCCAGCTGTCTGTTTCAGGAGGGTTTCGTAATTTGCACACGATAGTATTCGGAGCCTGTAAGAATGCACTAGAAGTGGACCTGGGATACCTCATCATCACCGCCGCACGCCGGTAAGACTGGAGCGTGTGTGTGTGTGTGTGTGTGTGTGTGTGTGTGTGTGTGTGTGTGTGTGTGTGTGTGTGTGTGTGTGTGTGTGTGTGTGTGTCACCGCTGCACGCCGGTAAGATTGGGGCTCATCAGTGTGATTTACTCTGTGACTGAACTATGCTCTGCAATTTCTATCAAATAATTTAGCTGTTTCTGATTGGACGAGAGACGTTCCATGAGTTGTAATATCCCAGGACATCCCAACTCGGACTTTTCACAGCTAAAAATAAATTACTCCGCGATGAAAAAATTAAGCGATAACCGTTAATTAAAAGTTCTTATAATTCCAAAAGACGTTGACAATGGAACTTTTTTTTTTTTTTTGCGGAGAAACAATGGCGAAATTTTAAAAAGTTTTATCAATAACTTGGTGTTTAAATGTTAATTGGTTGACTATAAAATTGTTTTATAAAAGCAATATAGTACTCGTGCGAGTGGGGTAGGTAAGGGATATTCCCACGGGGAAGGCCTCCGGCCTTGTGGCTACGGCCAAACACCACCCGTGGGAATATCCCTTACCTACCCCACTCGCACGAGTACTATATTGCTTTAGTGTAACACTGCTACACGCCAGTAAGATTGGGGCTCATCAGTTTGATTTACTCTGTGACTGAACTATCCTCTGTAACACAGTGTACAGTCCACGGCACTGCACACAAGAATTCATGTTGAGTGATGTGGACATTCTTCTGTGTCCCTCAGGCTTCATGAAGTCCGAATCCAACCCTCCCTAACCAAAGATGGCGTGTTCTCTGCACTGAAGATGGCCGAGCTTGAGTTCCCTCAGTTTGAGACGCTGCACCTTGGATACGTTGATGAGTTCCTGTTGCAATGTAAGTCATTATTCCCCTAAATACTTTCCCAAATGACCTTCACATATTTGTTTGACAGGACGTCCCTTACAGCTGCCATATTTTTCCGATGAAGCTGAAGAGGTAGCCATTTTATTATCCAGTGCCCTGTTATGCTGATAGACTCTCCCTCAGTACTGGAAGAAAGGAGCATGTTATCCATATGCTAGCCTTTAGCCATATGTCCATCTGCTGTAGCTGGCTTGGCTATGAATAGAATAGAATAGACTTTATTTGTCATTGTGCATTAGATGTGCAATAGATGTGTGTTTGTGCAACCACTTAAATAAGTGCAGTTGTGCTGGGTGGAGGGTATGGAGTGTTCCTGTGACTTAAATTGAATCCCTCTCAGGCTGGATGGATTAGTCTTCATGACAGGTGGAAGGACCTTAACAGAGCCTACATGCGTGGGTGCAGTGCACACTGTTATTATAGTGGTAGGTCTGCATTAAGAGTCTCCGTTAGGTCTGTAGTAGGCCATCAGCCAGTCCTATAAGTATGCCAGGGCAGAGCACTTTAAATTAACCAACTATAAGAATCTCAAACAGCCTAATTTTGCCCCCAAGTCTGCTTGTTAAAGTTCTACCTGCTGTGTGTGCCTGTGTACTGTGTGTGTGGTTGTATACTGTGTGTGTGTGTGTGTGAGTGTGTGTGGTTGTGTACTTTGTGTGTGTGTGTGTGTGTGTGCGTGGTTGTGTACTGTGTGTGGTTGTGGTTGTATACTGTGTGTGTGTGTGTGTGGTTGTATACTGTGTGTGTGTGTGTGTGTGTGTGTGTGTGTGTGTGTGTGTGTGGTTGTGTACTGTGTGGTTGTGGTTGTATACTGTGTGTGTGTGTGTGTGTGTGTGTGTGTGGTTGTATACTGTGTGTGTGTGTGTGTGTGGTTGTGTACTGTGTGTGTGTGTGTGTGTGTGTGTGTGTGTGGTTGTGTACTGTGTGTGTGTGTGTACTGTGTCTAAAAAAACTGCACCATGTATTCATCATGTCGAGTAGCTCATCCCACCCCCATCCTGCTTTCAAAACTAATACACAAGAGCATGGCAGGAATGAGATCACATATATGCTAAGGCCCAGTGAAAGAGGGATGACTCAAGCAGGAAAGAACAGGAACTGGTATCTTAAAAAAGAGGTTCAGTGTTGTCTGCCCATATTAAGTCTTTAGAAGAGGACAAACTGACATGAGACATACTGACCATAGATAGACCGACAAGTCTACATCTGTACACAGTCAGTCTTTCAGTTGTTGCCTGTAGTTGTTGGTTTAGTAGTGGGAGACCCCATGGAGGAACTGGTTTAGTAGTGGGAGACCCCATGGAGGAACTGGTTTAGTAGTGGGAGACCACATGGAGGAACTGGTTTAGTAGTGGGAGACCCCATGGAGGAACTGGTTTAGTAGTGGGAGACCCCATGGAGGAACTGGTTTAGTAGTGGGAGACCACATGGAGGAACTGGTTTAGTAGTGGGAGACCACATGGAGGAACTGGTTTAGTAGTGGGAGACCCCATGGAGTAACTGGTTTAGTAGTGGGAGACCCCATGGAGTAACTGGTTTAGTAGTGGGAGACCCCATGGAGTAACTGGTTTAGTAGTGGGAGACCCCATGGAGGAACTGGTTTAGTAGTGGGAGACCCCATGGAGGAACTGTCCGTGGGTCAACACACTGTCAAACTCAAACGTCTCACACAGCATACGTCTCACACAGCATACGTCTCACACAGCATACGTCTCAAATACCACTTACATTGCAACATGATATCGGCCAGTAGTTCAAAAATTCTGTTGGACCAGAGGAACGGATTGCGTGTAATCTTATCATTAAAATGGGATTTTTATTCTGCCTTGTTCTCGCCTGAATGTTGTGGGCAGCGATGTGTGTCTGCACATCCATTCCCCTACAGTTAGAATGATTGGTCGAGCGTGTTTCTTGGCTTACTCACACTTCCCTAACATAAGAGAAAATTAGAGCTTTTAGGCTGTTACTCAAGGACAATTTAAGCTGAAGAATTGTTTTAAATTAAATTTTGGATTTGCCATTGTACATTTTTTGAGCTGATGTTAAATGACATGGAAAGAACACTGAGGTTGACTGTTTTTAAGGTGCGTTTTTGAAGTTTGCTAGTTTTTATGACTGAATGCGATGACTTCCACTATGCAGTCTTAAACTCTGAATGCGATGACTTCCACTATGCAGTCTTAAACTCTGAATGCGATGACTTCCACTATGCAGTCTTAAACTCTGAATGCGATGACTTCCACTATGCAGTCTTAAACTCTGAATGCGATGACTTCCACTATGCAGTCCTAAACTCTGAATGCGATGACTTCCACTATGCAGTCTTAAACTCTGAATGCGATGACTTCCACTATGCAGTCTTAAACTCTGAATGCGATGACTTCCACTATGCAGTCTTAAACTCTGAATGCGATGACTTCCACTATGCAGTCTTAAACTCTGAATGCGATGACTTCCACTATGCAGTCTTAAACTCTGAATGCGATGACTTCCACTATGCAGTCTTAAACTCTGAATGCGATGACTTCCACTATGCAGTCTTAAACTCTGCTCTCACCCTCAGGTAAGATGAGCCACAGTGAGTTGGTGAAATACGGTCTGGCTGACGTGATCGAGAACCCAGGGATCATCACTGACATCGGGATGAAAGCCGTCAACGAGGTCTTCACCTCCATAAAGTACCTTGTCATCTACAACTGCCCTCATCTGCACAACCCTCACAACTGGATCACAGGTACAGACTGAAGCCGTATTGAATCCTCTTTCAGCAATTATTGCGTTAATGTTGTATCCGCCGTTAGAAGTTATTGTGTAGTGTGAGCGTCCAGTGCTAAGTATGGTAGGTCTCTCCCTGCTCCTACCACAGTGGTTCTCTCTAGCCAGGTTCAAAGGATAAACTTTTATTAATCCCGTTATCAAAATTCAGGTGTTGGGGGGCACTGTAGCTCACACAGTAGCCTCGACCACATTTGGGCTTGACACCCATGGAGGACACGGGTTCGAATCCAGCCTGATGTCATTTCTCCAGTCCACTCCCCTCTTCTTCACCCTCTCATTTCCTGTCCCACTCTTCACTTACCTATCAATTAAAGGCATAAAAAAAAGCCAAAATCAAATCTTAAAAAAAAAAAAAAATTCAGGTGTAATAGCAGCGAGGGAATACGAATAGGAACAGGAATCTAATATATACATACAAATAAAAATAGGCCAGCCTTCTCCTCGTTCTCCCCTCCGCAACCACCTCCAGATTATCCAGTTAGTTACCTGCTATGTGTGTGTGTGCAGACCACTCCCGCTGGAGTCGACTGGTGGACCTGACGCTGGTGCGGTGTCATGCGGTCAAGCTGGACTCTTTCTGTCAGTTCATCGAGATGTTGCCCAGCCTGGAGTTCATCTCTCTGGACCAGATGTTCCGGGAGCCGCCCAAGGTACACACACACCCACACACACACAAAACCTCCCAGGTGACGGAGTGTAGTAGACTTTGTTAGCTGTGTTGCTACTTGGCTGTTTACTGACCGGTCTGATTCCAGCTCAAGTGTTGAGGGAACTGATCAGCGAGGCCTCTCTCTCTCCTCACAGGGATGTGCGCGTGTGGGTCTGAGTGCGGGCACGGGCATCGGTGTCTCGTCGGCACTCGTGAGCAACCAGAACTCCAACAATGACAACGACAACAACAACAATAACAACAATCACCAAAACAACAACAACGAGGCCAACATTCCACCGCACAACGGCGAGGAAGCGGCGGCCCTTCCCCATCAGCAGCCGCAGCGTCGACCTGAGGGTGTGTGTGTGTGTGTGTGTGTGTGTGCGTGTGCGTGTGTGTTGGGTAGGCGTGTGTGTGTGTGTGTGTGTGTGTGTGTGTGTGTGTTGGGCAGGCGACCGTGTCCCTGTGTGTGAAGGGTAAGCGCCCAGGTCCCCTCTCACCGTTAGAGGATGGGAGGTAGAACAAGCTGGAACTCTTTGGTTTCTATTCTTCCGTGAATAGACTTGGCCCTGGTATGGACCAGAGTCAGGATGGCAGTTTGACTGTGTGATGTGATTTGAGTCATTTAAGTGATAGAAACATAATATAATTGATTTCTAAACCACAGGATCTTTACCCCAAACTTGGAGTAAGCACCTGTTGTAGCCTAGCCCTCGGTCATCTTCAGATTGATGACCATATTCCCCTGTAACATACATTTTGATACAACGCAATGTGGTTTAGAAATTGTGTAGCACTTAGGAAATTTCATATCATTGTGTAGGCTACTGTAGTTGTGCGTTACACTTCTATGTAAATACAGTACCAGTCAAAAGTTTGGACACACCTTACATTTTTTGTAGAAGTTTGTTCTTTCCTTTTATTATTTTCTAAATTGTAGATTAATACTGAAGACATTTAAACTAAGAAAGAACACATATTGAATGATGTACTAAACAAAAAAAGTGTTATCTACCATGTAGAAATTAGTAAAAGTAAAGAAAAATCTTCTCAAAAAATGAAAAGGTGTGTCCAAACTTTTGACTGGTACTGTCCGTGTGGCTGTTCCTGTGCAGACATCCGTGGCATGGACGGGGTGGTACAGGAGAACGCTGCTCCTGACCCGGTCGTGATGGAGGCCGCTGATGTGGAGCAGAGCTCTTCAGGTCCCAGCCAGGCCGCTCGCCCAGCAGGGGGCGACGAGGAGCAAGCAGGTCAGAGGGACACGCCACTGATCACACACACACGCACACACACGCACACACACGCACACACACACACACACACACACACACACACACACACACACACACACACACAGCGGTCTCATCTCACCCTCTCTGTCCTGCAGGGCCCAGTGGGGTGCCGTCTTCAGTGAAGAAGCAGCCTGTGGAGTTGCTGGACTCGGACAGCGAGGATGAGGAGGAGCAGGAGAAGGCTCGGGTGCAAGCTCCGCCCTCAGGCCCGTCGAGGACCTCCTACTCCGAGCCGGACAGCAGCAGGCCGAAGAGCTCCACCTCAGATGCCCCAGCCCCACTCAGCAGTGAGCACACACACACACCAGCCCCACTCAGCAGTCAAGACATCCCTGCAGTGGTGTTAAGGCTGTGATTGGCCTCTTTTGGGCTTTGCTCTGATTTGATTGGCCGCTGTAGCACTGGGTGTCGTGCCACTGGGTTGTGAAGTGAACAGTAATGTAATCGGCTTGCTCTGGTGTTGTTTCCTGTGTGTGATTGGCTGTGTGTGATTGGCTGTGTGTGATTGGCTGTGTGTGATTGGCTGTGTGTGATTGGCTGTGTGTGATGGTCTGTGTGTGATGGTCTGTGTGTGATGGTCTGTGTGTGATGGTCTGTGTGTGATTGGCTGTCTGTGATTGGCTGTCTGTGATTGGCTGTCTGTGAATGGCTGTCTGTTATTGGCTCATCCAGGTAAAGGAAAGACGCCTCTGCGCCGGCGAGGCCCGCCCCCTCAGGAGCCCGGCTGTGAGAAGGGTTGCCAGGTGACCAGCTGTGAGAAGGGTTGCCAGGCGACCAGCTGTGAGAAGGGTTGCCAGGTGACCAGCGAGCAGATCAAGGCGGACATGAAGGCGGCCACGGAGGCCCCGGAGCGAAACACGGGGGCGGGCCAGGTGCCGGGGGCGGGGGCGTACGTGGGGTCCATCCGCTGGAGAGAAGACGCAGACAGTCAGGAGGAGGCCAGGCAGGGTGGCGGCGTGGAGGATGGCCCGGTGAGGGGGGACGGGCCCGCGGATCGGGGCGTAGGCAGGATGGGCGGGGCCAGGCACGCGGGAGGGGGCGTGTCCTTAGCGTCTGACCATCTGGACGAGGAGGAGCGGCTGCACAGGTTCCTTGGGGGCGGGCCCCGACGACCAATCACGCGCTCCCGCAGCCGGCTCTCCGAAGTACCCCTGGTGTCAGAGTCAGGTGAGCTCTCTGAGGTCCTCCTTACTGCACCCACACACACACACACACACACACACAGAGCAGAACCGAACCGAAGCAAAGACAAACGGGTTCACAATAATACAGCACAAACAACTGTGCACTGTGTTCTACTTTCAGTTCATGTAGTTACGACTCTATGTAGGTTTGACTTGTGCTGCTGCTGATGTTTGTAAAGCAAATCTGTTGGTTCTTAATGGTACCACATTTGTGAGGAACATGCATTTGTGGGATGAGCACATTTTGCTTGGGCGATACCCACATAAACAGCTGCGCTGCTCATCCCACAAATGCATGTTCCTTACAAATGTGGTACCATTTAAAAGGGAAATAAACAGGCTTTCCAACAGTACACGATTTATTGCAAAGAAGCATTGTTACAACAAAGAAATAATCTACCAAACACATATTTCCTTACTTTGTGTGTTTAGTTACCTTGCTAGTTTCTGATTCAAAACTGTGTAATGCCTCTTTAAATTGGATACACCAATAATGTTTGTGGGCCAAAATAGCATCTATCTATAAATCCAGGAATCTCTCTGTGTGTGTCAGTCTGTCTAGTTAGTTACTGACGTTAGTTATGAGATTTCGCATGTAGCTTACGCATGTCATGAACCTGTGCATCCTTGATTTTGAAGATTTTTGAATTCATAGTTTCGAGATATTTGTATTTTACCGTTTCCCGTAGGCACTAATGGGTTATCGTTTCCCGTAGCACCGAAATGACGCCACAAATTACGTCACAAACAATATTAGCGGTATTAAAACTATCCTGCCTTCACTCAAAGTTCAGAATAGCGTTGGATACGATAAGGAGGTCCGCATTCAAATTCTTCTTGGTGAACAGATACAGACTTTTGCTCAGGTAATCTTAAGACAGTGATTGATTTTATCTATTCGTTTATATAAGCTTCTTTATATTAAGTTTCAAAGTAATGTCTAGAGTTGTACAGTCATCTAACAGACAGGGAATAGTAATCCACGCGTAATCCAAACGCAAACGATAAAATAGAAATACCTCGCGAACTATGAATTCAGATAAAGAGTTGTATAGAGTAAAATTCATGCGTTTTGCATATGCCATGAATAAGTACTGTAATCACAGTTACATTTCAACCATGCTTATGAAATGAGTTTGCCAAGTTGTAAGTCAAATAAGTGCAGAAATGTACTGTAAAAATACGCTATACTAATAAACAATATGAATATTTTGATAAGCCTCGGAGGCTTTCAGATTGTCCATTGCTTTCCCATCTGTTGCTATGGAGTCCACGAAATACGCGCAAATCTCGCTGTAAGTTATGTTGGGCCCACGTCGTCATGTTATCCTCCCAGTCCTGCACTGAATTCGGGTGGGGGATAGTAACGCCATCTCCAGTCAGAGTATTTAAACTGTGTTCCCATTGTAAGGACATAATTAGATTACGATCTGTCTGAGAATGGGCTGTCAAAGCTAGCATCATCGAAGTCATACAGCAGCCTACAGTACAGTAGGCTACATATATTCAATAAAATGAACCTACATTTGAGTCCAACTGCATGACCATTCTTACCCTACACTTACCCTTACAATAAAGATCCTATTTCAACCATAACTTCATTTTAAATAATTTTTCTTTATGACATTTAGTTTATAGTTTAGACAGCAACTTTGACATCTATATTCAACTGCATCCACTACATAATCTCAAACTTTATTTGTTGGTATATCTCCAAAAAGGCTAACATTAAAACATTTCTTAATGAAAAGGAAACATGCATCACAATAATACTTCAGTGTAACCTGTACCTATGTGGAGTGCAAATATGTCTTGATATTACACTACCCAACAGCTACACCTACGTCTGCTAACACTACAGAATGCATGATTCCTACGGGCACTGCACTAGTTTGCTTAATTTGCCAAACTAGATTGTGTGATGGCACTAGAATAGGCATTATAACTTTGAGGATCGTTGTTTGTTAAACGTCGGTTGAAGGTTGATTTGTGTACCGTATTGGTCATTTCTCATACTTCATATTCTTTATGCTCAGAGCTATCGAAACCAAAGGCTCGGGTCACCGTGAAGAGGAAACGCACCGCAGACAAGTCCACCAGCACCAGCGACCCTGTAACCGAGGACGACCACGTGCAGGTGAGTACCATCCTCCGCCTCCACACTTTAACACTAACCCTTTAACCTTCATCCTAGTCGTCATCAATGTGAGATCATCAAGTGCCCTTCTCAGCCTCCTCTTGAGCTCTCCTCCTCTTGAGCTCTTCTTCTCCTCTTGAGCTCTTCTTCTCCTCTTGAGCTCCTCTTCTCCTCTTGAGCTCTTCTTCTCCTCTTGAGCTCCTCTTCTCCTATTGAGCTCTTCTTCTCCTCTTGAGCTCTTCTCCTCTTCAGCTCTTCTCCTCCTGTGAAGCTCTTCTCCTCTTCTCCTGTGAAGCTCTTCTCCTCTTCAGCTCTTCTCCTCCTCTTGAACTCTTCTCCTCTTCTCCTGTGGAGCTCTTCTCCTCTTGAAAGGGGAGGAGGAGGAGGAGGAGGAGGAGGAGGAGGAGGAGGAGGAGGAGTAGTGGTAGTGGTAGTGGTGGTGGTGGTGGTGGTGTAAATTTCTTCACATGTGATATACAAAGGAATTGATTGGACGTTTCCCACCCACCCACGGTGAAACATATAAAGTGCACAGGCACAACAGATAAGACAAGACATTTCCTAATACAAAGTAAACATACAGATTCACGTTCAGCAGCATAAGTGTCTGTAAAGTGTAAACGTAATACAAGTGAAACAGGGATTCACATGTGCCCATGCTCTTCTCTGCCCTGAAGGTGCTCACGCTGAAGTCCAAAAACCTGGTCGGGATAACCCTCACTAACTGTGGGGTCACGGACCTGGTGCTACGAGACTGCCCCAAGATGATGTTTGTACACGGTGAGTACCGCCCCAAGATGATATTTGTACAAGGTGAGTACCCGAGACTGCCCCAAGATGATGTTTGTACACGGTGAGTACTGCCCCAGGATGATGTTTGTACACGGTGAGTACCATCCTGGATCACATCAAATCAACAATGAACCTCAAGAAGGACCAAAACACTCCACACGTTGGATGTATAATATTTGACACAAAGTGCAGGGCCATTATCTCCCCAGGAGTGGATTCATACAAATGTTTGATACATCCACTCCTGTTGGAACACTTTAGCAAAATCAGGGTAGGAAATGTACATATTTTTAGGGGGCAATTTAACGTTAAACTAGCTAAACCGAACTAAATCATTTCAAAAACCATTATTACTGGTTATCATTCACCGTGGCGATGGCGTGTTGCTTGGCGCCTGGTGACGAAATGCCATGTATTTCTTTATGTTTCTGCACCCCTTGATGAAGTCAGCAGAATAATTCGCCTGTGCTGGATTGAAACGACTTTGGCAACTCGTTGTCCACAAGTCCGACATGCCTTGAAAGAAATGTGGGTCTTTTTCTCGTCGTAGTCATCCTCCACCCGAAGCAAATCTAGCTTCCATTTTTCGATGGTCGCTGGGTGTGTGAATTTTATCTTTTAGAACCTGAGATGGTGACAGAGACTGTGTTTGCTGATTCTCATTTCTCCTCACACTCAGTCACAGGTCTGATTCGCGCTCCATTTATAATTTTTGTAAGAACATCAGTCAAGGCGAAAGGCAACTGGGCCGGGTCATATAGTGCTACAATTTTTTTGACAAGTTCATTCAATTATTATTAGAAGAAAATTATGGGGGCATTTTTCTTAGGGGCAGTTTTGCCCATTGCCCTCGTGTATTTCCGACACCGAACGAAACCCAAAACACCTGAACCTAACCATGTCGTGTTCCTGCCCCTCCAGCCACCCGCTGCAGAGTTCTGAAGCACCTGAAGGTGGAGAATGCCCCCATCGTCAACCGCTTTGACTACGCCCAGTGCAAGAAGCTGGACATGGAGCAGGTCCTGGATCAGATACTACGCATGCCGCCGGAACGCAACCGCATCATCTACATGAGGCCCATGCAGCAGGTCAGACCCTCTGAAGAGCGCACACACCTGCTCACGTCCTACATGACCCTCTGAAGAGCACACATACCTGCTCACGTCCTACATGACCCTCTGAAGAGCACACACACCTGCTCACGTCCTACATGACCCTCTGAAGAGCACACACACCTGCTCACGTCCTACATGACCCTCTGAAGAGCACACACACCTGCTCACGTCCTACATGACTCTCTGAAGAGCACACACACCTGCTCACGTCCTACATGACCCTCTGAAGAGCACACACACCTGCTCACGTCCTACATGACCCTCTGAGGAGCACACACATCTGCTCACGTCCTACATGTTTAACAGCTGACTGGATATGATACGGATTGTTGATTTGTTTGTTACTGATTGGTGGCAGCATGTGACTAGTCTACTGGTGAAGATATTTCACATTAACATCTTGCAGCACTGCCTTACCCCGTCAATGGCAGTAAATGTGAAAAGGATTCAGGAACCATATCCTGTTAACCATGTAAGGGACTGGGTTGCGGAAGTCCTAAATAGTACAAACTGAAGCAGTTACAGTTATTGAGGTAAACAGACACAGGTCTATCTCTGAG
Source organism: Sprattus sprattus (assembly GCF_963457725.1). NCBI lineage: Eukaryota > Metazoa > Chordata > Actinopteri > Clupeiformes > Clupeidae > Sprattus > Sprattus sprattus. The sequence goes on along the minus strand of NC_137925.1, from coordinate 27,988,525 downwards.
GTAAACACACACAGTCTATCTCTGTAGATCAGTTATTGAGGTAAGCAGACACAGGTCTATCTCTGTAGGGATCAGTTATTGAGGTAAACACACACAGGTCTATCTCTGTAGGGATCAGTTATTGAGGTAAACACACACAGGTCTATCTCTGTAGGGATCAGTTATTGAGGTAAACACACACAGGTCTATCTCTGTAGGGATCAGTTATTGAGGTAAACACACACATGTCTATCTCTGTAGGGATCAGTTATTGAGGTAAACACACACAGGTCTATCTCTGTAGGGATCAGTTATTGAGGTAAACACACACAGGTCTATCTCTGTAGGGATCAGTTATTGAGGTAAACACACACAGGTCTATCTCTGTAGGGATCAGTTATTGAGGTAAACACACACAGGTCTATCTCTGTAGGGATCAGTTATTGAGGTAAACACACACAGGTCTATCTCTGTAGGGATCAGTTATTGAGGTAAACACACACAGGTCTATCTATGTCTGTGGGGATCCTGTCCATGTTGGCAGACACTTTGAACAACATTATGAGCCGATCATTGGCGTAACCAAGTGGTACTTTGTACTTTGACGCAGATGCTTCCCCCATGGGATTACTTCGTAAAGACGTTTTGCGGTTGGCAATTATAGCGATCTTATTCAATACTGAACCAATTTCCACTATGAATTGTGTTTAGTAAAAATGTGGACCCTAAAAGCCCATGTTGAAAAATCCCCAAAGTTTCCCAGCAGAATCCCAGCCCAACTCTGATGATTCCGTTTCCCTCCAGATCAACTCCCTGGCCTTGGAGAAGATGCTGTTCAGTGGTCCGTACCCGTACCACATCGCCATCATCCACGAGTTCAGCAACCCGCCCAACGTCAGGAACAAGGTGCGCGTGCGGAGCTGGATGGACACCATCGCCAACATCAGCCAGTGAGTGACACACACACACACACACACACACACACACACACCCCCCTCATCGCCAACATCAGCCAGTGAGTGACACACACACACACACACACACACCATCGCCAACATCAGCCAGTGAGTGACACACACACACACACACACACACACACACACACACACCCCCCCTCATCGCCAACATCAGCCAGTGAGTGACACACACACACACACACACACACACACCATCGCCAACATCAGCCAGTGAGTGACACACACACACACACACACACACACACACACACACACAAACACCCCCCCCCCCCCATCGCCAACATTAGCCAGTGAGTGACACACACACACACACACACACACCCTCATCGCCAACATCAGCCAGTGAGTGATTTTCTGTCTTGACATGACTCAGTCAGTTGCATGAGAGGAAATGGAGGTGTTGTTAAGGCTTGATGGATCCTTACCAACAGGCTTTGAAAAACTTGAATAGTTCAGTCAAAAGAATATTGGATTGAGTAATAAAGATGATGATGTCACTCATAGCACCTCAGGGTGGGGCCGTCTGAGAGTGAAACACAAATGGATTCTTCAGTAATTGGAAGTGGAGTCTTTGTGTAGTTCACAGAGTGACCAGCAGATGGTGCCACTTTCCCCCACTGGGTAGTTTGATGAGCAGCTCAGGATCAGTCCAGCAGAAACACAACTCTGGGCCAAAGACACCGTCTTCCATCAAGGCCTCCCCGAATGTGAAATATTTTCTTTTTCGTCAACAGGGAACTCATCAAGTACGAGTTTTTCCCGGAGGCCACGCGAACGGAAGAGGATGTGAAGAAGTATCCCAACTACCCCTGGGGGAGAGACATCTACACCTTGGAGGGTGAGAGGAAGCGGGGTCACCCCGGGCCCCTGGGAGCCGCAGCCTGAGGGTCCCCACGCACCACACATCCTGTGACACATAAATAGAACCCTACTCATTGGCTCATACATATTGTGACCTCAGGCCCCCCACCCCCCCTCCACCTCCCTAACTCTAATGTCATAACACTGAGATGGATTCAGTTTAAACACCGCCAGTATCTCATCCAGAGATTTCCCATGACCACTGCTCTCTCTCTGTTTGGTTCCATTGTAAACATGATCCTTTAAGCTTGGAGCCCTCACCACCGCCTGTCCTTCCTGTCCTGTGGTCTCCTTTAAGCTTGGAGCTTCACCTCCTCTTGTCCTTCCTGTCCTGTGGTCTCCTCTAAGCTTGGAGCCTCACCACCGCCTGTCCTTCCTGTCCTGTTGTCTCCTCTAAGCTTGGAGCCTCACCTCCTCTTGTCCTTCCTGTCCTGTGGTCTCCTCTAAGCTTGGAGCTTCACCTCCTCTTGTCCTTCCTGTCCTGTGGTCTCCTTTAAGCTTGGAGCCTCACCTCCTCTTGTTTTTACTGTCCTGTGGTCTCCTTTAAGCTTGGAGCCTCACCTCCTCTTGTCCTTCCTGTCCTGTGGTCTCTGTCCTAGGTGCAGTGGATGGAGCTCCTTACACCATGATCACAGACTTCCCCTGGCTAAGGACGCTGCGTGCAGCGGAGCCTAACAGCTATGCACGCTATGACTTTGAAGATGATGAAAGCAGTGAGTGTTTTTTTTGTTTGATTTCTAATCTACTCATGTAAGGTACATTTTAGTTTAATGGTTCACTTTTACACATACTCACTAGTCTTGGCACCCTAAGATCCATTTCCCATAACCACTTGAAGTTTGCTTCCAGAGTGGAGGTATGCACTCATGTTATTAGAGCGTTTAGTCGTATACTACTTTTCCATCTTAATCACGTCGTATTAGTGAAATGGGATTATTCCATTAGCATGTTAGTACACTGATGTTCAAGCACATAGATGGAACGAAATTTGATATAGAACTACTTTATTTTTTGGGTAACGACAATCTTGGGTACTTCCACTATTGCTTCACACACGTGGTTATCATTTGGCATTTTAGAAAACAAACTAACTAGTGGAGAAACCACTTTGAAATATCCAAGCTCATTTGTTGGCTGAATAATAAACATAAAAAATGGGAGCCTAATGTTCAACAAAGGTCATTTTATTGGCTAGTTTGGCCTGTACGCTAGCTACTTTAAAGTTGATATTGGCTAGTTTGGCCTATACCCTAGCTACTTTAAAGTTGATATTGGCTAGTTTGGCCTATACCCTAGCTACTTTAAAGTTGATATTGGCTAGTTTGGCCTATACCCTAGCTACTTTAAAGTTGCTGTTGCCACCTTTTGGACCGGCCATGCTTCATCCTCAGTGTTGTATTCAGTGTGCCCACGGCAGCATCTCACGGCTAACGCTCCTCCTCTCTCTGCCCCCCTGCAGCCACCATCTACGCGCCGCGGCGTAAAGGCCAGCTCTCGGCCGACATCTGCATGGAGACGATCGGCGAGGAGATATCCGAGCGGCGGCAGGCGCGTCGCGGTGTCTTCCAGCGTCTTGTGGTGGTCTTCATCCACTACTGCGACGCCCGCGGCCAGCCCGTCGACGACGACTACATCTAGTGCCTCGTCTCTCCTGCCCTGCCCCGCCCTGCCCCGCACTGGGGAGAGGAGGGGGTGGGGGTGGGGGGGCGCACAGAAACTAATTTAAAGAGGAAGGTGGTGGTGGTGAAGACGAGGAGAAAGGGCTTTGAACCCACCGGCTCCACACACACCCACCTCCTCCCTGATCACCCCTGCTCACACACAGGCTGGGCTGGAGTCTGCAGCCTGCGGGGGTGAGGGTGCTGATGGACCTTTAGTGCAAGAGACTAGAACACTATGCCCCTCGTCTCTCCACAAGCCCCCTGACCACATGACTGAAGGGGGGAGAGAGAGAGAGAGAAAAAGAGTCTTCAAGAAGAAGTATGCATTGTTGTCAGCTTGAGTTTCAGGCTTTCCCTCAGTTTCTTTTCAGGTGTTGTCATGTGTGAGTTCCTCCCCAGGAGGAGGAGGAGATGTAGTACAGTCGCCTTACGTTGCTGCTTCCAAGGAGCAGGAGAGCTCCCCAGTGATCAGAGTGCACACTATGGGTTTCCATGGTGATCAGAGTGAACACACTGGGTTTTCATGGTGAGCAGAGTGCACACTATGGGTTTCCATGGTGATCAGAGTGCACACTATGGGTTTCCATGGCGATCAGAGTGCACACTATGGGTTTCCATGGTGATCAGAGTGCACACTATGGGTTTCCATGGTGATCAGAGTGCACACTATGGGTTTCCATGGTGATCAGAGTGCACACTATGGGTTTCCATGGTGATCAGAGTGCACACTATGGGTTTCCATGGTGATCAGAGTGCACACTATGGGTTTCCATGGTGATCAGAGTGCACACTATGGGTTTCCATGGTGATCAGAGTGCACACTATGGGTTTCCATGATGATCAGAGTGCACACTATGGGTTTCCATGGTGATCAGAGAGCCCACTTTGGGGTTTCCATTGGTGATCAGAGTGCACACTATGGGTGTCCGTTGGTTGGTTGGTTTTCATTAGAGGAACGTGCTGTGATTGGTGGACGTTCACTAGGTTGTGTGTGGTTGGTTGGTTGGTTGGTTGGTCTTTCAATTGGATGTGAAGTGATGCAGTTCAAACAGAAATAGTCTTCTGTTCTCTGTTGAGTTGCTTGATCCCCAGAAGTGTCTACAGGCCACTTATTTTGGCTCGTGTGAAAGATTTACACTGCCAGCTGGGGAGAGTACCAAGTTTTTATTCTTTCTGTTTAATTGATTTGTTTGTTGTTTGTTTTGTTTGTTTGTTTGTTTGATTTGTTTTGTTTTGGTTTTGTAAAGTTCTGTTCTCTCACCTACCTCCAGTGTTGAGATAGGAGGAAGAGCCCCCACCTGCAAGGCTAGAAGTGCCCTTAGATTTGAATCTATAGCCTCTGTTTCTTTTTTTTATTCCTCTCATTATTTATTTATTTTCCTTTTCCTTTGTTTTAATTTGACAACTTTAGCGTTTTTCTCCTTTTTTCATGCTCTACTCTTGAGATGTGACACAGGGTTGGAGTGGCATGTCTGTTACACAGAGAGCTCTACTCTTGAGATGTGACACAGGGTCGGAGTGGCGTGTCTGTTACGCAGAGAGCGCTGGTGCCACGTGCTGGGGGTGTCCATGGTGTTAGTGTGAGTGTGAGTGTGAGTGTGTGTGAGTGAGTGAGGACTCCTGCTCAAGGGTGGCAGTGTCGCTTCTTTAGTTATGCTTTCTCTGCTAAGGATTTAAAAAGGGATTAAGATTTCATAGAGGTATGAAGTTCTTTCAAGGTCCTAGTTCCTCTGTCCCTCTCTCACCCCCTGGTTTAGTCTAAAGACCTTCAACAGTGTTAGTGTGTGTCTGTGTGTGTGTGTGTGTGTGTGTGTGTGTGTGTGTGTGTCTGTGTGTGTGTGTGTGTGTGTGTGTGAGTGTGTGGTGAGTGGGGCATCACTTCAGGCACACGTGTGAACAGGTGTCTCCCCTTCAAAATCACTTCCCAGATTCTTTAGTGATCGTCCCCATACTGCCACCACTTGCGGGCCGACAGTGGGAGAAATGAGAGAATACATGAATCTGTTCCACAGAGCTGCAGGGGAGCTCTCCGGATCTGTGAAGGGGGGGGGGGGGGGGGGTTCACCCTGCGGAGTTTTCTTTTTTTCAGAGAGAGCGAGCGAGTGAGTGAGTTTCTGCAGGAAGCTCAACAGGTGAAGAGATTGGTGCGTGTCTGTTGTTGTTGTGTGTGTGTCTGCGTGCGTGCGAGTGTGACTGTGTGTGCGAGTGAACAAGTAAAACAAACGACATGAGAAGAAAGAACGGGGGGAGAAAAAAAAAACACGTTTTGTCTTAACTTCGCACGCAATGCTGAATACATTTACTGTGAAAAGAACTCGGTGTTCCAAGAGTTAACATGATAAAACACACACACACACACACACACACATGCACACGCACACGCACACGCACACGCACACGCACACGCACACACACACACACACACATGATAACACAGTCTAGTGAAGAGAAGAGTCCAAGCCATCCGGAGCGTCATCAGCCCTCTCTGTTCTCCTGCTGCTCGTCGTCTTTCTACTCGGCCCGCTGACTGACTGACTCCCCCCCTCAAGGCCAAGCTAACATGAGAACCATGCGTAGCCCTGCAGAAACCTGTGCACAAATACCCTTGTACAGATAAGCTGTATTTAAAGGATCTTCCAGATTTGTTTTATAAGTTTATATAAAAAAAGACCTATTTCACATAATAAAAAAGGGAGAATACAAATTAGTGTTTTTCTTTCTTGTGTGTGTGTGCGTGTGTGTGTGTGTGTGTCTGTGTGCGTGTCTGCGTGTGTGTGTGTGTGTGTGTGTGTGTGTTCATTTGCGTATGTGTGTGAGTTTGTGTGTCTGTGTGTATGTGCGCATGTTTGTTTACCCGCATGTGTGTTCATTTGCGTGTGTGTGTGTTCGTGTGTATGCATGTGTGTGTGTGTTCGTGTGTATGCGTGTGTGTGTGTGCGCGTGTTTGTTTGCATGTGTGTGGGGATGGTGCAGAGAGGTGACATCATCCACAGGTGTGCATATTTATGTGATTGACTCACAAAGAATGAAGTGGAGTCCACGTCAGACGTGTGAGTGAGGCATCTGTTAAAGCTCATCCAGACTGTGCCTATAGACAGAGAGAGATATGTGTGCCTATAGACAGAGAGAGATATGTGTGCCTATAGACAGAGAGAGATATGTGTGCCTATAGACAGAGAGAGAGATGTGTGCCTATAGACAGAGAGAGATATGTGTGCCTATAGACAGAGAGAGAGATGTGTGCCTATAGACAGAGAGAGAGATCTGTGCCTATAGACAGAGAGAGAGAGATGTGTGCCTATAGACAGAGAGAGAGATCTGTGCCTATAGACAGAGAGAGAGATCTGTGCCTATAGACAGAGAGAGAGATGTGTGCCTATAGACAGAGAGAGAGATGTGTGCCTATAGACAGAGATCTGTGCCTATAGACAGAGAGATCTGTGCCTATAGTCAGAGAGAGAGAGATGTGCCTATAGTCAGAGAGAGAGAGATGTGTGCCTATAGACAGAGAGAGAGAGATGTGTGCCTATAGTCAGAGAGAGAGAGATATGTGCCTATAGTCAGAGAGAGAGAGATATGTGCCTGTAGTCAGAGAGAGAGAGATTTCACAGTAGGTGCAAGACTCTGTGGCTTGTAGGCCTCTCCAGGTCTCCGTCTAACCATCAGACGACCATGTGTTGGGCAAAGCTGAAAATTTGACTCATCAGAGAAGACGAACTTAGAAGAACCTCCAGTCCGCTTTGGTTCAATCCTTATGGTCTTTTACAAACCTCAGCCAGGCAAAGTACAACGTTGTCCCGGAAGAAAAACTTGCTTCCTTTTGCTCTGACAATGTTCCCCAACTCTGAGAAGTGTTTTTTCCAGCAGAGCAATGCTCCATGCCACACAGCCAGGCCAGTAAAGGTGTGGATG